>NC_064563.1:134763783-135083783 GCF_937001465.1 Orcinus orca
CCAAACATTGACCTAGGCATTGAAGATTTGATAGCAATGAAGCCCCTCAACTCATTCAGATGTGGTCAATGTCTCCACAGAATTGATTATCTAGTGGGATAAGGCAATGTGAAAAATGACTTTCACTCAGCTCTTGGTGTTTACTTCTGTGTTGCAGGAGTTCCTTTAAGGTAACACTCTTGGCCTCCCTTTGTTCATCAGGCAGGTAGAGGGAGATTTTCTCATCTGATTGGTGAGTTTAGATAGGAATCTGGCATGCCTTGTTCAGTACTTTCTCTCCTTTCTGTCAGGGAACTTATGTTCTTCCCTGCTCCTCTCCTAAATGTAATGAAACCACCAGTTCATTCACTGCTTATTTCTGGAATGAATATTAGGATGTCACTTACCTTCAGATAGAAGCCCCCTTCTCCAAGAGTAATTATTTTAGTAGTAAAAGTGGTAGTTTACTCTCATTTGCTGACCCTTTTAGTTTTCTATTGGTTCAGAAGTTGCTAACGAACAGGGATGCTATATTTTTGGTCATAGTTAAACCCAAACAAATAAATTCAGATCAATTTCCATGACAACAAAAGACTGAGGCCCTATCAAAACATGTAGGAGAGGTTCAGAAGATATGGAAGTTGCACTTATAACTAATTTTAGGTCATTCAATTGCTGCCTATTTTTTAATAATGGGTCAGTCTTGCATTAGAATCAGTCCTCTTTTACATTAAAATAGCATTATTCATTAGAGAGGAATTTTTTAATAATATACCTCTATCCTGAAACTCACCAAAGAAATTCTTTGCTGACATAGGTATGAGGTGCTGATCCAGAGCATGAGACTTTGCAGCAGAGTTACAGCAAAGGCCTAAAGTATTTTCTTCTTTAGGAAGAAAAACAAAATCTTCTGCCAGACATACACTATTACATGCACTTATGATTTTATAGATGAAATCTAAAATGACTTATATACGGGATAGACACAGAGATCATGTAGACAAGTGCAGAGTCAGTCTGTGATGATTACAAAGCTCTGTTCCCTGTCAAGTTCTGCCAGTATTGGGCACTAGAGGGCAACTGGAAAGCTGGAGGAGGAAAAGGCATGCTTCTTCCTGATTTGGTTTTCTGTTCCTGTTAACATCACCCCGGCAATGGCAATTGTTCCAGTCTCCCCATTGTACCCCACCTCCCCGTTCCTCCAGAGAGACAAGCACTGCTGAGCAGCAGTGCTCCCTCCTCAGAGGTCTCGTTCCCAACTCCACAAGGCTCTCCAAGCTCCACCAGGGACCAGTGCCCCCTTCAGAGGTCTGAGTCTCACTCACCTGGATCTACTAAGCTCTAACAACTACAACTTCTCTTGGTCCCCCAGTGCTACGTCAGGAGCTGCTTGCTCTTGTTACTTACCCTGTCAGCTTGACATTTCTCTTTGTCTCTTCTGTCCTCTAATACTTGTTTAACCACTTCTCTTTATTAAATTGGCATGGTTTCTGCTTTTCTGCATGGACCCCAAGCTGCTGCCAAAATCCCAGTCTCACCTTGTACATTCAGGACAAGTTGAACGCCCAAAGGGTCAATCCTCAACCTTTCTAGGTCCACAGTTTTGGAAGATGAAAATAAATTCAATACCCCAGTAAAATCTAGAAAATGTCAGCTTTCCCCTTCATGGGATCAGTTAATCCTGTGAACAGAGTGGTGCTTAGTATCAATTCTAGAAGGAAAATGCTTAAAAAAAAACTTGACAAGCATACCCACCACACGATGTTTGTATCTGCAAGCAGAGACAGGGAAAAAAGCAGAGATCTCAGTAACTGACCTAGTTGCAGAGAGATTAACTTACAGTAATCATGCACTCTTAAAAATTGTTTCTCAGATACATTATTTTACAACTAATATTGCCTCCAGAGATGAATAAATTGAGAGAGAGAGAGAGACAGAGAGAGAGAGAGAGGAAAAACCCTACAGTCAGCTCACCAAATCTACAGGTTCCATATCCATGGATTCAATCAATGAAGGACTGAAAATATTAAAAAAAAAGAAATCCAGAAAGTTCCAAAAACCAAAACTTGAATTTGTCTCTTTCCAGCAACTGAAAACTACTCTTACATAGCATTTATATTGCATTTACAACTCACTTCATAGCATTTACTTTGTAATAGTAAGCTATATATAGTAAATTATTATAAGCAATCAAGAGATGATTTAAAGTATACAGGAAGAAGTTCATAGATTATATGCAAATACTATTCCATTTTATATAAGGGACTTCAGCATTCTTGGATTTTGGTATCCACAGGGGTCCTGGAACCAAACCCTTGGAGATACTGAGGAATGATTGTACTTGGTCCTGCTTTACATGGAAATATCATGACTTGGAGTGATTTTAGCAACCAAAACTACACAGGAGTTTTAGAACCTAAGTAAAAATTCTTCACATTGCTTTTTAGCCTGTAAAAGATTGCATTATTTGAAGGTAATCTACTCCTGGAGTCTTCCTCTGCTATTTTCCCCTATCTGCCCCTGAAATTAGGTTATATTCTGGTGCCCAGTTAAAATAAATGTTTCATTTTTGGAATTCCTCGAGTTTCTAGGTAAGATGATTGCATCGATCAGCATGCCTGTCTTTTCTTTGTATTTTCCTTTTATTTTTTGCTTTTAAAGATAAACAGATGATATCTCTGGATCTTCACATGAGGAAAGAATGTATGAATTAGTAATCCTTTTCAGCAACTGTTGGAAGCAGACCAGATCCCAGCCCAAGTGAACCCGAGTTAATATGTTGCTTGAAAAAATATGTCAGACTTTTGTTATTTTACTCTTTTAAAAGGTTAATAAGTTGTAGAGATTAAATGACCAACATTAGCTTGTACCTTATTATTACCTTATTATAACATTAATGTCTTCAGTTGTGAAATACAATCCATCAGACATCAGGGGCTGGTGTCCAGTGAAAAGTTTAATAAGCTGGCCTGAGGGCCAGGCAGGTTTTACCTGTGTACTTAGGTGTACATGTTTTACAGGATGGGTGGAGTCTCTGAGTTAAAATGACTGCAGTTTGCAGCTTCTTCTCAGAAAATTAACTCAGAGGAAATTCAGATCTCTTATGGGCACTTCTTTTTTTTTTCTTCCCTTCAAACATACACTAGCATTAGCCAAAATGCAGTGTCTTGAGGAAATATGTAAGTTAGGTATAAACATTTTATTACTAACTCTTGGCAATTTAATAATCAGGTGTACCAGAGCTAAGTGCATCTCTTGTGATTAAATGGCTTATGGCCACATGTAATTAAAAGCTGCCTGCATCATGAGAAGGTACTGGCTGGGCTTGGGTGGATCTCAGTAAGCACTTTGGGAGGGGAACATAGGGAATGAAGGCATAGTCAAACACCATAAAATATTTTAACACAGGTTTTATCTAGAATGTTTGAATTACCCTATTTTAGAGGTGTAAGGGCACATTAAATTCAACCTTCTCATTTTACTGGTTAGGGGAATTGGAGTCCAGAGAGAATATGTGTTTATATTAGTCACACAATTATATGGTAGCAAAATCAGGAGTACAGAATGGTCTTCTGACTCCACGGTGAGTTCCCTTGTATGATCATGCACTACTACCTTTGTTCCTAACCATCTGTCTGCCCTTGCTTCAGTGACAGGCCACACTGTAATTATTCCCACAAGCATGCATACTTTCCCAGAGGTCACCAGATAACCATCCAAATGGCCTTTAGGTTTTGTTTGTTTATCTGTTTGTTGTTAAATTTTTATTTTATGTTGGAGCATAGTTGATTAACAATGTTGTGTTAGTTTCAAGTTTACAGCAAAGTGAGTCAGTTTATACATATACATTATCTATTCTTTTTCAAATTATTTTCCATTTAGGTTATTACAGAATATTGAGCAGAATTCCCTGTGCTATATGGTAGGACCTTGTTGGTTATCTATTTTAAATATAGTAGTATGCACTCTAGTTTTCATACAGGAGAGTTGAAGGACTATTCACTTAAATAATTCATTGGTTTTGCATATTAAAGACATGGGCATAAATGGCTTTGCTAGAATTGTTTTTTGGTTCCATGTTCTCTTGCAGGATGGTAAAATGGTTAGAGGCCTCTAAGGAATGAGACACAAGGAGAGACCTCCATGTGATCAGACACAGATGTTTTAAAATCAACACATTGCCTTTAAAAGTCTTGTTCGTTGACATTCCCTCCTATTTGGGCAGTGATCACAAAAACCATGATCTTAGCAGCTTATTTGAGAACATGTTGCATTGACATTTCTAACATTTCTTACAAGGCAATAATGGATATTATAAATATCTTCAAATTTTCAGGTACAGAATAAATTTACTAAACAGGTCTTGATGGCATGAAATGTTCTGCAACCACTGGAAAGAAGAGATCTTCCGGGCTTGGGGCTCTGGAGTTGAGGTATGCTTATGCTCTTGATAGAACATGGATTACATTGGAATCAAAAGAATGAAATAGTATCCTGTATTTAGATTAGAGATGAAGGATTAGTGCTGCTTTTGTGTCTGGTTTAATTGTCATCACCTAAACATCCTAAATCACCTAAAATCCTTGTTTCAGTGTGTGCTTCCCAGGAGTACTTCTCCCAGGAACTGTGTATATGAGTTTCCCTTCCATCGTTTACCTGTGGTTGAGGCTTCGCCTCCACTACGCTTTCACATTCAGGTTGTTTAGAAGCTTTTCAGACTAATGAGTTCATACTTCTTCAGGAATAGACAGAAATGACTTCCTTAAAGTCACCACAACTCTTTCTGTCAAATAGACCTGTCAGACCAGGTCAGCGGAATACTTGTGTTTTTATATTATGTTTTTATTAATACTTTATAACGCACTAGATTTTACCTGAAAGCAACAAGAAATGTATGCCTCGGGCTGGATTGTACTGTTATGTTTAACTCTCCATTAGCTATATTTCAAGAGAGACAAGAAAAAAAGGAAAAAAATATTCTAGCTAAATTCTTTCTATCAAGTTTTCTAAGTTATGGAGATGCCATATTTATTTTTATTATCATGTCCAAGTGTTAGACAGATAATTAAAGCAGAGCAAGTGGTAAATACGTATTTTCAAAAGCACTAGAATTATGACTTCAAGATATATACGCAAGTTTAAGAACCATGATACAAAGAAATGTATGTATATCTACATACACATAACAAGCACACATATTTATTCACAATTACTCATAAAGTTGGCATAGTTATTGCCTTTATCTAGCTCCAGGATAATTGTTAAAGAAGCCATTGGCTTTAGTAGAAAATCAAACTTTATTTGGGACCCACATTTATAAATTTGCAGAAGATGGATTTCTGGGAGTCAGATGTTGTCCACCATGGCAAGGAGGCCCAGAGCAGGAGGAGACTGGTTTCCAGTTTGAGGGCCTCTCTAGTTTATTGGGATGCCCAAGTTAATGGTTCTCATATTGGGGTAGGAAGGGTTTTTTTGGGGGGGGGGGAGAAAGGATTATACTACCCTCTTCCATTTCCTTCTCTTTCTTTCCCTATTCTTTCCCATTTCTTCTTTTTCCCACCCTCTCCCCACCATTTCTATCCCACCCCTCTCGCTCTCCCTCCTTCTCTCTCTCTCTCTTCTCTACTGCCTCCTCTCTAATCCTCCCTCCTCTCTCCGTCCCTGTCTCCCTCACCCTCTTCTTTCATTGTTGATGGAGGTGATATATGCTGTGCTCCAAGCCAGAAATAAGAGCTTTATTGACTCAAGTTAAGTCTTCTTTTTTTTTATTATGTAATTTGAAATGATCACTTTTTCAAAAATATTTATTTATTTATTTATTTATTTATTTATTTATTTATTTATGGCTATGTTGGGTCTTAGTTGCAGCACGGGGGATCTTTCATCCTTCATTGCAGTGAACGATCTTCTTTCTAGTTGCAGCGCTCAGATTCTCTAGCTGTGGCATGCATGTTCCAGAACACATGGGCTCCATAGTTGCAGCATGTGGGCTTAGTTGCCCCATGGCACATGGGGTCTTAGTTCCCTGACCAGGGATCAAACCCATGTCCTCTGCATTTGAAGGCGGATTCTTAACAACTGGACCACCAGGGAAGTCCTAAGTTAAGGCTTTTTCTTCAAAAAAATTGTTTATTCTCAGCCTACAGCATTATTTCCCTCAAATTTATACAAGATCAGGAGCACAAGTTCTAAGTTCTATATGGTTCTATCCAAACATTTTACTTCTGTCTGGGATCAAAGTTTGAAATACTTTTCCTCTGTAAGTATAACACCATTTGATTCATTTCCATATACTGTCTCACTCTGTGTTGCAGAATGTAGATTCTATACAGAAAATAGCCTGTAGTGTTGATGAATTTGAGCATCTCTTTCCTTCTTAACATGATAATGTTGCTGCCATTTGTTGTGCACCATTCCCAGGCACTGTGTCAGGGCATTTTATATACTATCTCACTTAATTCTCAGAAAAGCCCTCATTTTATAGAGGCTCAAAGGATTAAGGAGCAGCTTAAGCTACACAACTTCTGAGTGGCAGATTCAGGATTAAAATTCAAGTTCTTCTGCAAATCACTCTGCTACACTTATGATATGTGAATCATGATGCCACATGAAAAAAAAAGCACTTAGTATCTCTCTTTGAGTCTGTAGGCTGAAAAGTGACTCATGATTCACATAGCACCCAGTTCTTGTAGTACAAAGAAGAGATACAGTGTGTTCCCTGATCCAAGAGAACAGAGTTCCAAAAAGTCTACTACTTATTAAAGATGACTGAGAACACATGCAGATTGATAAGAAAGAGCAGATTCTGTGTTAGTATAATTTGTAATCCCCTATTCTCAGTGCCCACACCCCAGATGAGAAATGTTTCACAGTAAAAAGTAATGATGACAATAGTAATTATTTTTATCATAATTACTTTTGAAAGAAAGGGTTCTGGACTTAAAATCTTTATTCTTTCTTTTTGAAAAGAATAATTCTGGATTTAGAATATTCTTTAGATAAAGAAACTTTAACATCATTCTTTTAAATAACAGTATCTAAATGTAAATTTGGAAGTCACATATATATTTGTTAATTAAGAGAATTACTTGTTTTTTTGAATTTTTGAAATTTATCTTTTTTTTTTTTTATAAAGCAGGTTCTTATTAGTTATCCATTTTATACATATTAGTGTATACATGTCAATCCCAATCTCCCAATTCATCACACCACCATCCCCGCCCCCACCCCCCTGCCACTTTTCCCCCTTGGTGTCGATACGTTTGTTATCTACATCTGTGTCTCTATTTCTGCCCTGCAAATTAGTTTGTATTTTTGAATAATATTCCCTTTAAGTGAGAATATTATGTGAGAACCTGGAATGAGGGCAGTCAACAATAGTATCATTTACAGTTTTCAGGACTCTAGACAACAAGACACAGAAAACAAATGTATGATCTGAGCTTCTGTTTTCTTTTGATCTGTCAGTGACCTGACTATAGATCCACAGCTCTGTGATTTACTAAATCTCAACTGTTAGTCACATTAAAATAACAGACAAAAAGAACAAGCACAGGGAGTGTAGAGAGTAGTTGAAGAAATAATTTCATTAGGTCTGAGACAACATCTGATCAAGGATTCTTTCCTTCTGATTCTCTTCTGAAGTGAATCTCAGAACTGTGATTTCAACAGGCACTGGTGTAGGTGGAAATTTTAGCATGGAGAGTACAGTGCTGTTGCTTATGAATAATTATAGAGTTACATGGTTTTGAAATAGTCTTTTGTGATATTTGGGAATGACAATATCATTAATTGAACTGTCAGGTGAGCCCGCTATTCATCAAGGGCCTCCTGGAAGATCCGATGCATTTTCCTAAAGTGAATTATGGGTAGCACACTAACTGTATACTGAGAACTCTGATAGACATTTTGACCAGAACTGAAAGAAAAAGACACAATTAAGAAACTCAGTGGACAAAGTTTTAAAAATCTATCAATGTTTGCATTGGGCTTAGAAATTATGGAGATTTGTTTCTTATCCATCAGAAAATAAGATACATGAGAGAAGGATTCCAAACGATACTGGATAAAAATTATAGTTTTAAGATAGCAGACAGAAACAAACATGAAGATCATAGAGTTATGAATATAGCATACTTTGATAGCATACCAATTGTAGTAGCTTTATTAACTCGTCAAAACTTTATTTTAAAGTAAATTGTTAGTCATCTAAATATAAACTTTTAAGAATATGAATTAAAACAGAAACTTTAATCGGCCTTTAAGTAGATTGTGTGTTAAGTAAATTTCAGGGTAGAGTTTTGTTTGGTTTATAGCCCTTAGGATAGTAGATGTACATGTGAATTTGTTGTATTCCTTTCTCTGCTTTGTATAAAGGAAGGAGATAAGCGTAAAGACTTGAATGCTTATATTTAGATTGGTAAAATTTTTACAGCTGTATAAAGTAATATTCTAAATCTATAACTAATTTTTAATAAAAAATAAATGGTCTCCTTTTATTTGAGAGGCAGAAAGTGTTGGTCAGCTATGCAGTGAAAAGTATGGGAAAAGAAGTGATTCATTTGATATTTATAAGTACAAATATAAAAAGACCTCTGCTGGGTTCTACAAATTAGCTGCCGTTGGAGTTATGGACACAGTGCATAATTTATTAATTATATTTTGTGGCTAACTGAAATTGAAAAGGGCAGACATATATGAATCTTCACATTCTTTTTTTTTTAATTTTTTTTTTTTTTGGCTGAGTTGGGTCTTTGTTGCTGTGCGGGCTTTCTCTAGTTGCGGCGAGTGGGGGCTACTCTTCGTTGCGGTGTGCGGGCTTCTCATTGCAGTGGCTTCTCTTGTTGCGGAGCACAGGCTCTAGGCACGCAGGCTTCAGTAGTTGTGGCACATGGGCTCAGTAGTTGTGGCTCGCAGGCTCTAGAGCGCAGGCTCAGTAGTTGAGGCGCACGGGCTTAGTTGCTCTGCGGCATGTGGGATCTTCCCAGACCAGGGCTCGAACGCTTGTCCCCTGCATTGGCAGGTGGATTCTTAACCACTGCGCGACCACGGAAGCCCAAATCTTCACATTCTATGACGTTCTAGAAGGCAGTGTGCTACAGAGGACTGATGCCTGTTTCACTTTGCTATTCAACATTTTTATTGAGTAGCAGCATAGAAGAGGTTTTTGATTATACAAGTCAGAGGGTGGGACCCACTTTATTTCTCAGTACTGTTGTTTTATTTTGCTTTTAATTTTTTAAATTACTTAGGGAATCAAAGCAGAACTGTTTAGTCGAAAAATCACTCTGAGAATCAACAACTACCATTCCTAAAACTCCTGTAAGCCTAGCACAACTTAGATTGTGGTTTTCTAGCATTTTTATTCTATTCATACGTATATAGATAGATTGATAACGTGGAGGAATGTTTGTTGATACATGTGTGTTATACGTGAAATATGTCACACTTTATGTGGACCTATTAAGTAGAAAAGTACAGAGGTTTCTCATTTGCCCCCTAACCACCCCGCACACACTCATGCTTTATTTTTAATGCCTTTATGAGATCTATATCAGGAGCTTTTGACTTTGCTGTAGTCCATATTCACAAATCTTTTATAACTATTGCTTATTTGTTTATCTTTAATTAAGGGAGTCTTTCTTATCCAATATGTTTAATCTAATTTTCTGTATTTTCTCCCAATTTTTTCTCATAGGGGAGCTTATGTTTGCCTTACTTGGGGCAAAGTAAACTATACCTTTTTTTCAAATTTATCTCTTACCCTCATTCTATTTTTCCCCTCTCATTGCATTCTCATATCCTAGTCTCCTCACAGTTCAGGCATTATTCCAATGCCAGTTCTTCCACCAAATATTCTTTCCTTCTTCCATTTAGAGTCCTTCCTCTGATTTATTTTATATTGTACTTAAAATGGTTGAGGCAGTATTATGTTTGTTTCAGTATATGACTTCTCTGAATAGTTCTTGAGAGCAGGATCTATAAATCTTGATATCCCCAAAGAGTCTCATTCAAAACCTCAAAGAATAGGTTTTCTATTTAAGTTTGTAAAGAGAAAGAATATGTGCTTAGTCTAGACAACTGAATACTCAACTGGGACATAGTAATTATTTTCAAATACTTGAACACCTGTCCTATGTTAAAGGAGTTAAACTGGCCTTACATGGTTAATGGATGGTTGCTAAGGACAATTAGATTTTTCTCAATATAAAGAAGACATTTTCAACAAATAGAATTCTCTGAAAGTAGAATGAACTCACAAAGGAGTGATTTGACTGTCCCCAAACATGTTCGCACAGGAGCAATACATCAATATTCTTTCTATAAGCCTTTTCTATACATAGTAGGCCTCCTGAATGAATAAATAAAATGGTAGCCCCATTCGTACACTTCATGAGTTTTAATCTTATTCATTGACAATTGATATTGATGATCCTTCCCCATCTTTCCACTCTCCAGTTACACCCATCTCCAGGGGCCATTTTATTTGACTTTAAATATAATTTGCTTTTTATATACAAAAAAATCTTAGGATGGATTTTTTTTTCTTTGTCACCGAAATGGATGATTTTATTTTCAAGTTTTAGAAAGCTTTTTTAGGAGTTAAATCACTTCTCAGAGTTCAAGATTAAATTTATTCCAAAGTCCAAATCTTATCAACAAAATTAAATGCACATATTTTCAGGGAAATATACATACATTTAATATTTTAGATAATTTTTGTTAAATTGATTTATTTTATAATTTCTCCCCAAATTTCCCTATGTAAATATCAATCACAGACACTCTAAGAGAAATACTGCTTAATGTGTTAAAAATAGAACAATACAAAACAAATAAAAGTACTGGGAATTCATAGTCTATTTTCTTTTTATTTTTAATTAAGCTACAAACTAAGCAGCAGGAAACTACTGTTTCAAAAATATTATGTATTTTGACCAGAACACTGACAAAACTTTAGTGAATATGAAATAAAGCAAAATGAAAATCATTATTTCCCAATAGAAATTTGCTTATTAACTATGTACCAAGACTGTTTTGGCACTCATCTGTCAATCAGTGGTAAACAAGAGATCATGTGTCTATGGGCTTCTGCAGCGTGGTTGTCAAAATGTTAATGAGAATCCACATAAAACAAAGAACCTGGACTTTTCCACTCTTTTGACTACTGCAAAATATTGCAGGACTTGATCCTAAACTCTAAAATAAGCTGAATACTTTGACTGTCTCCACACTGTTGCTCAAAAGAGAGGGTAAGGCATTTAACTATTAAGAGAAATAATTGCTTCCCCCAAATATGTGCTATCCTTTTAACTGTGCCAGGCCATGTACTGGTGACAACTTCTCATCTGTTTGGGAAATTCCATCTGTAAGTCTCACAGAAATCCCAGTGACACTTAACAAGGCCAAAAATGAACTTGTTCCCAGGGGTCAGTGGTTGCTAAGTAACCAAGCCTTCTATGAGATGCCTTTCTTAAAGAGTTTCTACAATATGTAATAACAAAGGATGCCAGTTTCTCAAGATAGTACCTTCCTGATTGACTAAAATTACACATTATACATTCCATTGTCTCTATTGTGAAACCCAGCTGCTGTCAGATGTATAATATTTTTCTACATTTCTGCCCAAACAAGTTTTACTTATTCCTGATTTGCTTTTTTTCTTCACATGGACTTCATTCCTCTGTTGAAGAATATAGTTATTTTTAGTCTATGCCCACAAAAAGGAATGGTTATGCTTAAAATTTTTATTTGAATAACGTGTATAGTTCTTACAGGCATTGTCCATATTAAATAACACTTTTCACTCCTTATGGTGAAGGCTGAAGGAAATTTTTTTAAAGAGTTTAATTTAAACTAAAGAACTGGCATTTTGTTCTTAAAAATACAAACTATAATTCACACTTACAGCCTCCATTGAACTGGAAACGGCAATGCATTTATTAACAGTGAGGAGTTCAGACAGGGGTCAGTACCAGCTTCTTCAGGTAGGATAAGCTATAGGGTTAGTTTTTAAAATACATTGTCTTCACAGAAGACAATTTGATTTCCCTTCCTCTCTCTGCTTCTCAGCTAGATTTTTAAAATGCACACCAATTTAAAGTGACAGTAGTCTCCAATTTTTTTAAACTGAGTTTTCTCAGAGCTCCTCTCAGTATTTATTCAATAAAGGGATGAATTTATTCTATGAATAACTTTTTATTAAATGGTGTTTGTGAAGTGTGTCCCAGGTGAAAAAGGTCAGAATCAGGGAGCCATATTTTAAGCAAATTGCTCAGCTCTAGACTGTTCTGGGGTTTTGCACAGAAATTTTCAGTCCTGAGGCAGGCATATAGGAACTAAAATACATAAGGCAGTTGATGGCCTCCATATACATGCTGGAGAGGGGGTAGAGAAAAAGGAAACCTCTGCACTGTTGGAGGGAATGTAAATTGGAGTGGCCACTACTGAGAATAGCATAAAGGTTCCTTAAAACACTAAAAGTAGAGTTACCAGATGATCGAACAATCCCAGTCCTGGGCATATATCTGGGGAAAATTCTAATTTGAAAAGATACATTCACCCCAATATTCATAGAAACACTATTTACAATAACCAAGACATGGAAGCAACCTAAATGTCCATTGATGGATGAATGGATAAAGAAGATGTGGTTTATATATACAATGGGATATTAGTAATAAAAAAAATGAAATAATGCCACTTGCAGCAACATGGATGGACCTAGTGATTATCATACTAAGTGAAGTAAGCCAGACAGAGAAAGACAAATATCATGATATCACTTAGGTGTGGGATCTAAAAAAGATGCAAATGAATTTATTTACAAAACAGAAATAAACCCACAGACATAGAAAACAAATTTATCATTACCAAAGTGGAAGGGGTGGGAGGGATAAACTAGGAGTTTGGGATTAACATATATACACTATTACATATAAAATAGGTAAACAATAAGGACCTCCTGCTGTATAGCACAGGGAACTATACTCAATATCTTGTAATAACCTATAATGGAAATGAATCTGAAAAAGAATATGTAAAAAAAAATAAAGTCTCCTCGGCTTGAAACCATACACCAGGCAGTTGGTGGCCAACTTTCCACGAAATTACTGGCTTCAAGTGATATATAGAAGAGTCCAGGCGTTGATGGAGGTGTATTGCTGCATCTCTTTATCATATCATGGTTACCTCTAGTCCTATTTTACGCTTTCTTATAGCAAATTTGAGAGAAAACAAACAAAAAACAGAATGAGTAATCGGTCAGTTGTAAAGCCCACATACTCCCTTTCCAACTTTGCATTAAATGGCAGAGTATTTTTAATTAATATCATTCACTCTAGTGTGAAGTCTAGAACATCACATAGTGTAATCAGTGTTCACAGCATGAGAGTTTACAACATATTTAAATTTATTTTGGTACAATAATATTCTAAACAATCAAACACTGAGGTTTGCAAAAGCAGAGTTAGCTCAAATCTTCTCATTTGCTTTTATGTTTTACCTTCTTATCCACTCATCACACTGATAGATAACCATCACTCTCTATTCACCCACCACCTTCTGTGAATGATGCCTCTACAGAACTATCTCCTGCTTTCGTCTCCATCTTGGCAAGAGATGGAGCAGACAACATCAGTAACACAGCAAATATCAAGTTCATATCAGTGGTCATTTTTAGCAGAAAGTAAGGACCATTGTTATTTGGGTGACATTGTCCTCTGAAGGCTTTGGAGAAGCATATGCATTACTCTGTTTTTACTTAACTACTAAATAATCTTTCCTTCCATTAATTCCCCTATTTGTAAATATTTTCTATGTGTGGCAAGCTGAATAAAACACAATGCCCACTTCCTAACCACCAGAACCTGTTAATATTACCTAATATGACAAAAGAGATTTTGTAGATGTGGTTAAGCTGAGTGTCTTGAGATGGATTGTCTGGGTGAGCCTGATGTGATCACAGGAGTCCTTATAAGAAGGAGGCAGTAGATTAGAGAGAGAGAAAGCAATGTGATGACAGGAGCTGGAGTGATTCTGCCATTAGAGAGGGAATGCCAGCAAACTCTAGAAGTTGGAAGAAGCAGGAGATGGATTTTCTTCCAGAGACTTTAGGAGGAATCAGCCCTGTTGATGCCTTGACTTTAGTTCAGTGAAACTGATTTTGGACTTCTGGCCTCCAGAATTGTAAGAGAATATTATGTCAGAAAAATACAGGTACCAGGTTGGCCAGGAAGTTCATTTGGGTTTTTCTGTAACATCTTACAGAAAAACCCGAACTTTTTGGCCAACCCAATAACTCTAATAGATAGTCTTTATGTAGTTTGAGGAGTTTGTGCTCTGTATCAAAGGCAAGTTTAAGATGCAAGGAATGAACTTTCTACCCATCAGATAATTCAGAGAAATTCCCATGCCTTCTGAAAAAGAAGAAACAAACTCCATTTATCTAATGAGGTAGCAGATTTTTTCCAACTCATTAAAAAAGAGTAATGGAACTGTTTCCCAATTTTTCCAAGTTAAAAATCCTTTACGGTAAACACAGAAGATCAAAGAAAGCTAAATTTTCCAGTAAATAGCCTTTAAACAAAATAATGGAGGTCACCTTCTAGCCTTTCAGGTCATGATAAAATTTTATCTCCCTTTTCCCCACCATATATATATGTAACTGTGTTCTAATTCCACTTGCCGGAGCATTGTTAAATGATGCAAAAGTGATCCCGTGATCTGAAAAAGCAAAATGTATGCAGATCCATACTTACATAGCAATTAAATTGTAAATATTGAGTCAAATTATTCTTAAATTTAGTAGTGGTAAACTAAAATGGTTTAACCCAGCTACATTTATACTGTTGGCTTCATAAATCTGAATGGTAGATGAACAAAATTTTAAAAAATAAGAAGCAGGAGTAAGGGAAGATAAAGCCTTTTGAGTTTTTTTTTTTTTTTTTGCTTTCAAAAGTCTTGAAACATATTTAGTAAACAACACTAATACATATGGAAAAGAGGATGGGAGACAGAATACTGCCAAGTGTTCAATGCATGGTCCAGATAGTTATATTTTCTTTTCTTTTTATTTCTTGATTGAAGTATAGTAGATTTAGAATATCATGTTAGTTTCAGTGTACAGCAAAGTGACTCAGTTATACATACATATGCATATATATCCTTTTTCAGATTCTTTTTCATTACAGGTTATTACAGATATTGAATATAGTTTCTGTGCTATACAGTAAATCTTTGTTTTTTACCTATTTTATATACGGTAGTGTGTATTTGTTAATCCCACACTCCTAATTTATCCCTCTTTCCCACTTTTCCCCTTTAGTAACCAAAATTTCATTTTCTATGTCTGTAAGTCTGCTTTTGTTTTGTAAATAACTTCATTTGTATTATTTTTTGGATTCCACGTATAAGTGATACCATATGGTATTTGTCTTTTTATTTCTGCCTTACTTCACTTAACATGATATTCTCTAGGTCCATCCAAGTTGCTGCAAATGGCAATATTTCATTCTCTTTATGGCTGAGTAATATTTCATTATACATATACATATATATATATATATATTTCAATGTAGAGGAATTGAATAAGTTGAAGGTATTTCCTACCATCTACATGGGAAGTAAGACTCCTAGAGAGGACAAAAGTGTATATACCATTAAAATCAATCAGCCCAAAGAGAAGGATGCGCTGTGAGGCAGAAGAGAAATGTGTTGTTTTTTTAAAATTTTTTTAAACTTTTTTTGTTTTTTGGTTGCACTGGGTCTTCATTGTTGCAGTGAGTGGGGGCTACTCTCGTTGTGGTGAGCAGGCTTTTCATTGTGGCGGCTTCTCTTTTTGTGGAGCACGGGCTCTAGGTGCACAGCCTTCAGTAGCTGCAGCACATGGACCCAGTAGTTGTGGCACATGGGCTCTGTAGTTGTGGCTCGGGGGATCTAGAGCACAGGCTCAGTAGTTGCAGTGCACAGGCTTAGTTGCCCCGTGGCATGTGGGATCTTCTCAGGCCAGGGATAAAATCTGTGTCCCCTGATTGGCATGTGGATTCCTAACCACTGGACCATCAGAGAAGTCCAAGAAATGGTTTTATTTGCAGTTTAGATTTGGCAGTTCTAGAGTTGAAGATCATAGTCACCAAGTTATTGATAACTTCCAAGTGGCTTCCAGATTAGTCATTACTTAAACAAAGAAAACTATAGGTAATATGGAAGATAAAGAGAAGTCTTTGGAATCCAACTTAAGTGAGTCTTTGAGCAGAGAGCTGCCCTGATTGAGTTTTCCTATCTGTAAATATAGGGAGAATAATATTTTTATAGGTATGCTCATAGGAGATTATCGAATAGCTAGTGGTGTGTTGGCACATTGAAGGGGATCAGCATGGTGATATGAGAAGTTGCTTGTCGGAAGAACCCGTTCCCACTGAGTACATGAAAGAACTGAATTAGTTAGTTACATACGTACATGAAAGAGGGAAATAAGTTCAAAGTAATAGCGATGTTCTCCATGCAAAGATCCGTGAAGGGGTGGGAGGAAGTATTTCTTAAGTTTGATTCAAGTGGGAAAAACAATCCTGCACTTTCCATTGTTCAGAACTAAAATTTATGTAACTCATTTGTGATTAATCTCATAAGGTAGGGTGAATATTGTGACTTGCTCTGTTCAATGATATATTAGAAGACATACCTAGACTTGGTGTGTGCGTCTCTTGCTATCTTCCCCTGCCTCTACTAGTAATATTCCAGATAATGAAGAGTCTCTACTCCTGGATCCCAAAATGAGAATGATTTGGAACTTGAACCCCAGGAATAAGCTTGACAGTTGACAAAAACTGTAGAGATAAGAACTGATGGGGAAACAACCAGCTGCTCTGCAGGGCCTGGAGACACAGTAAGTAATGGAAGGGTAGCATGAAATTTTATAGGTTGTGGGCACACAGCTAGATGGTTGGTAGCTGGAAGGTTTACCACATGTGTCTGGGAAGTTGTCCAGAAGCCAGGTTCTGTTTTGGCTGGGCAAGCCAAGAGCATCACCACAGTTCACACCAGTAGAGTAGAGAGTAGTGGACAAGGTAACAAGAATATAGCAATAACACCCAAGAGAGCAGGAGCTATAGTTTCCAGAACAGCAGTTGTTGGATGACATAGTAGAACCTGAAGTAAATATTTTAGATAAGCAGCAAAGAACAGCTTGTTTAAGTTGACATAAATATATAAGACCAGATTGATTATATATTTTGGTGGATATGTATCCAGATTCTCCTCCTCCCCATATTTTTGATCAGTTTACATCATAACATGTCATTAGTTCATTGTGCTGCCTATGAAGATGACTTCCCACCCATCCATAAAATAAGTCCAGTTTGCATCTTTTAAATATCTTCCATCTTAATCTTCCCCTGTTTCTCAGGCTTGAGAATGTATGATGCAATCACCTGTGCATTTTATCTGCTTTGCTTCTGTTCCCACCCCTCAATAATGTGTGGTTAAATACAGTCGATTTGAATGGAAGTTTATTCTAGTCATTATCCACAAGGAACAATGTGGTCAGAAAGGCATAGTCTTCATCACTGAATAAGAGACTTAATGTTACAATACTTGGAGGAAGTGTTGATGTGCTGAACTAGTTCCTACATATCAAACTTACTGGATTTGCCAGATGGAAAATCTCATACTATTCTCTGTTTTTAGTACTCAGTTGAGAATCTAATTGTGTGATGCTGTTCTCTGTATATTTGTCCTGACAGGTGATTTAATGCAAGCATCTTAGAATACATTTTAAAGAGTTCTACCCTGACCACTTGATATTTTTCATATTTAAAAGTTGGGTTTGATTTCCAAAGACTTGAGGAAATGTATGTAATATTTCTACATGGTAACATTGATGACATATACTTGCTTTTATTGTAAAAGTGGCATATATTTCTAATAGTGACATTTAACTAAAAGTATAAACATATAAAAAGCCATCAGCTTGTGCACTAGCATACCAGAATTGATAGATGTCTTTACCTGAGATAATTTACTGACACTTTGATCTTCAGGCAGTTAAAGTGAGCAAGAATTAAGAAAAATTATAATATCACATGAAGAAAGACGTCTGAAAAGTTCTTACCTGGACACCATGGAATGAATGATCTCTGTGCCTTATTTTGGATTCTCCCCCAAAGATATAAGTTAATCTTTACAGACATCTATTTCCTGGAGTCAGTAGTCTAGAAGAACAAGAAATATTTCTTTTCAAGCTCTTTCACATATGGTCAAAGATGATGTTGGGAATGAAGGGAGGAGAGTAAAGATTCCAAGCGGTCACCTGGCATCTGAGAGTATCATTGATTATTCTTTTGGTGGATGCTTTCCTATTGTACAATAGTCCCAGTTTCTTTGGAGAACATGGCTTGAGGGAGCCATGGTGACATCAGTTACCATGAAGTCACTTCCTTTCTGCAGAATCCTCTTTTCCCATCCATGCCCATTTTCCCAGTATTGCCCATTGATAAAAGGCTGATTGTTTTTGTTTTTTTTTTTCTGAGGAAAGATATTGAAAATTTTTTATTGAACTTTTCAAGTAAGAATGAGGAGATCTCATACAGCCATAAAAGCATGCACAAAGGCAAGAAGGGAAAAAAGAGCAAGGATGGTGGTGAAAGCACACTTACGATTTTTAAAAATATAATATTTATTTATTTATAAACATCACAAAAAACATGGTATTTGGTACAGGTGGAATGTAAGGCTTCTCTCTTCTGAATTTCACTTTTTTGTTTCAGGTAGTGAAAGAAAAACCTAGTTGACATCTCACATGAGGAATTTTCAAAGTCAATGTACTACATTCTTCTGCAAAGAAAGTGTCAGATCCCATTGGTGTGAGGCCTATTAATGGTAGAAAATAACAGAAGAGATTGGAATCTTCAAGAGTTGAGAGTTTGAGAATCTTCTTGACAATTTGCACATTTCCTCTAAGATCTTTAAACCCTCCAGATAAATAAAATACTCAAACTCTTATATGCTTCCAGAGGAGATTCCTTCTCTTACCTTGATAAGTCCCAATCAAAATATTTTGTTGTTGTTTTTAGTTTTTTTGAATTCCTTATGTTTTAGTTTAAGATTCTCTTCACCTCTTTAGTTCTTTGTAAAGTTCAAAAACAAATGATAGAGATTTGTTCAAGATGGCAGAGTAGAAGGATGTGCCCTCATTCCCTCTTGCTAGATCACCGAATCACAGCTAACTGCTGAATAATCATTGACAGGAAGACACTGGAACTCACCAGAAAAGATACCCAACATCCAAAGACAAAGAAGAAGCTGCAATGAGCCAGTATGAGGGGCACAATCGATAAAATCATATCCTATAACTACTGGGTAGGTGACTCACAAACTGGAGAAAATTATACCACAGAAGTCCACACACTGGAGTGAAGGTTCTGAGCCCCACATCAAGCTTTCCAAACTGGGGGTCTGGAAACGGGAGGAGGAATTCCCAGAAAATCAGACTTTGAAGTCTAGTGGGATTTGATTGCAGGACATTGACAGGACTGGAGGAAAGAGAAACTCCACTCTTGGAGGGCACACACAAAGCACTGTGTGCATCAGGACCCAGGGGCAAAGAGCAGTGACCACATAGGATATAGAACCACATCTACTTGTTAGTGTTGGAGGGTCTTCTGCAGAGATGGGGGGTGGCTGTGGCTCACCATGGGAACAAGGACATTGGTAGCAGAATTTCTGGGAAGTACTCTTTGGCATGAGCCATCCCAGAGTCCACCATTAGCCCCACCAAAGAGCCTGTAGCCTCCAGTGCTGGGTCATCTCAGACCAAACAACCAACAGGGAGGGAACTCAGACTTATCTATCAGCAGAAAAGCAGATTAAAGTTTTACTGAGCTGCCCACTAGAGCAGCAACCAGCTCTACTCACCACCAGTCTCTCTTATCAGGAAGCTTGCACAAGCCTCTTAGATAAGCTCAGCCACCTGAGGATAAACAGCAGAAGCAAGAAAAACTACAATCCTGCAGCTTGTGGAATAAAAACCACATTCACAGAAAGATAGACAAAATGGAAAGGCAGAAAACTATGTCTCAGATGAAGGTACAAGACAAAACCCCAGAAAAAACAATTAAATGAAGTGGAGATAGGCAAACTTAAAGAAAAAGAATTCAGAATATTGATAGTGAAGATGATCCAGTACCTCGGAAAAAGAATGGAGACTAAGATCAAGAAGATGCAAGAAATATTTAACAAGACCCAGAAGAATTAAAGAACAAACACCTAGAAGAATTAAAGAACAAACAAACAGAGATGAACAATACAATAACTGAAATGAAAAATGCACTAGAAAGAATCAATAGCGGAATAACTGAAGCAGAAGAATGGATAAGTGACCTGGAAGACAGAATGGTGGAATTCACTGCTGCAGAACCAAATAAAGAAAAAGAATGAAAAGAAATGAAGACAGCCTAAGAGACCTCTGGGACAACATTAAATGCACCAACATTCACATTACAAGGGTCCCAGAAGGATAAGAGACAGAGAGAAAGGACCCAAGAAAATATTTGAAGAGATTATAGTTGAAAACTTCCCTAACATGGGATAGGAAATAGCCACCCAAGTCCAGGAAGTGCAGAGAGTCCCAGGCAGGATAAACCCAAGGAGAAGCACACCAAGACACATAGTAATCAAGTTGACAAAAATCAAAGAAAAATTATTAAAAGCAACAAGGGAAAAATGATACAAGGGAACTCCCATAAGATTAATAGCTGATTTCTCAGCAGAAACTCTACAAGCCAAACAGGAGTAGCATGATATATTTAAAGTGATAAAAGGGAAGAACCTACAACCAAGATTATTGTACCTGGCAAGGATCTCATTCAGATTCAATGGAGAAATCAAAGCTTTACAGACAAGCAAAAGCTAAGAGAATTCAGCACCACAAAACCAGCTCTACAACAAATACTAAAAGAACTTCTCTAAGTGAGAAACACAAGAGAAGAAAAGGACCTACACAAATAAACCCAAAACAATTAAAAAATGGTAATAGGAACATACATATTAATAATTACCTTAAATGTGAATGGATTAAAGCTCCAAACAAAAGACACAGCCTCGCTGAATGGGTACAAAAACAAGACTCATATATATGCTGTCCACAAGAGACCCATTTCAGACCTAGGGACACATATGGACTGAAAGTGAGGGGATGGAAAATGATATTCCATGCAAATGGAAATCAAAAGAAAGATGGAGTAGCAATAGTAATATCAGATAAAATAGACTTTAAAATAAAGAATGTTATAAGAGACAAGGAAGGACACTATATAATTATCAAGGGATCAATCCAAGAAGATATAACAATTATAAATATATATGTACCCAACAAAGGAGCACCTCAATACATAAGGCAAATCCTAACAGCTATAAAAGAGGAAATTGACAGTAACACAACAATAGTGGGAGACTTTAATATCTCACTTACACCAATGGACAGATCATCCAGACAGAAAATTAATAAGGAAACACAAGTTTTAAATGACACAATAGAACTGATAGATTTAATTGATATTTATAGATCATTCCATCTGAAAACAGCAGACTACAGTTTCTTCTCAAGTGCCCATGGAACATTCTCCAGCATAGATCACATCTTGTGTCACGAATCAAACTTTGGTAAATTTAAGACATTTGAAATCATATTAAGCATCTTTTCCAAACACAACACTATGAGATTAGAAATAAATTACAGGGAAAAAACCATAAAAAACACAAACACATGGAGGTTTAACAATATATTACTAAATAAACAAGAGACCATTGAAGAAATCAAAGAGGAAATCAAAAATACCTAGAGACAAAGGACAATGAAAACATGATGATCAAAAACCAGTGGGATGCAGGAAAAACAGTTCTAAGAGGGAAGTTTATAGCAATATAATCCTACCCCAAGAAACAAGAAAAATCTCAAATAAACAATCTAACCTTACACCTAAAAGAACTAGAGAAAGAACAAACAAAACCCAAAGTTAGTGGAAGGAAAGAAATCATAAAGTTCAGAGAGGAAAAAAATGAAATAGAAACAAAGAAAACAATAGCAAATATCAATAAAACTAAAAGCTGTTTCTGTGAGAAGATATACAAAATTCATAAACCTTTAGGCATACTCATCAAGAAAAAGAGGGAAAGGGTACAAATCAATAAAATTAGAAATGAAAAAAATGAAATGAAAATGAAAAAAATTAGAAATGAGAAGATACAATGGACTTCGCAAAAATACAAAGCATCATAAGAGACTACTACAATCAACTCTATGTCAATCAAATGGACAACCTGGAAGAAATGGACAAATTATTAGAAAGGTATAACCTTAAGACTGAACCAGAAAGAAATAAAAAATATGGACAGACAAATCACAAGTAATGAAATTGAAACTGTGATTTAAAATCTTCAAACAAACAAAAGCCCAGGACCAGATGGCTTTGCAGGTGAATTCTGTCAAACATTTAGAGAAGAGCTAACACTCATCCTTCTCAAACTCTTACAAAAAATTTCAGAGGAAGGAACACTCCCAAACTCATTCTACTAGGCTACAGTCACCCTGATACCAAAACCAGACACAGATACTACAAGAAAAGAAAATTATAGACCAATATCATTGATGAATTTAGATGCAAAAATCCTCAACAAAATACTAGCAAACAGAATGTAACAGCACATTAAAAGGATCATACACCATGATCAAGTGGGATATATCCCAGAGATGCAAGGATTCTTCAATATACAAAAATTAATCAATATGACACACCATATTAAAAAAACTGAAGAATGAAAACCATATGATCATCTTAATAGATGCAAAAAAAGTCTCTGACAAAATTCAATACCCATATATAATAAAAACTTTCCAGAAAGTGGGCATAGAGAGAACCTACCTCAACATAATAAAGGCTATATATGACAAACCCACAGCATACATCATTCTCAGTGGTGAAAACCTGAAATCATTTCCTCTAAAATCCAGAACAAGACAAATGTGCCCACTCTCGTCACTATTATTCATCATAGTTTTGGAAGTCCTAGACATCAGAGAATCAAAAGAAGTAAAAAGAATACAAACTGGAAAAGAAGAAGTAAAACTGACACTGTTTGCAGATGACATGATACTATACATAGAGAATCCTATAAAGTTGCCACCAGAAAACTACTAGAGCTAATCAATGAATTTGGTAAAGTTGCAGGATGCAAAATTAATACACAGAAATCTATTGCATTCCTACACACTAACAATGAAAGATCAGAAAGAGGAAATAAGGAAACAATCCCATTCACCACTGCAACAAAAAGAATAAAATACCTAGGAATAAACCTACCTAGGAAGTAAAAGACCTATAGTCAGAAAACAATAAGACACTGGTGAGGGCTTCCCTGGTGGCGCAGTGGTTGAGAGTCCGCCTGCCGATGCAGGGGTTACGGGTTCATGCCCCGGTCCGGGAAGATCCCACATGCCGCGGAGCGGCTGGGCCCGTGAGCCATGGCCGCTGAGCCTGCGCGTCCGGAGCCTGTGCTCCGCAACGGGAGATGCCATAACAGTGAGAGGCCCGCGTACCGCAAAAAAAAAAAAAAAAAAAAAAAAAAAAGACACTGGTGAAAGAAATCAAAGATGACACAAATAGATGGAAATATATACCATGTTCTTGGATTAGAAGAATCAATACTGTGAAAATGGCTACACTACACAAAGCAATCTACAGATTCAAGGCAATCCCTATCATATTACCAATGGTATTTTTTTACAGAACTAGAACAAAAAATCTGAAAATTTGTATGGAGACACAAAAGACCCCGAATAGCCAAAGCAATATTGAGGGGAAAAAATGAACTGGAAGAATCAGACTCCTTGACTTCAGACTATACTACCAAACTACAGTAATCAAGACAATATGGTACTGGCACAAAAACAGAAATATAGATCAATGGAACAGGATAGAAAGCCCAGAGATAAACCCACACACCTATGGTCAACTCATCTATGACAAAGGAGGCAAGGATATACAATAGAGAAAAGACAGTCTCTTCAATAAATGGTACTGGGAAAACTGGACAGCTGCATGTAAAAGAATGAAATTAGAACAATCCCTAACACCATACATAAAAATAAACTAAAAATGGATTAAAGATCTAAACGTAAGACCAGACACTATAAAACTCTTAGAGGAAAACATAGGAAGAACACTCTTTGACATAAATCACAGCAAGATCTTTTTCAACCCACCTCCTAGTGTAATGGAAATAAAAACAAAAATAAATAAATGGGACCAAATGAAACTTAAAAGCTTTTGCACAGCAAAGGAAACTATAAACAAGATTAAAAGACAACCCTCAGAATGGGAGAAAATATTTGCAAATGAATCAATGGACAAAGGATTAATCTCCAAAATATATAAACAGCTCATGCAGCTCAATATTAAAAAATCAAACAACCCAGTCAAAAATAGACAGAAGACCTAAATAGACATTTCTTCAAAGAAGATATACAGATGGCCAAGAGGCACATGAAAAGCTGCTCAACATCACTAATTATTAGAGAAATGCATATCAAAACTACAATGAGGTATCACCTCACACCAGTTAGAATGGGCATCATCAGAATGGGCATCATCAGATACAATGAGGTATCACCTCACACCAGTTAGAATGGGCCATCATCCAGCAAATGCTGGAGAGGGTGTGGAGAATAGGGAACCCTCTTGCGGTGTTGGTGGGAATGTAAATTGATACAGCCATTATGGAGAACACTATGGATGTTCCTAAAAAACTAAAAATAGAATTACCATATGACCCAGCAATCCCACTACTAGGCATATACCCAGAGAAAACCATAATGCATGCTCCCCAATGTTCATTGCAGCACTATTTACAATAGCCAGGTCTTGGAAGCAACCTAAATGCCCTTTGACAGACGAATGATAAAGAAGATGTGGTACATATACACAATGGAATATTACTCAGCCATAAAAAGGAACTAAATTGGGTCATTTGTAGAGACATGGATGGACATAGCAACTGTCATACAGAGTAAAGTAAGTCAGAAAGAGAAAAACAAATATTGTATATTAACATGTATATGTGGAATCTAGAAAAATGGTACAGTTGAACCTGTCTGCAAGGCAGAAATAGAGACACAGATGTAGAGACAAACGTATAGACACCAAGGGGGGGAAAGTATGGGGTAGGGGTGGTGGTGTGATGAACTGAGAGATTGGCATTGACATATATACACTAATATGTATAAAAGAGATAACTAATAAGAACCACTTGTATTAAAAAAAAAGAAAAATTCAAAAAAAAAGAAAACGAATGATAACCAACTAGTCTGTAAAATCTCTTCCTCAGCATGTAGGCATGCTATGTATGACTTTTATAAAGAAAACAAAATCTTTCTTTTGGTCCATGGTGAAAATAGATTTCTCTTCATAGAACTTCTATTAAAATGTATCTGATAACTGGGACACCATTGAAGCTAGGCTAGTTATTGAGCTAAATATGATTTCATCAATAACCATCAGTAATTAAAATGTAAGTTAGATGCAGAACATGTAACTGAGAGAAGCCTGGAATCATCAATTATTTACCATATATTTATGCCAAACACAGGAGAAACCCAAAATACATACCTAGCTTACATGTGTCCTAATTCATTTTTTGTGATTCCATCTGTAATTCCTCCCAATACAGAGACTTTCTTTACATTTATTATATGTCCATGTAGTTGCCTGGCTCAGTAGCCTGAGATGAAAACAAACACAAACAAAAACCTGAGAAGTTATATATTTTGTTAGAGATGATTGCTTGAGGATATCACAAAATTAACACAAAATAATAAAAATTACATCTGAGAGTTTGTGATCCTTCATTCTCACATAGTTTTGAGTTCAAATTTTGACTCTCTCACTTATTAGTAATGAGAGCTTAAGCAAGAAGTTTAATCTCACTGAAGCTGTTGCTTCATCACTAAGACAGAAGTAAGACCTCTCAAGTTGTGAGAAAGATTAGGGTTAATATCGATAAAATGTCTGTCACTTGAAATGTAGAATAAATTATATATCTTTTTTTCTATAATTTTTCTTCGGGAACTGGTATACAGAAGACCTGAAATATTTGAAAATCAAGTAAATTATTATAAAATGGGACATAAGTTCTAAAACATACAGATGTGAATTTGAATTTCAACTATTCCCTGAAGTAATTTAAAAGCATAATAATTTTGGTGCAGGAGAGTGGTGATGAGGATTAATGTGGTAATTTAAAGAAGTGACAGATGTGGTAGTTTGCCTTACTCCTCATGCAATAGTAAATACTTATGTCAGCATTGATTGATCAAAATCAAGCCCTAATGCCTAGTTATAAACATCAAATACTTTTGGCAAAGGGTCATATTAGTGAGATATGGCAGTTTTAAGTTGAGATGAATCTTAAGTTATGATGAGTTTTAAGTTAAGAAAAACGAATTTAAAAAATTGTAATTTTATGAAGTAGGTCTATAGTCCTCTAATCACAGTGCAAGTTAAAAACAATACAGAACACAAAAAGATTTGGTAAACTGAAGCAAGAGCATCAAAAATCTGAATTCTGCAAAACAAAATCAATTTTTTCAGTTATAAGTTGGAACTTAGATATAATGTGGCAATAGGTGGGGATTTTCTTTTTCTACCCAAATTTATCTCAAATTAATCCTTGTTTCAGAGACTACTAGAAGATTTACCAATTATATGTTCCCCTCTTCTCCCTGGACACACGATTGTTTTGAATCTAATAGCCTTTCTTGTGGTTATATAAGGCCAAGGGACTGAGTTCTATGTATAGCTAAAATGGAATGCAACTCCTACCTCCATCTTGGAAGTCACATCCTAAAGAGTATGGTCTCTGTCAGCTAATTTCTAAATGACTGCATGAAGGAAGGCTTCCCTGATGACTTCTTCCCTTGCCCAGTATTGTTGGAAAAGCAAGGATGTGTTTAGACCATTACATATTTGGGGTCTTAGTTGTTACACCAAAAACCTACTCTAAATAATAGAGTCCCTCTGAGGCTAAATTTACTATTACCTGAAGGATTCTAATATGAAACCCCAAATGTAGCCATATACTGCATTGACACTGTGAGAGTCACCAAGTCACATTGCTCCATATACTTCAGTATTTTTTCATAGATGCTTTTTAATGAATCATTTTTTTTAACCTCTGGACAAGTCCAATATTCTCCATAATTAATCCAGACTAAAAAATTGTCAGTGTTGCATAAAACAGTTGACATAATCCAGAGGAATAACTAGACATAAAATAAGGTACATATAATAACACATGAAAAGCATAATCTGTATGCCAAGCCATACTTTAATTAGCAAGAAAATAGAGGAAATTCATTACATCCAGGTCAAGAACAACAAACTTTTTTTTTTAATGAAAGTAATTGATAAGAACTTCTAAAGCCAAGAAAAGTCTTGTTAAGGAGATTTAGTATAGAATCACAAGAGGTAACATAACCCAAGTAGAATAAGAAGAACCATTGATATGAAGTTGAATGAGCTCTCAAAGATAGTAGGCATGAAGTGTTTCCAGCTATTCATGTTGATCTTTAATAAGGATACTGACAGTCTATCAAGGAAGAGGAGTATCATTAAAATCACTGTATGTATAGTTTATGGGTCTGTAGTAGTCAGGTATGTATCTAAGAAGTTGGCATCTATAGGGCAGGTATCTCAGAGGTTGACAATCATAGGAAAGGTAGTTCCTGGATTGACAGCCATAGGTCAGGTAGGTCAGCAGTTGGAGGCCATAGGTCAGGTAGCTCAGTGCTTGAGAGCCAAAGGACTGGTAACTTAGAAGATGGCAGCTCAAATGTTGTCTACAAGATGCTGGCTGACAGGAACTGGAACCATGGGCTGTGATAGGAAGAAAGCTAGTTTCTTGATGAGATCTGAACACATCAGAAACAATTGGAGAACATCCAGGAGGGCTACAGGCACTGCTCTCACAGCTGGTTGGTAGGCAGGTCATGGGTTTGCCTCAAGGCTCATGGCAGTTGTCATGGAGTGTGTTGCTGCCCAGGCTGCTATGAGGAAAGGAGGGGGCATCTCCACAACTCACCTCAGTGGAGCAGAGAGCACTGCATGAGGTAACAGGAACATGGCAGAAATTCCCAAGGAAGTGAGAGCTGTAGTTTCTGGAGCATCAATTGTTGTGCTACATAGTGGAGTTAGAAGGTCAGGCCTTACTTAAATTGCAAAGAACAGGTTGCTGAAGTGTGGTTGTTTGTTGGACCTATTGTTTATCTTGGCTGCTGGGTGGTTTTTCCTTCTATAGCCCATCCTCCTGCTCATATTTCAGAGCCATTTCTATGGAATCTCATTAGAGTATTTTTTAATATCTACCAAGCAGTCCTCCCACGAACTTATAAAATGTGTTTTACCTATATCACATCCTTCAGATTCCTTATCATTCCAAAATCAATCCATCTTCCTTCCCCAATCTCTCTTGTAGTATAGGTCAATTGCTTCTTTAGGAATCATATTTGCTCATAAGTCTTGACAATCCCTTGAAGTTGTTGTTAATACCCCACAAAAGGAGCTGCATAATGGGGAAAAATCATTTATGGCTGCTTTTTTTTCATAAAATGAAAAAATATACATCTAAATGCTTAATAAGATTAATAATGTATTTTTAGAAGTGATACATGTTGAAAATTCTTAATTTGAGAATTGAAATTTACTTTGCATTCTTTGGAGACACAACCTAAATTCAAAATCTAATTCATTTTTCTGAGAAACTTGGCATGAATGTCATTTCAGGTGTATCTTTCCCAGTGAAGAATGGTGACCTGGCAAGCTTCGACTGTCTTTGTTAAGATCCACACCTAAAGAGACTATATGTCACTATTCTTTCATTATCATAAAACTGAAGGTGTTAGCACACATATTTTTATAGTTGTTATACAAAAAAATAAGGACACATACCTCTTGGATGTTTAAGTGAATTTCAGCATATTATTGCACATATAGAGTGTTTATATTTGTAACCTCTTTCCATATTACTATTTTTCAGTGAATATCTTCCACATATATATAATTCATGTTTTTGAAATAATATTTTGGAAATAATTCATATTTTCTTATTACTTAACTAAGAAAGAGAATCTAACTTATGATTGAGTTGTTTTCTAAAGCTTTATTCATCTGTTGATTATTTGGAATCAGAATGTATTTATATGTGGAAAGATAATGGAAATTTCTAGACTAGTCTGCTAAAAAGAAAAATGTTTCACTAATAATAAATAACTCAATCCAGATCACGTTATTCAGATAAGCGGACTTTTATGAGTTCCTTGAAGAGTTTCATTTAGGGAGAATACTTATATCATTGTGTCTCTGGAAACATGTTTTGGTGGGAAAATAATAGATCTTTTATAGAGTAGTATTCTTGCTCTGAGTTGTCAATATGGGGATTGTCGTTCTGAATGGTAAAGTAACAAGAGCTGGCATATGTAGTCAGAGTGAATAGAACCAGACTCGTGACTGACACTAGTTATAATAGTGTAGCATGTAACTTTCCTGAGCTTTACTTTTCTCAAATGCAAAATGGACCTATTAAACACTATCTCACTAGTATCTTTCAGGATTTAGTGAAAAAAAAAAAGGAGTATGTGAAAGGTCCCGAGCATTGTCCACCTCACACAACCTGAATGAAGTGGGTTTGAAGTTACTCTGACTGAGTCGTGAGGCACAGCAGTCATGGTCAAGGTGGATTTGACTGAGGCAACTTCTTAGATTGCTGACCAATGCTGGCTTTTTAAGTTACAGCTTGTGGAGAAGGCACACTTTTTCCTTAAGAAGAGAGGCATTCCTCAGTCAAGAACACACAAATAGCTGAACTTTCCTACTAGAAGCTATAAAATCTCTCATGGCTCATTTATGCGAATTTAGTAATTAGATGAGTCATTTCCCCATTTACGACATGAAGAAACTTCCACTCTGGCATTGAGTACACAGTTACTTCTGGGTAGGTATATTCGAAGTCACATTTATATGGAATCCCTATAATATTGGTAGCACTATAAACACATTTTATGATCTTTGGATAAACTGAAAATAGAGTGAGTCAGGCTGTAATTCTCTTTGCTGAGTTGGGGGGTATCTGCCATAGCTAACAGCATACTCCACCTTCCTTACGTTGATGTTTAAGGAATTTTTTTTTTAAAGATAAGCCAACTGACCATTTAATCTATAAATGGGTACCACAAAAAAAAAAACATATCTTTTCTAATTCTGGAACATGATATTCTCTAATGATATGTGACCCTCAAACCAGTTAAGTTCCCAGATACACAAAAAAGTTTGAGTGTTTCCATGATGAATGCCACATCGTGGATTTATCCTTTAAATATATCAACAGCCAACAATGGAATTGTGCTGTTGGGTTATTGGATTGAGGATATTCTGAATTATTATTCTCCACCATCAAATACCCCTGGCACAACTAATTGGACTTCATTGTAAATAAGGAATATCTTTTCTTTTTGTTATTCAGTTAGTGCACAGGTCTATATTTAGTGAGGTAAATAGTGCTGACTTATCTCCAATATAATATATTTACAAGTTCCTAATGTAGATAAAATGTCACAAGTAACAAAGAAATCAGAAATGTTGTTATCTCTCCTCTGAGGCCAAATATAACATAATAAAACAAAACAAAAAAACCCTATTCATAATCTATTCAACTGCCTTCTAAAATGGATTTACGTACAAGGAAGTCAATTTGTTATTTTGAGCACATTGACTAGCCTAGATGTGTAAGTTTGGGAATAAGATCCAGAGGGGGTGGAACTTGTTTTCATTGGAGATTAAAATTTTGTAGTCCTCAGGATCAATTCAAATAAGAATGAAATGGGGAAATGAGAGCAGAGGAGCTGGTATGGGAAGGGGATATGATATATATAATGTTAAATGACCCACCATTTGACCTATCTTCCCAGTAATAATATTCATTTCTTTCTTTTGGAAAGTAGAGAAGGGCTGTGTATAGTTTCTGGGTAGATAATTAGTGAACTAGTGACAACAGGAGCAGTAAGCAGCAGGACTACAATCCCCAGGGAATTGTAGAAATAGCAAGATGGTACAGGATTTTCATAGGTTATGGAAATAGCAAGGATCAGAGTCAATTATAGCCACTTGTGAGAGATGACAAAATTCTGTACTTTACTATGGCTCTATCTGTATTTCATGTTATGAATTTGTAAAGGTAAGAGAGATCCCAATAAATCACCCTGTTTTTTTTCATTTTATTCAGTATTTTTTCTGTGTTTCATTCTGGATAGTTTCTATTGCCATGTCTTGAAATATATTAATGGTTTCTTTGATAGTGTCTAATCTGTTAATGTATTTTCTACCTCAGGTATTATAGTTTTTATCTCTGTTTTATTTCTATCTTTCATTTCTCTATTTAATAAGAACAATCTTTCCTCTAGCTTCTGAAATATATGTAATACAGTTATACCAACCGTTTTAATGTCCTTGTCTAAAAATTCTAGCATCTGGATCATGTGTGGGTTAGTTTTGATTGATTGATTTTTCTCCTTTACTATAGGTCTTATTTTCCTGCTTCTTTGAATGCCTGGTAATTTTTGATTGGATGCCAGATATTACGATTTCACTTTCTGTGAGTTGCATATTTTTATATTATTATAAATACTCTTGAACTTTGTTCTGGTCCAGAGTTAAGTTATGTGGAAACAGTTTCGTCTTTTTGGATCTTGCTTTTAAGCATGTAGGGCTAAAGCATAGTTTAATCTAAGGCTACTTTTGCCCTAGCACCATGGGAAAACCCCTCTGAGTTCTTTACCAGTTTTCTACTCTGTCTGGTATGAGGACAAACTATTCACAGCTCTCTGTGAGCTCTGAATATTTCTCCATCAGTTCTTTCAGGTGGAAGAGTTTGGCAATTTAGTGTAGTTTTCTCCCATGCATGTACTGATGAGTAAGGTTCTGAGTAAGGCTTTGGTGGACCTGCTGCCGATCTCTGAAAATCTCTTTCTGTTCAACTCTCTCCTCTCTGTCATTCATTCTCTCCTCATGCACTTCTTTGCCTATCTTCCAATGTCCTGAAAATCCATGTTTCAAATGTGTTGCCCAGTATTATGATTACTTTAAGTGGAAGAATAAATCCTGTCGCTGTTATCACATCTTGGTTGGTAGCAAAAGTCCAAACTACCTCTTTTGAACCTCTGCTTTCATATAGATAAACATCTAATAAACACACTAAAAAAAATCAATTTACCTTCTTTTTGAATATATATACAAATCTAATATATATACAAATCTATATTACATATAGATCTCATACTTTGTAACCTATTATAGTGATATTCCTTTTTCTGTAAAAATCTTATTTATGTCTAACAATCACCATTCCTGTTTAATCTTAAGCCATTCTTTTCCCACATATGGTCATTTTGAGCATAAAGAACAATTTCTCAGGATACCTTTCATGAATAAAAACAATAACAACTCAGGTTCCCCCTTTAGACTAAAGTCCCACTTCTTTAACTTTTATCCACAGAATGGAGATTACACACACACACACACACACACACACACACACACACATATTCACTCTTAAGCAGTTTCTTTTCCTTTGTTTTTCAAGTAAAACAAGTAGCAATACTCTGTCAAGTGTCCCTTGAATATGAAAGGAATGTAGCTTTTCAGCTAACAAATATTTAATTCCCTGTTAATACAAAACAGAATGATATTGCCAGTGTAAGTATCTATATATGCATTATGTGATCATTTATGTTCTTCAAATTTTTTTCTCTTCTTTTTCATAATAGTTTCTATTTAATATATCAAACGTGATATCATATCAGGCATCAAAAACTGGTAAGCAGGTATGATATAAGCATAAGTTTACTATTAGTAATACCTTGATGAAGCTTACCTAAGCAACACCTCTCTAAGACTAAATACCCAATGAGTCTGCAAAGTTAAAACATAACATGCTCATGTTGAATATACATATCTCCCCCAAAGGTAATATACAAGATGGACCTTGTGCATTTTCTCATGCCAGGAAGTAAAATATTCTCAAAAACAAAGGTAAAAGCTAAACAATTATGAGGATATGTCAAAGAGACACAGGAGCCAACTGAAAGAACTCTTAATAATCAATACTGGAACAATTCAAACAACAAACTAAATACTATAATATTAGATTATATTCCAAAGTATAAAATACATAGCCATGTGACCCACTGATATAAATAAATCATTATAAATAGGGAAGAGTTAAGAAATCTCCTATGTGGAAGGATTCCAAATAATGTATGTAAATGTTTCTCCCTTGAAGAAGTGGAGCATCACGTCCACTTAAGTAAGAACTACACACAGTGTCTTCCTTTCAAAGAGCACAGTTATGGACAAAGAGGGAAAACAAATACTTTACAGCAGAGCATCCTGACAAACACTCCCTCTGCCAAGCAATCAAGGTTGATATCAATAATGATGTCATGTTGATTGTATGTACTCTCAATACGGAACTTCTGTGGTGTTTCTCCTTAAAACCCATAAACCCAGTCTAATCCTGAGAAAACTATCAGGCAAATTCAAATTGAGGACATTCTACAACGTTCTGAGCAGTCCTCCTCAGAATTCCCAAAGGAATCAAAAACAAGAAAAATTTGAGAAACTGTCACAGCCAAGAGTAGCCTAAGGAGACATGATTACTAAATATAATGTGACATCCTGAATGGGAACCAGGAACATGAAAAGGATTTTAGGTAAAACTAAGGAAGTCTGAACAGAGTATGGATTTTAGATCATAATGATAACTTCATTAATTGTGACAAATGCAAATACCACTGCAAGTTATTATTAAATTTGGTGTGGAAACTAGGTGTGGAGTATATAGAACTCTCTGTATCACCTTTATAAATTTTCTGTAAATCTAAAACAATTCTAAAATAAAATATCTATTTAAAATGCAAACTACAAGCTAAATTATTTACTACTCAAAAATTAAAGAGATTTGTTTATTTCATATTTTCATCAGTTTATACCACAGGCTATTGGGATTTAACTTCTTTTGTCAAATAAGCTACTATTTAATAACTTACATTTTGGTACCATTCAGGTATCATTCTAAAACACTTTATCCTATTTATCTCTTTTAATTTTTGTAGCAGCTTTCTAAGGCAGGAAGATTTGATTTCCTCATAAAAAGATAAATTTAAAAATCTACTCAAGGGACTTCCTGGTGGTCCAGTGGTTAAGAATACACCTTTCAATGCAGGGAATGTGGGTTTGAGCCCTGGCTGGGGAATTAAGATCCTGCATGCCATGGGACAACTAACCCCATGCACTCTAGAGCCCACGTGACACAACTAGAGAGGCTGTGTGCCACAATGAAGATCTCACGTGCCAAAACTAAAGACCTCACACAGCCAGATAAATAAATCAATAAATAAAATATTTTTTAAAATCTACACAATGTATCCATGTCACAGAATTATTAAGAAATGGAGCTGAGTCTATAAGCCAACTCTTGTGACATGTCCTCCATCATGAAAATGTTTGTTTTGGTTTCTTTTTCGTTTGATTATGGTCAAAGACAAAAAAAAAAATATGTTACTATACCATTTTTGGATGCTAAATAGCACTATTGTAGCCTGAAAAATCAATAATTATAATATACTTTCCTAAGTGAATCCCCCATATATAATCTACTGACCCTCTACTAATAAGAACAGGACAATTGATTATAGCTTTTCTTATAGTTTATTTCTCAGGAAATGAAGCAAATCCAATGGTCTCCATGGTGAAAATCCTTTTTATTAAGTTTCCAACATACCACCACACAGTATCCAAGCAAAGAAGAATTTAACACTTATGACAATTTAGTGGCTCTATTTGTGATGAATAGACAGTAGATGTAAATGCACCATTGGTAGATATATCTCAATGTCTTCATGAGTTCTGGGAGCTATTACTTCAAAAAAACACATGTTTTTCTGCTTTTTAGCTGATTATAGAAAACCAATACATTACTGGAAAGCCTAAGTGAGACTCTTGTGACATTATACTGTACCAACTCATGTGACTAATTTACCAGTGCTACTGAAAAAACACTGAGAACAATTGAACCATTTATACACAATATGTTTACTCCTCTGTCAAATTGTATTTCTGTGTAAACTCTCAGAGTGCACACTTTTCAGTAATTGGTACAGTTAATATTTTTAAAATATTATTTTGAAAATAACTTTAGCATATTTTTCTCAGTTGCAGAAGAGTTGATGGAATTCCAACACACACTGATTCACTATGAGGGACTTACCCATGCATTTTACGCAACAATCACTGACTGCTTTTCCACACCTACACTGCTCCCACCATGTGTACTTAGCAGGTTTTATGTTTTTAATTATAGTGGCTACTTGAAGACTCAACAAAAAGACTGTACGAGTTTAATTACCTGACATCCTTGAGAGCCAGGACAAGGCAGAATAAACTCCAAGTACTGTCCTCCTCACTGGTAGCCTGGGAGTCACCACTGGATGAGGTTTACTCCCTTCTAGTCATATGCCCATTAGAGCCTCAGAATCAGGGCCTGAGAGTGGATTTAATCAGAGTAGTTTATAAATGATAAAATTAAAAAAAAACCAAAACCTTAGGGTACCAACATCCAGAAGGATCCAAAGAAAATATTACAACATGGTGCTTGGCACAATTTTGAAATTTAATAAATACTTGCTTAACGAATCAATGAAGAAGTCAAAAATCACTCAGGTTACATTTGCCATTCTTTATCAAGTGGACAGAGCCGTCTCATTAATTAAAAATACCATAAATTCACTATAATAAACTAATGAATGTTAACAAAAGCCTTATTTATAGCACCTGAAAAAACATATTTACTAGGAGTTAAAGCAACTCTTTTCTCACATGCTGGAAGACATGTGAACAAAAACCAAGTTAAAGACTGTGCTGTCCAGGAGCATCTTGAAACAACTAGTATAAAAAAGTCTATCTAACTAACTAACTATATCTATCTATCTATCTATCTATCTATCTATCTATCTATCTATCTATCATCTATCTCTACCTATTTTCTTATCTATCTGTCTTTGGAACATTTCTGTAAGAAGTGATAGATGGAGAGACATTTTTAGCAAGAAATCCCAATCCTAATATTGATTGTCCTTAACCAAACTTACTGGAAGATAAATAATACCAGGTGCTCCAGACTGGACACAAGCATCAAAAATTACCAGATTCATAAATCAGAGGTCTAAAGTGACTGGACAATAAGAATAAGCCTAGTGGTTGAACGCTGCTATGTACCTAGTCAATGACTGCAATAACAGGAGTCATAGACCAAAGGAAAGCCACAACCAGACATACACTTGAAGGGCTAGAAGACAAAGAAGAGGTAAGTGAGGCAGTGGCAGCTGTTAACCTTGGGCAATTTGGGCATCGGGTGTAGGTTGGTGGGTGGCCTGTACTGGACACACAGGAAGCAGCAGGAGCAAAGTCAGTTTCTGCAGGTCTAGAAACATGGCAGTCAGCGGAAAGGTATCAAGAGATTTCACAGGTGCTGGGCCCTCATTTGGCTGGTTGGCAGCTGGTTGGCTCACCACAGGGCTCTGGGCAGTAGTCCAGGAGCCAGATTGACAGCTACTGATTAAGCAGAGGGCACCTCTACAGATCACTCTTCCAGAGCAGAGAACAACAGATAAGGAAAAAGGAGTATAGCAATGACTCCCAAAAGAGCAGGGTTATCATTTCCAGAGCAGCAGTTATTGAAAGACATGAAGTTAACAGACTGAGTTTCAGAAGAGTTATAGAAATTTTCTCAGATGTGATTGTCTCCTTCTAAGTAAATTTTCTATATACCCCTACTGCTTTCCAGCAGTTCCATACACATACTCATTTCTTGTCTTGCTCAGATTTTTTACTTGATAGCATCTTATTAGTAGTTGTTCAGATGCCAGTGAAAATACCCTCTAAACGTCTCATAAAGTTTTACTTGTATTTTCAAACACTCCTGTCCCAGATACCCTCATTCTGATTACTTCCAGCAACGTGTGAGGGTTATAAATAGCTGACATGGAATTCCTTCTCCAGGATATGGTGCAAGAAGGGAGGGAGAACATAGTAAGTGTCCTTATCCATAAACTGTGGGGACAAACAACAAAGAATAAGCTAGTGTCTCCCAAAGCAAGAATGACTTCTCATCCTTGAAGTTTTCACAATTCTGGTTGTCAGCAAAATGAGAAAAATATACACCATGTGATGGGATTTTAGAAATTAAACTCTCTAAAATAAACTGTTGCACTTATTCTAAAATTATATCCAGATTATATCCACATGTAAATCCCCCCATTTAAGAAATTCTGGCATGTAAAATTCAAATTAATTGGAATACTCACTGCCTGAGGTAAAGATTTTTCCAAAAACCTGAACGATTTTGCAAATATTTTCATAGATCCCCATGACAACTGGTAAATTCACAAAGATTTGTCTGGAGGCTGTTCATCTTTCTGCTGTACTCCTGCGTGGGCTCAGTAGGTGTGTCTCGCAAGCTCTAGAGAGCAGGTTCAGTAGTTTGGGTGCACAGGGCTTAGTTGCTCTGCGGCATGTGGGATCTTCCCGGACCAGGGCTTGAACCCGTGTCCCCTGCATTGGCAGGCGGATTCCTAACAACTCTGCCACCAGGAAAGTCCCCACACTATGTTTTAAAGGCTTTTGATACATGTTTCCAAATTCACACTTCTAATACAATGAATACCTGATTCACCAAAACCTCAGTACCATTGGAATTGCTATCATTATTTTTGCCAATTTGATATGGAAAATAACATTTTGTTATTAATCTAATATGCATTTTTAGATGACTGGTGAGATTTCCTATTTTTGTATATTTAATTATTTGTTCACCTTCCTGGTTTTTCAATCTTGATTGTTAATTTTACTATCATTTGTTAAGCATATCTCATAACATGAGATCTTATTCTAAGAACCCAGAAAAAAATAAGCATCTAGAAAGGATAGTTCAGATTATTTATTGCCAAACAAAACTTTGCTTTGAAAATATGGTGAGTTTTTAGGGAAAAAAATAAAGCAGATTCTTGGACTTATCAGTTAGAGGCTTATATTCAGAGAGTTGTAATTGGACCCAAGAACCTGATTTACCTTCCAGATGTCTCTACAATGCCTGGTCATGGATCCACTAGACAAGAAAATCCCCTAGGCATCCACCAATTCTCAAAGTCGCTGATTAGCTGTGCTTACATAAAATAAAAACAACCTCATTGTATTCCAGAGGTTCTTAAGACAGATACTCTTTTCCATTAAAGAGTCCATTTCCAGTGAAAGCTTTCATGCAACTTTCTGTAAATTTTATCTTTTTCAGAAAACACTCCCCAACACCAAATGCATATCAAATTTCTTTGACATTTGGTGGATAGTTTGCAGAGTAACACACCAGATTTAAGCTTTATTTGAGTTTTGCTTTCAGATGCCAAAGCATTCACGTGGTAACTAAACTTCCTGTTTAGACAGAGAAGATTCAGTAGTAAAGGCATCCAAGAAAATAAATTGTGGTCAGCACCTAGAATAGTGCCCTTCATATAATAAGTACTCAAAGACATTTATTGAATACATGATGTTGAATGAATGCTTTTGGAGATACAATTTGAAGCAAAGATATGAAGTTGTATTTAATCAACATAGTTTCAGATTCTATCCCTGGGCAACCTTTTTTTTCCCTTTCAAGCCCTCCCTATCTTTGTCTTTCTTCTTTTCCACCCTCTCCCCACACCACTAGAAAGAAGCGCTGTGTGTACTGCACTGCTTCAACCTAATAATAAATAAAGTAATAGAGAATAGGGTTTTCTACAAGAAACAAGACGTCAAGTATGCTTTAAAATATAGCAGTCTTTTCATCCTGCAATCGAGAAAGTTCTGTAATCAATTCATAAATTTGTATTATAGATATATCTTGCAGGCCATCATCACCTCCAAAGATGCAGCTCGTGCTGACTTGACGATACCAGATATTTATCAACCAATAAGAATTCCATAAAGAAAATGGAAAGTACGCTTCTGTTTTAATGGAGAATGAGGGCTCATCAATGCAACTGCTGTTAACACAAACAGGAACAGGAAATGTGTTATGTGTGAGCCACATAATATTTCTTTGTGTAGTCTTTCTTTTCTACTGTGTAGTTAGATCTGACAATGGTCTGTTTATATTCGGAAACAAAGGTGGTTTGTACTCACATATGGAATTAAAAAAAAATAGAAAGGTAGAGAAGCAGCAAAATATTTTTTTGTGTCCTGTCAATTTGCCTCTGAAACCATTGACCTTAAGTGCCTAGATAAAGCTAAATTGTTCCTCTGAAGGTTCAATGCAAGATGCCTTATTAAGTAAACTCAATTTCTTTGTCATAGAAATAAAAGGATTTTAACAGTTTTCAATAAAGCTCTGGTTTGAATTCAGAGGAAATCCTAGTCTATGGTCGATTCTGCTCACTTAAATATATCCTATAGTGCAATCCTTATAACCCTTCCTTTAATTTCTAAATAATTGCCAAAAGATGCAAATATTCAAAGAATAAAATATATTATTTTGAGATTTTTTTTCCAGAGAATAGTTAAGTGTCTGGATTTTAGATGAGAATATAAGACAATTATAGAGGAAATACAAAGCTAAGACACCTGTGATCCAGTACTCACTGTGAGTTAAGAAACTTTATAGGTTCATGTCTAAAAATGAGCTGATTAAAGTTGAAAAAATGTTTCAAAAATGATAACTGAGATGTGTGCATATGGAAGTATGAGCTCCTATAATTTAATTTTCTATGGCTCTAAATTTTCATGTGGGCCTATTTCATAGGATCATTTGAATGTAACAGTTTCTGTTAAAAAAATATGTTACATTTTGCTAAGTAATTTGACATACACATTGTGATAGAACTGGTCAGCATGGCTGTAATTAAGAAAGCAAAACATCATGTGTTCAATATTGCATTCATTCACAGGTAAATTTTTAAATGCTTGGCGCTATCGTATATCCTGCAATAAGGCATTAAATAATGATATGGTGTTTATTATTAAATTCACATTTAGATGAATTTACATAGGACTTTAAGAAATTTTCTGAGTTAAGATTAAATTTTTTGAGGGACCACAGAGTTTAATGATCCTAAGATTAGCTTAAATTACTATATAAAATTTGTTTGGATTACTTTTCTAATACTGAAAAATTCTAGCATCTGATTGACAGATCTATATACCGAATGTCCAATTTGCAGCATTGCTTCTCTGGAGCCAAGTGAGGGACCTTTATCAAAGTGACATGTTTGACACTCTGCTGTCTATACAGAAGTGCTGTTCTTCATCCACCCTTGCTGGAATATGAACTTGGAAGATTTTGTGTAAGTTCATCCTATAGCTCTCACTAGCAGCATGTTTTACATGTGACACATTATGTAGGCTCCTTGTGGGCAGTAAACTGTCTTCTCACGACATCCTGGAGGCCCAGATGTCACGCAAAGGGCACTCACCCTTTTGGAAAAGGTCACTATTTTCCACAATATGAAAATGTTAGAGTATGCATAGGACATGGATGCTTTCACCATCCACAGGATTTTTCTTAATTAATCCTATTTTAAAAGGCCATTGCTAGATACTTCAGAGTACCAATAACCTCATGTATTTTGTAAGTAGATCTTTAGTTTTCATTTTTAGATATTTCCCAGCACAAGTTAGATAAGTAGGAGGTAGAATAACCTGCTTTCCTCTCAATGTACAACCCCAAATTTGAGAATCTATATACACACCCAAAAGTAGAAAAATGATCATGGTGAACGTGTTAGCAATAATGACATAAGAAATGACAAAAGAGTGCATTAAAATATGCTGAGCAATTTTCTATACAAAAAAGTAATGCACACAGTAAAAAGGAGCAGAAATATCCAAATAATTTGAGAGAAGAAAAGTCCTTAGACCTTGAAAAATGTCAAGCAAATATTTAAGCGTCATCAGAAAAGTTACAGAATTAAGAATGTTTTCTTTTAAATATTTGTTTTGAAGCTTACAATTAGGGTTACTTTCACATCTCAGTATATACTTTCTGTGATTCGTTAACCTTCAAAAATGAGCAAGGGGTTTGTTAAGATATTGGTTAAGTAGCTTTCTACGGAAGGTCAATAACCACCATAGCCAAATTTGGAAGATATTGGACATTGCAAGGGAAAAATAACTACATTTCCTTACTTGGCTAGGAAGGGCACTTCCATATCTTGTACTATAATCTCAAATTTTCTATGCTTCTTGTTTCTATTGGTTTGAGAGTTACACACGTTATATATTCTCTGTCACATAATAGCAACAAAGGAGCTACCTGAAAGTTCAAATTCTGCTGTTCTATTTTTATTCATCTGGTGAAACACATGCATGAATAGAAGTAATAGATGATGTTAAAACATCTAGAGGACAGTACTGTTGCTTATCCCTGCATGGCTGCTGACATTTCACAAAGCAAAATTTCTTACTGGACTTCCTGCTTCTCCTCCTCAGTGGTGTGTACCCTACAAAATCTTAGGTCAAAGCTAGAGTTACTCCAATGAAACATTAGATTAATGACTGATTAACAAATACTAATATTTATGGTTGCAAATTATTTTTAAAGATTGTCTTCCTGGACATGGAAGCAACCTAAATGTCCATTGAGATATGAATGGATAAAGAAGATGTGGTACATATATACAATGGAATATTACTTAGTCATAAAAAAGAACAAAATAATGCCATTTGCATTAACAGCAACATGGATGCATGTTGCATTGCAGCAACATGGATGGACCTTGAGATTGTCATACTGAGTGAAGTAAGTCAGACAGAGAAAGACCAATATACGTTACTTAAATGTGGAATCTAAAAAAAATGGTACAAACAAACTTATTTACAAAATGGAAATAGAGTCACAGATGTAGAAAACAAACTTATGGTTACCAAGGGGGAAAGGGGAGGGATAAATTGGGAGATTGGGATTGACATATACACACTACTATATATAAAATAGATAACTAATAAGGACCTACTATATAGCACAGGGAACTCTACTCAATACTCTGTAATGACCTGTATGGGAAAATAATCTAAAAAAAAGAGGATATATGTACATGTATAACTGATGCACTTTGCTGTACAGCAGAAACTAATACAACATGGTAAATCAACTATACTCCAATAAAAATTAATTTTAAAAAAAGATCGTCTTGTGAGAGAATCAGTCTTTCTTATGTAATATGAAGAACTTTGAGTCTTACTGTCTCAGCAAGATGCTATGATTCATGATAAGTATAGATGAAATATTCATCTCTAATTAGATGCCCATCTGGCTGTGTTTACTCTGTTTTTGGAAAACAATGAAAGCTTGTTAAATACATTTTAAACATACCTGAGAGATTTGATGGCCCTGTTGTTGGCATAAGTGTCTAATACATTGAATATATTGGTCAATTCTGGTACTACTCTCAAATCACTCACTACCCTCCATTCACACCAGCCTCCTGTTCTGAATACTCTCCAAGTTTGTGCTTTTGATCTTGTTCTCCCTGCCTAGAACGCACCTGCTTCTGTTTATCATGGGATGCTCTCCTAAGCCTTCTAGTTACAATGCATGTGTCATTCTTTACAAGACAAAATGCCTCTGACCTTGCTGAAAGTAGCTGACCCCCCCATTTATAATACCATTTCACTCCCTTTATCCTACCTTATACACTCTAATAGTATCATATCTTTATCAGTGTTTACTCTTATTTTCTGTTACTCCCCCAGATAATATGTAATCTCCATAAAGGAAGGGGTAGTATCTGTCTTGTTGTTTATCACTTCATCTCCATCACCCTTTACAGAAGCTGGCATGTAATAGAAATTCCTTATTACTTACTGAACGATTATGCACACTGAAATAACTTCAAATGATGCAAATTTATTAATCAAAATGATACACTGAAATACTGAGTTGTAAATCTGAAACAGTTATTTTATTTAAATAGATTTTTTCAATCATTTCAGGGACTATATATTAAAAAAACAAAGCAAGAGACTGGTTTAATAATTTAAATGATGGAGGGAACAATGATTAAGTAGTCATGCTACTGTGTACATTTCTTTTGGATCAATTAAGAATAAGGAAAATTAAAGAGATTATTTCTCCACTGTTCATTCTTTCTTTATGAGGAGCTGAGCTTCTGACGTATACAATTTCCTTCAGCTCTCTGATGGTTTCAGGAAAACTCACTGATTTTCAAGTTGTTCAACTTTTTCTTGTATTAGACAGAAGTGATGACTTCTAAGCTCTTTACATGTTGGAGCTGAAACTGGAAGTCCATACATTCCTTAAGAGTCACCCCCATACAGCTCAATAACAAAAAAACAAACAACCCAATCCAAAAATAGGCAGAAGACTTAAATAGACATTTCTCCAAAGAAGATATACAGACTGCCAACAAACACATGAAAGAATGCTCAACATCATTAATCATTAGAGAAATGCAAATCAAAACTACAATGAGATATCATCTCACACCAGTCAGAATGGTCATCATCAAAAAATCTAGAAACAATAAATGCTGGAGAGGGTGTGGAGAAAAGGGAACAGTCTTGCACTGCTGGTGGGAATGTGAATTGGTACAGCCACTATGGAGAACATTATGGAGGTTCCTTAAAAAACTACAAATAGAACTACCATATGACCCAGCAATCCCACTCCTGGGCATATACCCTGAGAAAACCATAATTCAAGAAGAATCATGTACGAAAATGCTCATTGCAGCTCTATTTACAGTAACCAGGAGATGGAAGCAGCCTAAGTGTCCATCATTGGATGAATGGGTAAAGATGTGGCACATATATACAATGGAATATTACTCATCCATAAAAATAAACAAAATTGAGCTATTTGTAATGAGGTGGATGGAAATAGAGTCTGTCATACAGAGTGAAGTAAGTCAGAAAGAGAAAGACAAATACCATATGCTAACACATATATATGGAATTTAAGAAAAAAAATGTCATGAAGAACCTTGGGATAAGACAGGAATAAAGACACAGACCTACTAGAGAATGGACTTGAGGATATGGGGGGGGGAAGGGTAAGCTGTGACAAAGCGAGAGAGAGGCATGGACATATATACACTACCAAACGTAAGGTAGATAGTGGGAAGCAGCCGCATAGCAGAGGGAGATCAGCTAGGTGCTTTTTGACCGCCTGGAGGGGTGGAATAGGGAGGGTGGCAGGGAGGGAGACACAAGAGGGAAGAAATATGGGAATATATGTATATGTATAACTGAGTCACTTTGTTATAAAGCAGAAACCAACACACCATTGTAAAGCAATTATACTCCTATAAAGATGTAAAAAAAAAAAGAGTCACCCCCAATGGTTTCACCTTTTCTAATTTTTAGAAAATGTTCCAGTGGAGAAGAAAGAAACTACTCTCTATATTGAGAAGTGATTATTCAGAATTAAGCTTTGAGTAAAAACTCAGATTCCAAAATCTCAGCTCAAAATATCTGAACAATCTGCTAGACTAACCCTACATTTTTTTCCTTATGTGTGCTGCTTTAAAGCCTAACCTAATTATCATTCAAGTGTAAATATTTAATTTTCTTCAGTCTATCTTAGGCAAGATAAGGAAAAGATGATTCTGTCTGATTTTGAACTCCAGGGACAATGCTTCGTGATTGGTTATGATGGAGACCTAAAGTGCTCTCTTGATTGGAGTTCATTAAAGAAGGACAATATATTATTTGAGTTCATGGTTTGACAGAAGGAAGGCAGTCCTCTGATATCCAGTTTAAAGACAATTATACCCAGAGGGTTAATCACAATCAACACATTGGTGCTTAAATATTAATAAAAGATTTTTAATTTTTTGAGGAAAAAAGAGCTTAAATACCTATCCTCCACTTATTTTAGCCAGAGGAAATATATCTATGAAGCTATAAGTCAATAAATATCAGCTAATATCAATATATTGATCTGGAATTAGTTGGCTAAGGTAAACAAAATTTTGTTCTGTAATCACAATGTAGTTTACTAGAGAAACATATGCTTTAAGAAAACTTGGAAATAAATCTCAGATCAGTAATTTACCATCTGTATGATCTGGGCTAAATTAGGAACAATTATCACTACCTTGCCAGATATTAAAGTAATTAAATTAATTAAATAAGAAACATGACCCACAGCTGGCAACACAAAATTATCACATGTGGGCTAATGTATAACTATCAGCAAGTCCTATCTAGTCATGGAATATTGGATGTAAAATTTCCCTTAATTATCCAGCTCTTAGAATTTTGACCTATGGGGAGATGAGAAGTGAATATTTGTCTCCACTCACACAGAATAAACTCCAAATGGAAAAAAAAATACAACATGTAGAATTTCTCATCAGTACTATCCTAAATCTAAATACCACTTTCCCTAGATTTCACTACCATTTGACCCAAAATATAATTTATTTAAACTCAGATCCACAAACCTTTACAGAAAGTCTAGTCATATATTGACCAAAAGGAACCTTCAAAGAGTTCAAATTCTGGAGAAGAGTTCAGAAATACAAATGAAATGAAAAATTAAGCATGACATTGATGTAAGAATAGACAAATAGTGAATAGAACAGAATAAAGGGTCTAGATATTGACACACCCATATATAGATACTTGATTTATGTACCAAGGGCATTGAACTGCAGTAGAAAATGGAGCACGTTTTTAGGAGATGGTGCTGGATCAACTGCAATTTTGGCCCCTAGGACACACACACACTCACACACACACACACACACACAAACACACACACACAAACACACATGAATTTCACATTGATGGTATATTTAAATGTTGAAAGGAAAACAAAAAACATTTTCTAAAGTTATCATGTAGTATCTTCATTAATTTTCTTAATAAGGACAAAAAAGTACTAACCATAAATAAAAGATTGATAAATTGGACTAACTTAAAGTAAGGAACTTGTACCAGTCTAAAGGCATGATTAAGTGAAAAGGCAGGCAGTGATATGGGAGAAGATATTAAATATATATATCTCCAACAAAGACCTAATATATGGACTACATAAAAGACTCTTAGCATCCTAAAAACAGACAACCAACTAAAACCATGAGCTAAGGACCTGAATATCTACTACACACACACACACATACACACACATACACACAAATAATATTCAAATGGCCAGACGCATTTTAAAAATGTTCTCAACCTGATGAATCAACAGAGAAATTCAAAATAAAACTAATATTGGTTATAACTACATACTCACTGGAATGGCTAAGCTTAAAAGAACTAACAATTATAAATATGGATGAGGATGTAAAGCAACTGGAATTCTTATGCTTTTGAGAGTAGAAACCAATATTGGTATAGCTACAAGGCATAACTTTGTCATGGGATAAAATAAAGCTGAGCAGGCACGTTTCATACAATTTGTCAACTTTACTCCTAAATATATTACCCAATAGAAATATCTCCATTTGTATATCAAAAGATATGTACAAGAATAAAAGAGCATTTTATACATTATTTCTAACAGATCCAAGCTTGAAACAGCCTTTCTGACCAACAACGGCAGAATGAATAAATACCTTTTGCTGTTTCGGTACCTTGAATATTATACATAAAGGAAAATAGACTACTGGTATGTTTAATAGCGTGCAAGAATCACACAAACACAATATTTAATAAAGAATCCCAAGACAAATTGGTAGATACTATATAATTTCATTTTAAAGTTCAAAAACAGGCAAAACTAATATATGGGTTAGAGGTCAGAATAAAGGCTACATCTGTGAAGTAACGATTTGTGTACAAATTCATATGTATATCACATTTCAACTAAAATCTCATTTAAAATTATTTTAAAAAATAATCAGTCCAACAAGATCAGCAATAGAAATATGTCTGAGATAAAAGGAAAGCTAAGTCAAGGTGTGATTTACTCATTAGCGTAAGGGGCAAGGAGAGGGCCTGGGAAAAGCTTCGAAAAATAAAGGGTACAGATGTCACAAACTCAAAATATCTAGGAGAGCCAGGCAAGTAAGGCAAAATAATGAACTAAGTTGGGTTTTGAAACAGTAGCGTGAACATAGTGATAAGAGAAACCAACATTCAGCTTCCATGTCAGAAGATCCATAAGGAGAGATGGGTTCCGAGAACCAGAGGTACATGCCTTCTCTAAAGGGAACAACCACTAGTTAACATCTAGAGAACATTGTCTTTCTTGCACACTGACAAAGTTTCTAAATATTACAGTTCCTCAAAAAGGTGAACATTCATACCTTTACACTTTAGTTTTATTTTATTTATTAAAATTCTGTTTGCTCATAAAGCCGCACTTTTTTTGGTTTTGTTTGTTTATTTATTTATTTTTGGCTATGCCCCACGGCATGCAGGATCTTAGTTCCCTGACCAGGGATTGAACCTGCACCCCCTGCATTGGAAGCACGGAGTCTTAACCACTGGACCACAAGGGAAGTCCCTTACTTTATTTTTTGAAATACATACCCTTACACATTTTATGTTGAATGAGGAAAAAAATTGTACCTTTAATACAGATATGTCCCATAGTATGTGACTTCTGGTAAATACTGAGAGAGTTCAAGTTTGTCTTATGCACCTGTGTATCTCTTGTGCCTGGCACAGGATGGCTTGGGATGTAGTAAGTAAGTAATAAAACTTTTACTGAATAAATTAACAGTTTAATAAAGTTGGGCTGTGTTTTTAAAAGTGACTATGAGTCTTCAGGGTAGATAGATCAGAATTTCATCCTGGTCTTGATGATGACATGCAAAAGTGTGGATGCTTATAAGAAGCAGCATGTTTAGGGAACTACATGTAAGTAGAATCATAGGAGCTTAGAATTTGCAATACTGAGAAGATGAAGCCAAAGAAGTGGGAGGGAGAAAGACAATGAAGAAAAAAACTCAGATGTCATGATAAGGGGTCTGTATGTTCATTTTATAGGAATAGATCATAAGAAGCCATCAAAGACTTAAGCAAGAGTGAAATATGGGGGGCTTCCCTGGTGGCGCAGTGGTTGGGAGTCCGCCTGCCGATGCAGGGGACGCGGGTTCGTGCCCCGGTCCGGGAAGATCCCACATGCCGCGGAGCGGCTGGGCCCGTGAGCCATGGCCACTGAGCCTGCGCGTCCGGAGCCTGTGCTCCGCAACGGGAGAGGCCACTACAGTGAGAGGCCCACGTACCGCAAAAAAAAAAAAAAAAAAAAGAGTGAAATATGATTCAGAAAGGACATTCTGGTCAAAGTATGTTCACTGGAAGAGAAAGATAAGGAAATCATTCCTAATCTTACCTTTTCAATATAACTTCCACCAAGGACTTTTTGGGTCTCTTAAGTATGTAGGATCAGAGATATCAGAGATCTATAAATCAGCTTGAGGATTAAACCATCAAGCTATTCCCCTACTGTGAAATAAAAACATATGGTTGAGTGTACCATGTCCTAGTTACTTCTGCAGGGAGTTGAGGTTGGCCATGTGTGCGTTAAAATAAAATAATGAAAGACAAACTGAAGAACCAGATTCTTAGTTCTGACTTAAACTCATTTATTACAACCCAAACCAAATAAATTCTTCCCACACCTAAGCGACATTGAATAGCATTCTAAACCAAATAATTTTATGGCAAGGAGAGATGGAAAAAAAGATAAAAATGTGAAAGGAACAGCTTGCATTAGGTCAGGCACAGGAAAATCAAGAAAAAGCAGTCACTACATACTAGGAAAGAAGAAGCAAAAGTCCATGGAGTTTAAATTTTTGTCTTGGATCTTCAGCGTGATTATTAGCTGGAATAAGGAAGTTACAGGCCTCCCCAGGCAGAGCAAGATGGATGGCAAGTACTAAACACATGTGTCAGAGGCTGGCATCCACTGAAGAGAGGATGCAGAGGTCTGAGACTGTTGGACACAATGCCGAAAGAATTATCCCAAAGGAGAGGAAGGGTAGGGTGAACAAGAAGATGATATGAAACGAGGGCAAATGTGGAGTAATTGGAGACATGAAGCAAATATAGAGAGTCTCTATTGGGAAGTAGAGGAGGGAAAATCAAGTGTTTGGATAATTCTCTGTGGTCAAAAGAGAGTTATTGACATTTTTGAGTAAGAGTCATATGATGAAATTAATTTTAGGAGTATTAACTCTAAACACAGTATTCAAGCTAAAGAGAAGACACTAGAGATAAGAGTCAAGATGGCAGTAAGAAATGTATGTATTCACCAAAGGGGAACACAACCCAACTTGAGTGATGACGGCAATAATAGAAAGGGTAAATGTATGAAAAGACAATTTCAGTGGATCAAGTGAGAAAAGCATTACAGTGGGTAATGCTGTGGGTATGAGGACCACCAGGCAAATAACCCAAGAGGCGGCATCCATAAGTGAGGAGTCTCTGGGGTTGGCAGCTGCTAGACACATAGCTCAGAGGTCTATAGCATACTGGGAAGCAGGATCCAGAGATGCAAGAAGAAGCAGGAAGAAAACTGGTGCCTTGGCAGGGTCTGGGCACATAGCAACTAGAGGAAGGGCAGCTGGAAGTTTCACAGTTGCTGGGCTCACAGCTGGCCGGCTGGCAGCTGGTAGGTTCACTGCAGGTCTCTTGGCCGTTGTTCAGGAGCCAGGTATGGTCTTGACAGCTGCTGGGCAAGCAGAGAACATCCCCACCGCTCACATTCGTAGAGCAGAGGGCAATGGAGGAGGGAGAAGGAACATGACAGGCATTTCTAAGGAATCTCAAGCTGTAGTTTCCAGAGCAGTCGTTGTGCCCAGGCACAGTAAGATTTCAAGAGCAGGCAGCGGTTGATTTGAAAGAAGTGAGGTTTCAAGTTTCTCATTCGGCTTGCTCCCTGAAATACCCACAGAAGGTGGTGATTCTGTACAGACTCTCTTCCTCCTTGTTGCCTGAGATGGCATCAGAACTCTATTATAGCCCAAGAAGTGGTGTCACCACCTCCCATAACACTGGGTGCTCCTTGCAATGCCTTCCATCGATTAAGTATATCTATAAAGCAGTGTGACGGAATTGTAATAGTACCTCTGCTTCTTAAATTATCCAACCTAAACAGGTATTTTAAAGGTCATTTACTTATTTTAACTATAACCGCCACTACATAAACATTCTTAGAATTTGTCTCTTGAAATTGACTTGAATAGTGGTAACGAACTTCTTTAAAACAATGGCAAATTATCTCTCTTTGAGGGGGAATTCTATGCTTTTTGGAAATTGCCAAAGGTAAAAAACTTGAAAGCAATTATGTCGTAAAAGAATGAAAAATCCTATAACCTATACGATTTGGGGCAGAGAGAGTCTAAAAATAGTATACTATATTGGTCTTCCCTGGTGGCGCAGTGGTTGAGAGTCCGCCTGCCGATGCAGGGGACATGGGTTCGTGTCCCGGTCCGGGAAGATCCCACATGTCGCGTAGCGGCTGGGCCCGTGAGCCATGGCCGCTGAGCCTGCGCGTCCGGAGCCTGTGCTCCGCAACGGGAGAGGCCACAGCAGTGAGAGGCCAGCGTACCGCAAAAAATAAATAAATAAATAAAAATAGTATACTATAGAAAATTTCAATGTGCCGAAATTTGTGCTTTGCTCTATTTTAGAATCCTGGTGGAAAGTGACTCCCCAGTGAAATATCTTTTTTAAAAAGTCCTGCTCATTTTATTCATTTCAATAAATAAATTAAGTCAAGTTGAAAGTTTGATTTATGTGTATTCTTAATATAAATAAATAAATTGGGCTCAGTTTAAATTATGGATCTTACTGCAAACAGAAGCAAATAAGTAAAACCCCTTTAAAAAAATGATACAACATGACATTTTTCATAGTTATTATAGGCTTATCATTTCATGGTTACTCATGTTCCAACTGAAAACTAATGTTCTTGGTTAAAAAAAAATTAAAACAATGATTAAGACATAGAAATGGATTTGGTTTTGCTTTTTACATTGATTCTGATGGCAGTTTCCAAAGAGGAACATTTAAACTGCTGTACATGGGCAATAGCATCAAAATAACTGTAGAGTTTTCCTAAGTATGAATACTTTGAAGGTTATTTGGGGATATATTTTCTGGTAAAACTTTGTTTAAACGATGAATGATTGTGTTTAGCCTCAACCATCCCACTGTATTTTTCATATACCAACATATCTAGTGGTTTCAAGGGCTATTTAAAAAAAAAAATTATCTACTGGATCTAAGTTCCAATTCCCCTTAGCTAAAAATTCAATGTAAATCACAGCACTTTCTTTTATTTTTATGTTCAGTGAATATGCTTATTAATTCTCCCTCTGTCCTGGAGTAGAATCTGTGAAATAGATTGATTTCTCTGCGAGCCAATACAGGACTATTTTACTGCCAGGGAGAGAAATAGGAAAAGAAAATGATTTAGCCTCTGAGGTTCTGTGCTAACATGTTGAAATTATCTCAGTATTTTAGGTCAGAGAACATTACCCTTTGACGATTTGTACCTGATGTGTTTGAGGAGTCCCCCCTCACTCCTCTCCCCACCCTGCCAGCTTTCATCACGTGATACTGTTTGTACACATTGCAAGAGTCCTGTTGTGAAATCCTGGATGCTTCAGCTGAATGGCATTAGTAATAAGTATAGCCATATTTAATTGAAGGCTTATCAGTTTTATAGGTCAATGCTGTTTATGCCTGCTCTTCTCATTTATAAGCAAGAGTCTGACATCTGCATCATAAGTACATCAATATATTTGTGTGTATGTATGTATATGTATTAGTGTCTATTCTGGGCAACACCTTGCAATGTGCATACCCACATGTGTAATGTCAATTTATCCTCATAATTCTTCACAGTAAATTTTAAAATTTCAAGTATTCATATGAAAAAAATTGAGATATGGAAAGTTTTGATATGAAGAGAAACATTTAAACAAAGGGGGTTCAAACATTTGTTTGTTTGTCCTTGACCCCTAAAATGTTTTATTTCCCATTATCCAATATGACAGTGTATAGATACATTGATACCATCATTTACTAACTGGGTGACCCTGGGCAATTTGCATAATCACTCTGATCCCCAGTCACTATCAGTATCCTTTCATGAAACAACAGAAATATTTATGTCTATTTTCAGTGTCATTTTAGGATATGTTGAGATGTAAGAAAAAGTAAGTGTAGACTGCAAAACACTATAGCAGAATAATTAATTTTCTTGCTTTGGAATTCTTAACCCATTCCAAAGAGTACCACCTTGGGTTTAATGCCTTTAGAGCACCTCCACAAGACTCTCATTTTTCTGTTGTGGGTAGGTAACACTGCAAAAATATTCATGGATTTCAAAAATTAGAAGTGCCTTGAATGTAGGTTGTCCCCTAATATAACAAATGTTGAACTGACGTTTTTTGATAATGACTCTCTCAGTATACAAGTAGAGCTCATGCAGACATAACAGCAGGTACCTCATTAGTAAGCTTTTATAAACTACATGTTTCAGGCTCTTCTGATGCAAGAGCCCAGGAAGGGACTGAGGAACTGGGTATCCTGTGTGTTCCTCCAGATTTACCCACTTTGTTGCTTTTTCTTCAATGAACTAGGGGTCCTTACCTCTCCTGCTCTAGAAAAAACAACCCCAATTTTCCCTTTTTCTTGGACACAAAGAATCCTCAGAGCATTGCAACAATAAACTTATGCCAATAAATGACTCCCTTGTATTCACTCATTCATTCAACATTTATTGAACATTTTGTATGTGCAAAACATGATAGACATTGACAATGATACAAAGATACTATTGATTTCTGCTTCCAGACACATCCAATCTTGTAGATGTGATAAGATGGATACACAATCCAAGTCACTGTTTAATAAGTTCTATAAATGGTATATGGAGAAGGGCAAACGTTGTTCATGGGCTTTACCTAAAGTTAGCTTTTGATATTAATTTTGAGGGATAGGAGGGAATGGCAGGTGTTTAGGAGAATATAAAGACAATTCACGCTGTGGCAAAAGGTATAAAGACAGAAAAAAAAATGTTGACCATGTTTTCAGTGGAGGGTTCTTACAGGCAAGCTGTAGTAAGTAACTTAGATTCACATGCTAAATCTAATTCAATCATCAAGGAAGTAGTTAAGATTTTGTCCTACAGGCACAGTGATCCAGTAACTGATTTCAAGAAGAGAGAGCTATGATTAAATTACAGCACAGATTGGAAAGAGGGAAAACCCACTGTTTCTTGCAATGCAAAGAAAGAAATGTGTGTGTGTATGTGTGAAAACACACACACACATACACACACTCTTTTCTTTGCATTGCAAGAAAAACATTCTTTTTACATGACTTATTTTCTGAATATATTACGGAACACTTATTAGCTATTATTTACTGAGTCCTTATTATACACCAGGCATTGTTCTAAGTGCTTTATATGTATTAACTGATTTAATCCTCACTACATCCCGTTCAAGTAGGTGTGATCATTATTCTCAATGCATGTGGAGAAACTTAGTTGATCCTTAATAAATATAATATTTACAAATTATAACTTAGATTTTCTTTATCAAATAAAGATTGACCATTACTTAGTCAAGAATCTCTTTTACATACTTTTATCACCATCTATCCATTTTCACCAGGGAAAGTCAACTTTCAAGGAATATAAAAGAACACGAAGACAGAAAGAGATTCAGGTGGACTGAACACCCTTCTGTCAAGCTTTTTTTTCTCCTGCCCATCCTAATATTCTGATTAGTATTCATCTTAGCTTGGCTTAGAGAAGACAACCAGTTAATTATCTGAAGTCAGTACATTGCAATCTGCAACATAATGAAGCGTTCTAATTTTAGCACCCCCTGTTGGATGCCATGTGTAAAATTATGAAATTATAATCAATTGAAAGAATTAAGTAATGTAGAGTTTGCGGTAACTGCTAAAGTTGTCAGGCTGTAATCTACTTTCAATTGAATTTTTACTATAATATTCTTGAGTATGGAAACTATGGCTTATGTGTGATTTCAACAAAATTTGCTACACTCATTCCTACTTTATTCTTACACAAGAACTTTCCCTCCATGATGTTAGAAAATCATTTGAATCCTTTCATTCCTGTATTAAAGACAGTGTAGGTGGAGGTACCCCTTCCACAATTTATATTTAATCCTTGAATTGTGTCCCTTTCACATTATTAGTTACTATTTACTGAGTCCTTATTACATACCAGACATGGTTTTACATGTTTTACATGTATTAACTGATTTAATCCTCACAGCATCCCTATTCAAATGTTTTGAATTTCTCTGTGCCAATATGTTTTATCAGCTTTATTGAGGTATAATTAACGTACAATAAGCTGAGCATATTTAAAGAGTACAGTTTGATAAGTTTTCACATTTGTTTAAACCCAAATCAAGATAATAATCATATTCATCACTCCCCAAAAATCTCCTTATGCCCCATGTAGTCCTTCCCCTCCAGCTTTCTCCACCTCACTCCACCCCTACCCCATCCCCAGGCAACCATTAATCTTCCTTCTGCCACTTTGTGTTAGTTTCTATTTTCTAACATTTCATTAAATGAAATGAAATTGTAGAAGCTATATTCTTTTTTTCTTTCTTTCACTAAGTATACTTATTTTGAGATTCATCCATGGTATAGTTGTTCCTTGAATTGCTGTTCAGTGTTCCATGATGTGGATATAATATAATATGTTTATCTACTCATAAGTTGATGGACAATTGGGTTGTGTGCAGTTTTTGGAAACTACAAACACAAATATGCTATGAACATTTGTATACAAGTTTTTGAATGGACACATGCATTCAATTCTCTTGGGCAGACACTTTGAGTGGAATGATGTGATCATATGATACGTCAATGTTTAACTTTTAAGGAACAGAATGCTTTCCAAAGTGACTGCATCATTTTATATTCCCACCAGCAGTGTATAAGAGCTCAAGTTGTTTCAGGTTTTTTTCCAACATTTGGTATAGTTACAGTTTTAAAAATTTTAGTCATTCTATTAACTGTATATAGTAGTATTTCATTGTGGTTTTAGATTGCTGGTGACTGATGATTCTGAGCATAGGCATTGCTTATTTTCCATTTTCCATCATTGCTTATTTTATATCTTCTTTAATAAAGAAACTGCTCTATGTTTTGTACATTTTTCTATTGGGTTGTTTGCTTTCTTATTGTTGAGTTTGGAGTGTTCTTTAAATATTTTAAATACAACTCCTTTATTAGATATATGATTTAAAAATATTCCCTAACAGTCTGTGGCTTGTCTTTTTATTCCTGTAATAATGACTTTTTGAAGAGCAGATATTTTTAATTTTGATGAAGTTCAATTTATTAATTTTTAATTTATAGATTGTGTTTTTGATGTTGTATTTAAGAAATACAACCTCGTGTCTTAAAGACTTCTTTGCCTATGTTTCTCCACTCATTCTTTTTTTTTTTGAAATCTAATTTCTATCCTCACCAACATTTCAAGCTGTTATCTTAAAGATCACCAATGATTAATTCCCTACCCAACAGCTATCTTGGCCCTCGTTCTGAACTCCATGGCACATTTGACATTGCTCTCCATACTTTCTACTTTGAAACATTGTTCTCCTTCTATTTCAGCAATGCTTTAATCTCAAGGTTCTATTTCTGTTCCATGGAATACCTGTTTTGTCTTTATCTACTTCCCTTCTCTCCTTCTATTCCCCAGAATATGATCCTTCTTAAGCCTCTTCTTCTTCTGCATTCTTATCAATCTGCATTCATTAATGTTAAGCATACAATTAATAGCTCTACATGAATTCCTCTGAATTAATAATTATAGGCTTGCTCTCTTTCCCAATATCTGTACTTGCATTTGCAATTGTCTTCTAGATCATTTCACTGGGGCACCTTATACTTCAAATTAAATATTTATATGTACACAATGTACATAGTGCTTTCCCGCAAGTTGATTCCTCCTCCCATGAACTTTATATCTGCTTATGGTACCATATTCTCTTAGTCACACTGGCTTAAACTTATAAAACTATACTCATTAATACTTCTATCTCTATCATATTCCCGAAGATGAGATTAATAGTGAAATTTAGCTCAGGTAATGTCTCTTCCTTGTTTGCACTTATCTTGAACACTTCTCTATTGCCCACAAAAAAGAAAAAAAAAAAAGAAAGAAAGAAATCAAAGATCCCTAAATTGTCATTCAAAGCTATTCATAATATGGGTCCAAAAAACATACATTGCTAATCATAAGTCCTTCAGGTTTTTTTTTTTTTTTTGGATGACCCTATTTGCCATTCTCAGTATTTACTGAAAATGAATGACTCACTAACATTGCTGGTTTCCTCTTTGCTCCTTAGATGCTTTTCTACCCTGTCTCTCCTTACCCATATCTTACTTATTCTTTACAGTTCAAGTCAAACATAACAACTAGCAGGACACCTTCACTTCTGCCCAAGCAGAAGTAATTTCTTTTCCCTTTGAACTTATTTCTACATTACCTATCTCCTATTATACTAATCATTTTGTACCTTATATTTTATTCAGTATACGTCTTATTTTTGCTTCTCAGTAATAATTATATTAAAAACATTATAGCCTTATTTATGTTTGTATTGCTAAAAATGCTCAACATGCTCACTGCTTTTTGTAAACATTTATTTTAGAAATTAATGAAAAGAGTCTGTCTTAAGTCATACTTTCCGATGTTTCCTAATCTGTTCATTGGATGTTGATGTATATCTTCGACATTTTGGCCATTAGTTTTATAAATTAGAGCTAATCGTTGTTTTTGGTTCTTTGAGAGCTTTTCACAGTGAAAGCAAAGATTTACTCTAAACCTAAACCTCCTAGAAAGAAAGAGGCATAGGTCTTTTATAGTGCTTGTTTTGGATTTTTCCCATATAATGCACTTTATAGCCAGGGGTATTCAGTTCACCTCCTGGTCACAGAAGACCCTTGTTCAGCTATTTCCTTTCATAGCATAAGCACTTCTCCTGGCTACTTTTTACCCCAGACTCTCTAGGCACATAGGAACTCCAGAAAAAGATTTTATAAGAAAAAATTATCATTTTAGAGTGTAAAGGTTTTCTAGTTGTTTCTTGTTTGTTTGTTTTTAATAGAACATGAGATCAAAATAGCAATGCTATGACTTGTCAGCAGCTCAGCAGTCCCACTAAAATCAATAGCTGGTTTCTGGGAGTTTGGCTCTAGCAAACCTTTATCCTGCCAGAGAGAACAGCAGGGACAAATGAAGACTTTGAGCTCCCTAAAACCTTTTTTTCCTCTGAAGCATTATTTTATAACGCTTCATAAAATATAGAGAATCACTCTTCTTCAATTAAAAGACTGACATTTAATTGATTCAGGTCTTTATCCTGGTCTTTATAACAGGCTATTCCCCAGTTCTGATAGAATAGTTTCTTGCTTTCTTTTTCCCCAAGATGAAGAGGTTTTTTATTTTTCTAGAAGTTTTCTCATAATATTTGAAAACTTCTCATCTCTTTCCTTGACTAATACCTCTAGAGATGGTCTTATTTTATATTCAGGTAAGTTAATCTGTGATGAAATACTCTGAAAACCTGAGAATTGGTTACCATAAATAGTAACCATATTTTCTTTTTTTTTTCATGTTGGAAGTAGGAAAAGGAGATATGTTCCATTCTCATCTACCTTATATCACCAGGAGTTCTTCTCCAGAGAAATTCAGGTCTATTCTGGGGAAAAATACTCCTATCTAAAATACTAAAAATATTCCTATCTAAAATACTTGTGGATTGGATTATGTAGCAAATGGTCCTTTACCTTAAAAAAAGTCCTAAATCAGTAAGTTCCTTGATAATGATATGAAACATCACTAAGACTATGGAAGACCTAATTTTATGATAAATAAAACAGTACCTTTCATAATAATCATCCAATACCTAGCATTTCAACATTAGACTTGGGCATGAATGATCTGACTTAAGGTTTTAATCTTCATGCAAAAAATTAAAGAATGAAGAAATTGAAAGAAAGGGAAGATAATGTGACCTTGTAGGTGGGGCCTTTTGGGTCCATTCAATGTACTTTTGTTGTTTCAAGTGTTATAGGCCTATACTTCCCCATTCTGTCAATTCCAAAGGAGATTCCCCTTGATTGTGAAGAACTGTTTGTATAGAAGTGCTAGTAGGTTTGGGACCCCTTTCAGCTACAAGATCCCGTGACTGATGATTATGCTAATTGGAATCTTTGTGAAAGGGAGTCTCTACCCATTTAATGCTGCTTGGGGACCTATTAATAGTAACTTCACTGAAATACAGAGGAAGACATATTGAATAGATTTGCTTGTAGACTCTGTTGGTCAGGTTAATCACAGTAGCCAGTGGAATGACAAACTCACAGGAAAATTCATGAGAAGTGTTGCAGCAAAAATAGAACTGAAGTTTTCCCTTCCCTGAGAACAAGGAAAATAAAGGGAAGAGTGAACAGGCTAGAGAAGAAACATAATCTGGCCTGAAAGTGTTAATCACTCCTTGTTTTACTTTAACTGTCACTAATTTGTAGTAACTAGATTTGTACTTACAAAGCTAACCTCACTCCCTGACACTATGTAATTTACATTTGGCACCTATCACCCCTAACTCTGTGTGACTTACATCCTGTGCCTCTCACTCCCTAACATTATTATGTCCCGGCACTTACATTCTACATGTCCCTCATAACAAATCACCCCTTATAGTTTTTGCATTTCAGAAACAAGCTCACCGGCCGATAAACCAGAGGCAAACAGATGCAATTATCAGACTGCCAGACACCAATTTCCAGGCCCCCTGATGCTAGCTATGACTGTTTTGAAATAATGCAAAGGAAAGGAAGAATGCAAGACGTTCACTACTTTGATCCTTATCATATATCCCGGACAGCGAACCCCACATATAAAATCTTCCCTGATTCATAAGGAGGGGGAGACACAGTTCTTGTGGTGCTAGCCTTCTGTGTCTTCCCTTCTGCCTGGCAGAAAAAATGAAGCCATCTCTCTCTTCCTCTAAAATCCCTGTCTCCGTATTTCTGTTCGGCCTCAGTGCACAGGGAAGCTAATATTTCAGCAACAGAAGCAGTGCAGTGTAGAGACGTGTTGGATATTGGGGGGGAAAAAGTCCCCATAGGTCTCTTGCATTTCTGCCTGTCTTTAGAACAGTCACTGGTTCCCTCTGTTCTGAATTATCTTTGCAAGAACATTTGTATAGCAAACAGCCTTGGAAAATAGATGTAGTATTTCTCTCTGGGGCAAGTGACAGGCATGCTTATTGTCCATTCTCATGTCCATGATTCAGGCTTCCTGAGCTCAAGATTCCTCTCCTATAAAACAACTCACTACGTATATAGATATCATCTGGCCGTCTTACTACTGGCCTTTGTGAATTGAGGCTCAGGAAATTGCTGCAAAGGCTATCACTCTGGCTCTGCTATTGCCACGAATAATAAAGTCTTTTTCTCTGATCCAGGTGTTGCATGTCTTCTGCCAGCATCCATGAAGCTGTGACAGGCTATCTTGTTAGCTTGCAAATAGGGTAAAATCTTGGACATTTTATGGTTCTTATTGCCCTTTCTGACCAGTTTCTCCTTTCTAGCTGAAACTGTGGCACTGCAATGTCCTAACTAACTCTGTTTTAGCAATCATTTATTAAGACAGAAATTTTTAATAGAAATACAATCATCATAATAATATGGAAATAATGATGACAAATTTATACAGCAGTAACTAGTGGAAATCAATCAAAGTTATCAGAAGATAAAGTAAGCAGCTTGATGCCATATTGAAAACAAATCTTAAAAACTTAAAGGACATTAAAAAAACTGACAAATTGGGCTTCCCTGGTGGCACAGTGGTTGAGAGTCCGCCTGCTGATGCAGGGGACGCGGGTTTGTGCCCTGGTCTGGGAGGATCCCACATGCAATGGAGCGGCTGGGCCCATGAGCCATGGCCACTGGGCCTGCGCGTCCGGAGCCTCCCATCTGCAACAGGAGAGGCCACAGCAGTGAGGGGTCTGCGTACCGCAAAAAAAAAAAAAAAAAAAAAATTGACAAATTAAAGGAAAAATGGTAAATCATGGTTTAGTTAATAAACAGTCAATAGTGAAACAATAGTTGGGTATAGCAAATTTTTCTTTAGAACAATCTAGCCATATAACATGTCTTTTAAAAGAGAGCCCACCTCTCTCAACCAGGCTAAGTAGTACAGTTTAGGTACTTTATTTAGGAATTGGCAACTATGAGGGATTACTCAAAACACCTCCAAGTGTAAGATATGGAACTCAGGGGCAAAAGTTGTTGAATAAGGTAGCTCATTTGTTAACAAGCAAAAGCACTGCACTAGGGGTCAGCACTGCTGAACCTCAGTCATGGATGAGCCATAAGCAACAGCCCAGGGATGAATAGCCACGAGACCTTGTATGTAGCCTTGTACTGTCCATGTAGCCCAACGTTTTGAGTGCAGGTTGCTGGATAGTAGGGACTAAAGACCTCAGAAGATAAAGGCAGGTAATGATTGTATGGGAAGCTCTGAACATACCATCAGCAGAAAGGTGTAGGATGTGGTTTCACAGGAGCTGTGTGCAGGCATGCTGGTTGGCAGTAGGTGGATCCCTTCCAGTTTCTTGGCAGTCCTTCAAGAGCTGGGTTCTGCCATGACTGCCACTTGCTAAGCAGAGGACACTGATACGGAGCAGGGCCCTGTGGGTTTCCTGGGCACAAAAGCCTTTCTGTGTCCCTCGTTTCTTGATTACAGGAAATAGGCTTTATTCAGCCTCCATGACCTTCCCTGAGTTCCAACCAGCAGATTCAAAGTGTTGCTAATTAGGGAAGGGAAGGGATGTGGAGACAAGGGACGGGCAGTCAAAAGAAACAGTAGTGTAGCCTTGGGGCAGGGTCCTGGTGCACCATCAAGGGATATGCATCACAATATCTTTGAGCTGTCCTGTGGATACTGAAACCACCACCAGGGGGAGAAAATAACAGTAAAGGATAGTATGCTGCCCACAAGCACGTCGACCCCAGACCAGTTGGAACAAGACGGTTGATGATGCTGACCCCCACTCACCTCACCACCAACCAGTCAGAAGCTTGTCCATGAGCTGATCACACCCTCTTTGAACTATTACTATAAAACTTCTCACTACCCCTCCCCCCAGGTCGGGACACACAGTTTTGAGGGCATTAGCCCACTGTAGCCCCCTTTGCCTGGCAAAGCAATAAAGTTATTCTTTTCTACTTCACCCAAAACTCTGTCTCTGAGATTTAATTCCATGTCAGGGTACAGAGGCCGGATTCAGCTTCAACACCTCTGAGGATCACATGGAGGAAGTGTTACTAGAGGGGACAAGGAAACGTGGCGATGACCTCCAGGGAAATCACAGCTGTAGTTTTTAGCTGAGCAATTATTGAAAGGCAAGATGACCTCAGTGTGGATTCTAAGCAAATTACCTACACTTAGTGCTATTTCCTTCTTGTGCTGTGACTTCTAGAAGGTTTTAAGTGATGAGCATTGGCATCCAGTGCAGGCTTTATTCTGACTCCCAGTTTCAAATATGTTGATAAACATAACTCAGTTATTTAGAAGTCAGGAAATATGACTAATTAAAACCATAGAAGAGTACCCACTGAGTCTCAAAAATAAAGAAATTATGGTCTTATTTACCATTCAGCAAACCATGCATTTGGAAAAACAATATTCCAACCTTCATTAAAAGATACTTGAAAATCTGAGGATAGATTAATGTTTATTACATCTGCATAATTAATTTAATATAGGCCACATTTGTGATCCAGTAAAGGTTTTTTATGTGTTATGTGTGGCCTTTAATGTACATATAAGGGTCATTAAAATATTGTGCTTAGTACGTTTAAATATTTTTAATAAATTTCTCACTGGATTATGGCCAGTGGGGCACCAGAATGAGAGTCACTAGGCCTGAGTTCTAGCCGGGACGCTGCTTAAGTAAATCACATAACCTCGGCAAGAATATTTACTAACTGTATGATAAGTGAAGCTCATTAAACATCTCTTAAACGTTTAGAAATAATTGTGATTCTATGAAAATGTAACTGTGAGAGCAATGAGGGACCATAAGAAGAATTCATGTACAAATGGGCAATTGGCCTTTACAACAAATACTTAGGGACTTCAGCATTTCACTCAGCTACCTGATGGATGTATGGGAGACACAACCCTGATTGGACATGTTTCAGAACCGAACACAGCTTCAGATGGTATTTGTCCTCCAGACTGGCTCAGGGATCAGAGTGTAGCCTATATTTTTTGGATTGCTTAGCATTCTGTTCGTAGCCTGAGGGCGTCAGAGAGCTAGCCTTACATTAGAAGACCCTCCACTACCATCTCAATATCAATGCTTTGATCACCATAGTCATTTACTGCAGGAAATTAAACCAGACTCCCAGGGACCAAGCCACCATCAGCTGCAGCATCTGGGAGACAGGAAATGGGAGCAGGCCCACTTTAAACAATCTGCTGAACAAATATAGACTTGAAAAATGAAAGAACTACACTGACGTCTGTTTCTGTTTCCTGAGAAAGATTTCTGAAAAATATTTCACTCAGTAGTGATGGATATTCTAATTTTAATATGTTAAGTACACCTGTGATCACTACAAAGCTTTACTATGATTTACTGTAAATCCAATCATTAAATAAATACAGTAGAGCACTTGTGAGTATCAATATAGCTAAAATTTTAAATTATTTCTTTCTCCTGCAGCTTCATTTAATAAAATATGAAGTCTAGAGGATGATATTTTGTTCTTGAGAATCTCAACATGCATTGTTACATCGGTTTCCTAACATAGAGAGTGTCAGAGTGAATGTAGCTCATTCCAAGGGGAAACAACAACAGTTAATAGCCCTACTGTAAAGGTTGACAGGATTTATGGTGGAAGAGAGCTTTTAAATCCAAGTGTTACAATCTGCACATTCAATTTAAATAAACAGCATGCTACAGACCATGAAGCAATAGTGACAAGGCAGTGAACTGCTACGGGAGGTGTTATTCTTAGTCTTTTATTGAATTTTCAGTCTTCTTTTCTCATTATCTTTGACAATTAGTAGTTACTGAACTCCTGCCGGGGCATTGGCCCTGGACTTGAAGCAGTACCATATAGAGAGATGGAAGAATAGTAATGGACCATTTTCAGTATTTACCTTTGAGATTTCTTTGTTCTTGTGTCTGGATGCAACCACATTGGTTTTGCCTCTTGCCACCAAGGAATAACTCTCTTTGAATGTCATTAATGAATTTGTTTTCATAAAGCCAGAGAAAGTTATGTAAAAGTCAGGCAAATGACTTAGTACTAGACAACCACAAAAAGGTATTTTTTAATTCAAAATTTAATTTTTAAGTGTTTAGTCTATTTGTACCTATCTGCCTATGGCATATTTTATTGCTTATCAAAGCCATCGCTCGATATAACTAGTAGTGATGAGTTATCAATTGTCCAAAGAAGTATAGTGCTTTTGCTTTGTGTTGGTTTGTTGTTCTTTTCTTGGCTTTTTTTTTTCCAACCAATTATCATTCTTTCTGTTTGGGTTCTAGGGCAAGAATATGGAACAGTTCTGACATGAAAGAATTTCTAACTGAGGGCGTAATAGGCATTCTCTGAAGGTAGAAATGGGAAACAGAACTAGAGAAGACTATTTTGGCTTCAGGAAAGGTGTCAGTGACTCTGATGCAACAGGGAACAAAATAATCTCTCTTATCCCATTAGTGTCTACGACAAGCTCAACATTTTCAAAAGGATAATTATTTAACTAAAAGCAGGTAAGGGGGCTTCCCTGGTGTGCAGTGGTTGAGAATCTGCCTGCCAATGCAGGGGACACGGGTTCAAGCCCTGGTCTGGGAAGATCCCACATGCCGCGGAGCAACTAGGCTCGTGAGCCACAGCTACTGAGCCTGTGCGTCTGGAGCCTGTGCTCCGCAAGAAGAGACGCCGAGATAGTGAGAGGCCGCGCACCACGATGAAGAGTGGCCCCCGCTTGCCGCAACTAGAGAAAGCCCTCGCACAGAAATGAAGACTCAACACAGCCAAAAATAAATAAATAAATTCAAACAAACAAACAAACAAACAAAACAGGTAAGGACTAATGGGTATGAAAAACAGAATTGCTAACAACATTCAGACCATCGATCTCATGTTTTAGAAAAATCTTACTCCATACCATCCAAACACCTTCCTTGACACCTAGGTTATGTCAGTTTCATATGATTTGAAGTTCATGCTCTTTTCTAAGATGTTGAAAATCTATAACATTTTACAGACTCCAATGAAATATGCATAATTCCTTTCTTGCTTTTATTCCTGAGTTACAAATGAACCGTCTGATCAACTATACTTAGTTCTCTGACTGTAGCCTCTATAGATTCACAACAATATAATATACCAGACCAAAAATTTTCAATCAGATTCTGTATGCAGACCTTCCATATGACACAGTGACGTTTACCCATGTTTCAGCTAGTCTGGTGACAAAAAAAAAAAAAAGTCTAATATAATCAGGTAGTCAAAATTTATAGCTCAAACTCTGAAGTCCAACTCACAGGATCAAAATCCTGGCTACACGTTTACTATCTGTATTATCTTGGACAACCTATTTAATTTATCTGTGTCTTCATCTTCACTGAAAAACAAATGGAAATTATAAAATAGTATTTATCTAACTGGGTGGTTTGAGTTTAAAATGATGAAGTATATGTACACAGTGACTGGTAAATAATTAGAATCAAATTAATAAGAGGTATATTATGGTTCTTGGCACAGTACTGAATAGACAAGGAAATGTTCTTTAAATTCACTATACTTGGCTTCTAGGAAAAAAGCTATCTACGTTTTGAAGAACCTAGGGTAAGCAATGTCAATACACAAATCTTATGAAAGCCTTTCTGTCCAGGCAAGAAGAATTTCCTTGATATATGAAGAATATTCTGTAGCATGTACCCAGTGAATCATTTCTACATTTTTTGAGAATGCTACACAGATTATCTGGGTCATGTTCCATACTACTTATGTCCTTTGCACCTATAATGAATAGCTTTTCTCGGTCTCTGTCCTAAAATTTAAATTCAGTAGAGAGAAATCATGAGAATGAGGCTTAGGTCCAAGAAACAAATATCATATAAAGTACCAAATGATATATTGCATTTTTTTTTTCGGTATGCGGGCCTCTCAGTGTTGTGGCCTCTCCCATTGCGGAGCACAGGCTCCGCACGCACAGGCTTAGCAGCCATGGCTCACGGGCCCATTCGCTCTGCGACATGTGGGATCTTCCCGGACTGGGGCACGAACCCGTGTTCCCTGCATCAGCAGGCGGACTCTCTACCACTGTGCCACCAGGGAAGCCCAAGAGGCTGATTTGATTGAGCCCACCCTCATTATCCTTCTTGCTCTTCACCCAAAGTACTGAATGGGGCCATTGCCCTATAAACATCTTTCCCTTTGTCTGACATTTTTTCCTCTCATCTTATTGAAAGCAAAATTTAAATGTTGTCTTTTTATAAAGATTTTCCCTGATTTTCCTGGTTAGATGTTATTATTTATTCCTCTGAATTACCAATGGATTCTGACACGTTCTTTATTATGATTGTATTTTACACCAAGTAATGTGTTTACTTATAGTTGTGCCTGATAATTTGCTTTCTAACAAACCTGTTTCAGGTACGCTTTTCATTTTTGTTTACTCAGTGTTTTGTTTCTGACGGCAGAATGATGAACTCCTACATTTTCACATTATCATGCTGCATTTAGCATAGTTTCAAACTCATAGCACAGAACCTACCAGGCACAATTTCTGTAACACATTCTATGATTTATTTAGCTCAGCTTCTGACAGTGAAACAACAGAAGTATATTTTTAGCACAGCACTCTGGTCTGCTTTTCTTGGGTCTGAAGCAAACCAAGAACATTGAGAAACTTTGAACGACACTTATACAAGCTCCTCATTGATGTATAATGGTCTGGGGATATTATATATTTAAAAGGATACTTCTGAGGGTCCACATTCAGCTTGACAGGCTGTACACTCAACTTGTTCGTAATGTCTTTGTAATAGATGCAAATTATTTATAATTTTGAATGACCACTCTTGTGTGATGAAAGATCCCAGTATGTCCTCCACATGAACCCTACAGCAACTGATTTAATTCTTTGCACATTTATATTTATCATTACACAGAGGCTTCTATTGCAGCTATGACTTGCCTGCTTAAATGTATTAATTGGATTCTCATTGCTCTTAAAAATAAGATCCATTCCCCTTAGCCTGGCCTACAGCTCCTTTTAAGATCCAGCTGCTGCCTATTTTTCTAACTCCAAATCTTATCATTTCTCTTCTGCCCAATACACTTTATTCTCCCAGGTCTCTACTCAGCTCCTTGACCATGTCAAGCCTTTCCTTTCCTCAGTATTTTGCACGTGCAGCTGCTTGTTTCAGTCCTTCACTGCTCTCTCCCCCCTTTATACAGCTCCCTTCCTCATTTGTTGCATCTCAACTGAAGTGATTTCCCTCATCATCCCACTTAAAAAAGATACCATTCTCAGAGAATCATTTTTTTTCTTCACAAAACTTATCTCAGTTTATAACCATTTTACTTGTTTCTTCGTTATGTCTTTGCCACTACACTGTGAGTTCCATAAAGTCAAGAAGTATGTATATCTTTCTCACTATCATATCCCCAACCCTGAACACCATTTCTGGCTGTTACATAATAAGAACTCCATAAACATATTTTGAAAAATTAATGAATAGAAGGTGCTAAATGAAAATTCACTCAGATTATAATTTAATGTCTGAAGGAATACAGTTCTGAAACCTGAACATACCCAAGAACTGGCAAGGGTACAGAGCTTAAAGAAAAAGAAATAATGATAACCATGCCTACATTTCAACTACCCCTTTGTGAAATAAGAACAAAATCATTAAGGAAGCCTCTTATTAACATGGCACAAACTGAGTCAATTCTTTTAAAATAACATTTGATTGCACATAGGAATGTTTTTGAAAGCTTTCACCAAGAAAAAGGGCACCACTTTTCACTGTCAGCACAGAATCCTGTTGCTAAATTCTGAGGGGCAAAGACAGGACATCCTCTAGGCCAACATTCACACAATTTTCCCCAGCAGTCAGCCTTCTTATTAACCTCACAATGTGTAGTAAATTAGTAAATGTCTGTGCAGTTCCAAATCTCCGCATGTAAGATAGTGTCATTTGTGAGTAGGTCTGTCATTTGTGAATAAAGCCACTCCATGAGTTCTTTTCTCTTTGGGATGAGGCACTAACTTGCACATTCTATTTAACTGAGTGTTGAATTAGTAGGTATTTCAGCATACAATTTTGATTTTGACTGGTGCTGAATTTTTAGAGGGAGTTACCTGGCTTCTTACAATCGAATGACGTAAGTGAGGACAGCTGGTCACCTTGCAATTATTTTCATTCAACCTACTAAAAACTAAGTATTAATTTTGTAGACACTTGAATAATAATTATGTAGTCTATTTCGTAGAATTCTTGAGAAATAGGTAGAAATAATTTCCTGATTTCTTGTGGTGATTGGACACTTTGCTACTAAATGGTTGAACAACAATTTCCTGGTCTTGAAGTATACACGATTGCAGCTGCAGTGGTACCTCCTAGCCACCAGAGGGTGGAATATTAACATTTGTTGTGGAGAAGTGATTAAATATAAGGGTTTTACAGTCAGACTGCCAGCATTCTAAGCCGAGATCTACAATCATAAACTATAACCTTCAATTTCTGAGTTGGTTTCTTCACTTTTAAAATTAAATTTATGAGTATCAACCCCATAAGTGTGTTTTAATGATTAAATGAGATGATATATTATATGATATACTAGATTGCCTGCCACATATTGAGGGATAAATGAGTAGCAATTCTTTCTGATCAGGTTAAGGGTCATCATGCTGATCAAGGTGTTGTTCTTATGGCAGCATCAATCTGGGATTGATATCATACTATAAGGTAAAATTAAAAAGTCTCTTTTTTGTGTTTGAGATTATGTTGTTTGTGTCTGTAAATGTTGCACATTCCACCCTTTTAATGGTTGGATTGTGTTTAATGTTACCATTAAAGGCCTAGGCAACCTGTCTCCATCTCTCAAGAGCTTGGCCCTTGGTAGCTATCAGGTTGAATAGTTTATATTGCTTTTATATTTGATTATGTGACTATGTTGGACTTTAATCACTTGTTCAGCTGTATCAAAGTAAACAAAAATTCAAAAATTAGAGTTACCCTTCAGTAATATGATTCACTTAAGTTCTTCCACAATTTATTTCCTCTCTCCTTGCCTTAGTTTTATGGCACCAAACAAACATGCCAAAGCACCTAAAGTTAATTTAAATCCATTCCTCTTTTCCAACCCTAGATACAGTCTGCAGCAACGGAATACTAGACAAAGAGTGAAAAAACCTGGCTTCTAGCCCTGTTGGTTCTGTTAATTCACTGCATGAATTTGAACATCACTCTGCCTCTCTGGATATCCTACAACGTAATGAGTGTAGATGAGAAGATCTCCAAAGTAATTTCCAGTTACCACATTCTATGATTTTCTAGCAGAATCTCAATATCTTAGAGTTGAAAAGGACATTAAATGGCATCTTGTCAAACCTACCTACTGAATGAAAACCACACTTTCATTTAAGCCATATAATCTTTATTAAGAATATTTATGAAAAATTTTAAAGGACAGACAGAAGATTGATGTTTGTAGACAATTAAATGCCATGCATGCTGGTAGAAATCCACAACTATAAATTAATAGTTCTATTGTATTTGAGAATAACTCCGAGAATAAATAAAAAGTATGTTTCTCTGGCCAAGAACATATTGGTCTGCCTCAGAAGAGTGTGCTGAGGAGAATGTCCAACTTCCATTAGATATAACATTCTGTAAAATAAGTCGAGTACCACGTAACACTTCTCAGACACTGTAATGCACACACACAAAACTTTAAGCTCTGGAATACTCAAAATTATGACATTATGACCATAATAATGATCCTATGTGGAATATGGAAATAATCTCTTGCCAACTTTCTCTGTTTATAATGATAAATAGATTCTCTTAGAATGTGATAATAAAAGGATTCACATGTGACAACATTTTGTCTCTGAATCTATTTCTAAATAATTGTGCTTCTTGAAATAATCCTTGGTCATCGACAATTCAATTAAATCTCACTTGGATTCAAAGAGCCAAAATGAAAAAAATAAAAAATCGAGGAAAGTTAGTTGATTACACAGTATCTATGTAACCCTTAATGATGAGTAATTTTTAAAAAAGAATGAACCATAGTATCTCAACCATCTAAGCATTAACTCCCATATTTTCCACCCCTTTGTTCATATGTCATGGATGTGAAAGTGTCATGGCTTATTATAGTAATTATACAGTCGCTTTTGTTGCTTTCCCCAGATGCACTTACTTTGGCCTACTTCTGAGGTTAGCATTTGGTGAAGTTATTTTTCTGCCTTTGTGTGATTCAAAAATGTGAAGTTTTTTGAGTTCTTCGACTTCTACCATGGGTACCTGAAGTTGTGATAATATGCCATTGAGATGGTGCTAAATAATTTTTTATGATAATGATGACCAGAGGATTGATGACATTGATGGCAAGTAGCCTGACTAGAGTTCAACCAGTAAAAATGAATGTATGTTTGATGTCACTGACATAGTATGTATTCTGCAGACTGTCACCCTAGCTCCATTTTTTTTTTTTTTTTTTTTTTTTGCGGTACGCGGGCCTCTCACTGTTGTGGCCTCTCCCGTTGCAGAGCACAGGCTCCGGATGCGCAGGCTCAGCGGCCATGGCTCACAGGCCCAGCCGCTCCACGGCATGTGGGATCTTCCCGTACTGGGGCACGAACTCGTGTCCCCTGCATCGGCAGGCGGACTCTCAACCACTGTGCCACCAGGGAAGTCCCCTAGCTCCATTTTATTCATTCATTCATTCATTCAATTAACTTTTATTGAGTCTTTATTACTTTCAAGTTTCTGTTAGATAAGATTCCATCATATTTTTTGAAAATATGACAAGGGTAAACAAACAGACAAAACAGTACTAATTAAACAAAATAATAATTTAAATGAAACATTAAAAATAGAGACTTTGTAATTAACAGAATATAAATATATATAATGCTGGCATTGGGCTTCCCTGGTGGTGCAGTGGTTGAGAGTCCACCTGTCGATGCAGGGGACACGGGTTCATGCCCTGGTCCGGGAAGATCCCACATGCCGCAGAGCGGCTAGGCCCGTGAGCCATGGCCGCTGAGCCCGTGCGTCTATATAATGCTGACATTGTGTAGGGAATGATCAACTCTATTGATTTTGGAGTCTATTTAAAAGAAGTGAGAGAAGAGGTAGCATTTCCATGGGTTTTTAAGGTTAAGGGAGATGTGGCATTAATTCTAGAAGTACTAGACCATATAAGAGCTCAGATCTACACCATGTGTTCAAGGAAATGGGAGTAGTTAGCATTGATGGAGTGCATGTTGGTGGAGTGTATGTATGTGGGGAGTGGTGAGAAGGGGACCTAGGAGAGGGCAGAGGTGGGCTGCAAATGACCTTTAACATTGTATTAGAGAGGCTTTATTGGGAAAGGGATTGTTTCAGGTTTTAAATGAGTGTCTCATTTAGAAAAACATTACTTACAAGTAACAGAAATTGTAATTCAAAATGGCTTAAATCAGGGGTCCACAATCTTTTTGGTACCAGGGACTGGTTTTGTGGAAGACAATTTTTCCATGGACTGGGGAGGGGGAATGTTTCAGGTGGTAATGCGAGTGATGTTTCAGGTGGTGATACGACTGACTGATGGGGACCAATGGGGAGCGGCAGATGAAGCTTCACTTGCTAACCCACCGCTCACCTCCTACTCTGAGGCCCGATTCCTAACAGGCCGTGGACCACAACCGGTCCACAGCTCAGGGGTTGGGGACCCCTGGCTTAAATAATAACATTTATAGTCTCATGTTTACCAAAGTCCAGAAATAAGATGGTCTGGGCTCTGTTCCTCAGCCTTTCTCTTGGTTTTACCTTCTTCCACGTGATGGTTTAATATTCAGGCCACATGCAAAATGGATACAACATTCCACATATGGTATGACAAAATCCAGAGGAAGACATGGTTGCTTCAGAAAACTTCACAAGGCACTTCTCTGGTGGTTCAGTGGTTAAGAAACTGCCTGCCAATGCAGGGGACATGGATTCAATTCCTGGTCTGGGAAAATCCTACATGCTGTGGAGCAACTAAGCCCGTGTGCCACAACTGCTGAGCCTGCATGCCACAACTACTGAAGCCCGTGTGCCTAGAGCCCATGCTCTCACAACAAGAGAAGAGAAGAGAAGCCACAACAAGAGAAGCCACTGCAATGAGAAGCCCATGCACTGCAACGAAGAGTAGCCTCCGCTTGCTGCAACTAGAGAAAGCCTGTGCACAGCAATGAAGACCCAACACAGCGAAAAAAATAAAGCATTTTAAAAAACCAAACTTATATATACTACCAAATGTAAAATAGATAGCTAGTGGGAAGCAGCCGCATAGCGCAGGGAGATCAGCTTGGTGCTTTGTGACCACCTAGAGGGGTGGGTTAGGGAGGGTGGGAGGGAGATGCAAGAGGGAAGAGATATGGGGATATATGTATATGTATAGCTGATTCACTTTGTTATAAAGCAGAAACTAAGACACCATTGTAAAGCAGTTATACTCCAATAAAGATGTTAAAAAATAAAAAAAAAAGAAAAATAAAAACTCCACAAGAAGAACTTTACCATAAGCACTTCTCCAGATCACTCCTTTTTGCTCACTGGTTTAAGTCAGATCACATGCTCCATTCTGAACAATTCACTTTCAGTAGGGATTGGGGTGCCAGATTCAATCCTGAAACCTGGGACATAGCCATGCTGATATAAAGAAATGATTGTGGGTAGTTAAGAAGAGATAAACAAGCAAAATTCAGTTCTTGTGGGAAGAGGAGAGAGGAGAAAAACAACTATGAGGGCAATGAACAATAGGCTACCCACACGCACTTACATATTTTCTTTCCACTTACGTATTTTCAAATGTAGATATATGCATTCCCCCAAGCAAGAAAACTGAGTAAGCTATCTAGTTATCATATCCAAATATAAGCCTATGATATCAAGGAGTCCTCCCTCTCAGCTATTTCCTACTCATGATACTGCCATGTTTCCAGAAGTTCTCAGGAGACTTCTATGAAAACAGCTGGCCTTATACTGATCAAATAGAAGAAAGAGAATGACGCCTCAACATTAAAAAATGACTCAGAAATTGTATTCCTTTTATTATAATAAAATGAACATGTGGTTAATTTCATCCATACTTAACATGTTTGTTTCATTACACAGGTTACTGCAGTCAGTTAATATTGTAACCTCAGAATTCCATTAGAGCTTGCATAAGTCTGTAAAAGGGTCTTCTAAAAAGTATTTTGACAATTCCTTCATCTAAAACAGCCAAGCTAGTACTTGCTGAAGCATCACTGCTGTCTCTGGAACTTTTGTTCTTGGATCTGACCCATGATTAGTTTAACCAAAGTAAGATATCCTGTTAAGGCTGAAATGACCACTCATAGAAGAGTTTAGGATAATCTCCTGCCCAAACTCTGATTCCACTTGCCAAAAATTCCAGGGAACTAACTCTGTATTGGCAGATAACTCTTCCAATCAGGGAATCTGCTCCATAAATTAAATACTTCTTTTTAGACAAATAACAGTAGATTTGGAATTCCCAACAGACATCTTTTAAAAAAATTAGTAGTAAGATTTATGAACTGATATCAGATTAAATAAGTTTATTTGAAAGGAAAAGAGATCTCTTGTACTATTTTTAACTAGAGAATTAAGGGGGAAAATAGAAGAAAACAGAATGGATACTCTCTGAGATAAATTATTTTAATATTAATAGGATTTAAAAAAATTATCATTTGTCTAGGTAGTAGAATATAGACTCCAGCCAGATAATAGCTGAGATTAACTTTGAGGGATATAACTGTGAAGTCACAATCTAGAGCCCTTAAGCTAATTGATCAGCAGTAGAAGCCAGATATACAGGTTGGTTGGTAACAAGAAATTTGGCAGATCCTAGAAGCCATGTATGCTGGACGGCAAAATCTGGATCCATGGCTCAGGGAAGGGAAGCCACAGATTCCAGAACCCAGGGGTCTGAAGCCACGGGATCCACAGCCTAGTGAGTAGCAAATTCTAGATCCATAGCCCAGGCAGTAGCCTCTGCTGGACCCACAGCTCAGAGATCCAGTGTGAGTTGACCAGCAAGGAGTGCAGGGCGTGGAGGTCCTTGGATGGTAGCAGAATATCTGGCAGGGACTGGACACCACACGGTACAGCTGGCACCTGGTGGGCTCATCACAGGCCTCCTGACACCCACTGTAGAGTGAGGAGCCCAGCAGGCAGGTGCTAGGAGAGCAGAGGTCAGTGCTGTAGACCAGGTCGTTGGGCTGGAAGGAGCCTGGGTAGCGCAGATAGCCTCCAGGGGAGCGGGAGGAGAAGTTTCCAGGGCAGCAGTTGTAGTACATGTTGACAGGAGATGTGAGTTCAGCTGAGTTACTGTGAGATGTTCTGATATCCTTGGCTTCTCCCAGCCATGTTTATATATATATTTATTTATTTATTTATTTATATTATATATATATATATATATATATATATATATATCTCCTCAGTACACTGGATGTGATGCAGACCCTCCCTGTTCTTGTGCATGTCTTGTCATGAAAACAGTAAATTAACCTAGGCTATAATTATCACTGAACATATTCCTGTGTTTTCTTAACTGCCATTCAATTATTCTGCTTTATAGAAGCCACTCTGCTTCTTTCTCTCTTTTTTCTCTTTTTTTTTTTTTTTCAGAAATTAGGTGTGGTTTGCCTTCAAAGACGTTGGTCCTGTTGCATAAAGATGGTGCCCTTGCTTCCTCACTGAGATTGACTGACTTTGTGCCTGAGTGTGTAAATTGTGACTCCTAACAGTCATAAGTACCTCCCTCTCAGATATTTATATATGTTTTATGGAGCCTTTACTATGTGTAAAACATTGCAGATTGTGGGATCATTTAATCCTTGTAACCACCTTATGAGATAGGAATTATCACCCATTTAACAGCCCAGGTGTGACTACCTCCAAAGCCAGCAGGAAGAGCAATGCTGTGCTGAAGCTTAACCTTTCAGCTCCCAGACTCACGTGCACAATGAATACCGAGGTGAGAAAAACATTTCAATGTGATAACATTTGCATTCTGTCAGATGTGCCTACCTATACATTCTTACCTCTTTTATGGAAAACCAAACACAGCCACAAGATTCCTAATGCTTTCGGTTATTTTTTTTAGCATTCAAAGTTACCATGGAGATGGTTATTTCAAGCTCTTCTTCTATTTGTCCTCTCATTTAGCTTATCATTAAGCAACTCATGTTTGATCCTGCATGGAGTTATTGAATTCCTTTCCCACGTGACACAGAGATTCTTTGGCGAACACGTAGACTATCACTGAGAATAATTGCTGAAAACTAGTATGCCTTGAGTGAGTTGACTACCAATGAAATACATTTGCAACAACTTGAATTTTAATAGTGTGCTAACCTTTGTCAACTCAGTTGGGAGTGAGAAATGAGACACCTTAGAGAGTGATTCATTTCACTCCTTACTGAGCTTCTCTTTTGTTCATCGTTCTCGAAAGACAAAGCAGCAAAAAACGTACTTTCATATTAAGTAGTTAAAATTAACCTTATCACTATAAAAAAATCAATGATAGAAAAGTCTTAGAATTAGAAATGTCTTTTTTCTCACTTATTGTAATATTCAACTTCTGCCTTAAAGCATCTTTTAGAAATTGGAAAGCAAAAACCTATTTATGTAATTTGATTTTTTCTATTTGCTTCCTGGTGATTCTTTTCTCTAATCTTCTACAGCATTTGCTTATCTGGCACAATGGAATAGTCTGCCCATTGTCTTGCTTGCAAATTTCTACCAGATGTCTTGCTCGCTTCCCCAAATCCTTCTCATCCCTCAAAGCCAAAATCAAATTCCTCATGTCTGACAGGTGTTCATCTCAACTGTTTAAACTCTTCTGCAATAAGTATCTTAGTATCATATTAGCTATCCATTTGGGTGAACAAACATACACACACACACACACACACACACACACACACACGGAGGAATTGGAAGACATGTCTTTTGAAATGGATTGTGCAGACTGAGTAAGACTTCAGTCGTTTGAACTTGCAGGACAGTCACATACATTGTAAGAGTGGAGTACGCAGAAGTTCCTCAGGATCAACAACAGGGTTTAATTTTCTTTGATCAAGCATCTGGCACACAGTGAGTGCTCCAAATTATTTATGAAATGAAGGAATATATCAAATCATTAACTTTTTATTTTTACATTCATTTAAAATAAGTGCATGCACACTAATTGTCTTTTAAAACTTACCTTTAATACAACATTGAGTATAAATATCTCTTTCATAATTAAATATAATCCCCAAATTAATCATAACCAGTTTAGTGCTTAAGGTTACCCTAGATCTCTGCCCCTCACCTCCAGGCCAAGCAAAGTTACCTTTGTGGGCTTGATCAATCATTCCTTTCTCTGTCCAACAGCTTCATCCCCATCCATTCTAATGGCTCTGTTTTCTCAGACTTACAGACACAGCTAACCATCTTCAACCCAAAAATCTTAGTGTCATTTCCTCCGTGATTATATAGCTCTTCTTGTTTTTAAAGACAAAATTCTCTAAAGATTTGTGTGATCAGTTTGTCAACTATCTAAATTCTTATTGTCTTTTCAATAACCATGTTGTTTTTCTCTGGTTTAACACTCTTCTGAAATTTCACTGGTATGGTCAGCAGTGACCTTTATGCTACTAAATGTGGACATTTGGGGGATGATCCTATGCAAATGTTTAACCACATTTATCACAGTTAACTGTGTCCCTGATCTTGAAATATGTTCATCTATGAACTTCTGTGACATCACACTCCTGATTTTCTATCTAACTTCCACCAAATTCAATTTACCGTTAGTTGGATTCCTGTTTTTTGAGGCTTACTGCTGATCTCACCACTTATTTTCTCTGTAGGGGAGGTAGCTCCAATTCATGACTTGAAATACTGTCCATATTGTGTCATTCAAATGTGTATTTCCAGTACACACCTCCTTTTACTAAAATTCTAAACCCAGATATCCAATTACTAGCCATTTCCATTTAGAGATTTTATAAGGCTGTCAAAATTGTATGTGTATAAAATTGAACTTTTATTCTTCCCTAGGGAGAAAAAAATTATTTTTTTCTCATTTGAGTAAGCAGTATTTTGAACGACATAGTAGTTTAACTCAGAAACTTTGGAATCCTCTTAATATATGCAATCCACTCTAAATATGACCCATTCTATTTTCTAAACTTATCATAAATCTCCCCAGTCCTCTTACTGCCTTCCTTCCAGTCTAGGGTTTCTCAACCTTGTCATCATTGACATTTTGAACTGGGTATTACTTTGTTGTGGGGAGTATCCTGTTCATTGTAAGATATTTGGCAGTGTCCCTGGCTCTATCCACCAGACGCCAGTAGCACATCACACACAAACACACACACACACACACACACACACAAACACACACACACACACAAATTATGCCAATTAACAATGTCTTCAAAAATTGCTTGAGGGCTAAAGCAGTTCTGGTGAAGAACCACTGTTCTAGTTCAAGGTAGTCTCCTTTCTTGGTGGAACTACTGAAAATGTTCAACATTGCCTATTTCATTTTCAAAAAAGTGTCTTCTCCAATCTTTTCTCTCTATCTCTGCCTGATCAATCTTCTTAAAACAAAAATCAGGTCCTGTCACTGTCCTGATTAAAACTTCCCCATTGTTTTCTAATACACGTATGATAAACACAAATACTCTACATGGTTTGTAAGGTTGCATGATCATGTCTCTAACCTCATCTTCACACCATACCCTTTCCCTCTCTCCCAAATACACTGCCTCTGTTCCATAATTAACATAGCTCAAGCTTTTTCCTACCACAAGGACATGCTCTTTCTTGTGCCCTGAATGTTCTTTCTTCATCTGGATAATTAAGATAATTAAGCCTTTCCTTACTTCTTAACCACCATATCCTAGAATAAATTAGGTTCTCCTGTTATGATAGCTATCATCCCTGTAATTAATTTTATTATTTTTATAACATATTTATTTTTTAGACTGTCTTCTAGGCTAGAGCAGAGCAACCAAAACAAACCAGTCCATGGGAGTCAGTTACCATCTGCTGTGAGACAAATAATGTATGTCAAGTAAATGAGTGTATTGCTTCCTTCATTAAGAACTCCTGCATGATTAAAAGATGTTAGCTTAACTAAATCATAGGTTTGATAACACCATTGATTCACCTGGTCTATGACCCTTCTTAAGTGGCACATCTTTGACTGTAATCTCTTGGGAGAGACAAAAAATATACTCTTTGTTGTTCAACAGTGAATCCTCAGCTCAAGAATAATCAAAGTTACATAGTTGTTTCTCAACAAATACTTACTTAATGGATAAATTAGGGAATTGATGGGATTATCATCACCTATCTTCTATCTTATCCTGTCTCTCTCCCTCCAAACTTTTTCTTGATCCACATATACCTTTGGATGTTTCACAAAAACATTAAACCCCGCAGAGGCTCAACTGCTCTCCTAAGCCATCTCCTGAATTAGAACAACTTCTAATTCTTTTGCACACTATTATAGTTACAGTAACCCATCTATGCAGTTCTTGGGATATATCCATGACCTCCCTTTTCCTCACTTCCCATATCTGATCTTGGATAAGCATACCTTGCTATTTTTTTAATCTCCAAAAATGGTAAAATCCTTTGTTTTTCTATCTGGCCATAACTCAACTATTTGTCTGTTATTATAGGTGGTCTCCAGAGCCTCTGGTCTTGCCTATCTCAACTCTATTTCCTATGCATTTCTCACAATGTTTTTTTTTTTTTTTCTAAAGTCTATGTTGGTCTTTTCAAACTCGAATTCAATTTCCTAAGTCTTTAATACAAATCATCTTATGATCTGACCCCCAATTAGTTCATACCTAGTGTCTCTATGCCCTAATTTTATCTTCAAAGGATACTAGATTGCTTCCACTTAGATTAAGACTGAAGGCAAAGAAGTCAGTCAGGTAAGAGGATCTTTTTTCAAGAAGCTCAGCATCAGTGATGAGTCTTGGAAGAGAGAAGATAACAGGCGGGACCGGAGACAGACAGGAGCCAGATGACAAGGGGCTCTGGACATTCTTCAAAAGTCCAAAACACTTTGAAAATCAAAAACATCCTTTAGGACTAATTTGGTGGTGAAAGAAGGCATTCTCTGTTCTCTGGATAGAATGACATGATCAAACTAATGGAAACTGTGCATATACTTTTTTCTTCCTCTTCTTAATGTGGATATATTGTGCCTCAGAAATAAACAAATATGTTTGATTATAGGGGTTTTTTTTCCCCAGATACTACCTGGGTTATTATATTACATACAGTTTACGCATTCTATTATCATTCTAAAGTCTGAAAAAACTGGATTCCAAAACTAATCTGTCCGCATTGGCTTGGACAAGGGAATGGGGATCTGTAACAATGAGAAACCACTGATAGGTTATAAATATGGACATAATTAGATTAAATTTGCCTCCAACAGAGATGACTCTGTCTGCAGTGAGAAGAATGGATTGGAGGTTTACATAAGAGTACGAGTGGGCCCCGGTTGGGTTCAGACCCTGGCAATGTGATTTAATAGCCTATATTCTTAACTACAGTGCTTGACTGCCTCCCATAAAGATGGTTATTAAAGCTCTACAACATGTGTTAAATGAGATGAGAAGGGGGCCTCAGATGGCACCCTGAGAAAACCTTACATTTAAGGAATTGGCAAAGTAAGAGGAGCCTACAAAAGACTGAGAAAGAATATCCAGTAAAATTTAAAGAAAATTGGGAGTGTAATGAAATCAAGGTGAAAATGCATTATAAATAAACCAAAGAAGTCAAAAGTATCCAATGTTGGAGGGAGGTCAAGTTAGATGGTCCTCCTAGATTTTAAGCATGTCACTATCAAATATTATATATGTGTATCTATATCTATCATTTTGTTTTGCTTTGTTTTGTAATTTAATATGGAAATGACCACAGTTTCAATAGTGCTCAGTACATTGTAGAAGCTAAAAAATAAACCCTTGTTAAACTAAACCATCTTGTCCAACTTTCTCAATATACTAACATGGAATTTGAAAGCTATAGAGAGTCATTTCAAGTGAATTCAGCAAGCACACATTAGAGCACAAAACACTGTTGTGGTGGTGAGGATGAGCAGGGGACCAAGAAGGGGTCCTATCCAAAAGAGATATGCCTTCATCTGATTCTGGAAAATGAGAAGTATGTTAAGAGAAGATAGGTGACTTTAAAATGTGTTACATGCATGTAAACCTAATCATTTTTGTTCTTCTTAAAGATCCCTCAGCTACTATATAAAGCCAAATAGAATCTTATGCCCTTTGCATTTCACATGTTGTGAATTATTTTGAATCTTATGTTTTACATAGGAAATAATAATTCTCTAATTAGAGGTCATTTTAGACTATAATATTTTCCTACTTATACAAATGGATTGTCTTAGCTCTGGTTTTACAGATTGCTTTTTATAAAATCAATGACCAAAGTTATCCAAGTAGTAATTTTTGCAAGTAGTTAAAAAATGCAACCCCAGTCAGCCAAAAACTCTTTAAAAAATTCAAGGAAAGATGAATGTGTTTGAATTCCATGAAAATTTATTCAATAACAACATTTCTGTCACATTGTAGGAGAACAAGAACATATGAAATAACCTCATGATTTCTTTTATGTGTAACTTCTTTTAATATCTAACATATAAAACTCTAAGGTGGTTTCCCAAGTTTGACTACTCTGTGTAATGATGACAGAAGTAGTAGGTAGTTGGTGGTCAGTCCATTCTGAAGTGGGGATTGTGGTAAATGAATAAAATAGAAAACAGAATTTCATGTAGAAGCGTGAAGAGGTATTAAGCTGCTTTACAGAAGCCAGGCTTCTAGGCTGGTCTGTATTAAGTTGGCAGAACATCGCTAGTAAGAAAGTAGTTTGCATGGCAGAACCTGGGAAGATAATTCAGGTTTTGGGAATCAGAGGATTGACAATTTAAAGACTGGGAGCCATTGAATTCATAGTGTCTGGAAAAACAGATCATTTATGGCTGCTGATGGGCTTCTAGCAGCTCTCTTGAGAGTCATTAGAGAGAAACTTTTCTTGGAGGAGACTGGGAGAACAGAGGTCAGTGAGTAGACAAAGTGGCTGAGGTAAGACGGGCCACAGGAAAAGACTGGCTAGACCAGGAATTCTCTAAGAGAAAAGGAAGAGAAGTTTCCAACCTAGCAGCTGTGACATGTTATCACTACATCTACTTCATTTGTTAACAGTGTCAGAGAAGGTCTGAATGTTCCCTGCTGGCCTAGAGGGCTTATGTGCTCTCAACCTGTGAGTGAGATGTGTTTGACAGCCAACCTCAGTATCTTTCTACACTACAATTTGCATAAGAACATCTCCTTAGTGTGTTGTCTAATTACAATCAAATAGATTAACACCATGATAAATATGCTTACTTGTATTTTATAGCCAAAAGACAGTTTACAGTATTGCCTTGGACTTGAGATGATTGTTGCATGCTCAGAATAATTGGTCATCATTGCTGGTTTAACTTGTGACTCAAAGGGTCATTTACAGGATGCTGAGTTACAGGTCTTTTCTTTCCTCCCTGCTTTTCAGCATTATATTTTATTGCAATTCTTTGCTCAATCATTCCCAATGCGGTGTCCCATATTATAAAGCATGTACTTATGCTCAGTAACAACTGATACGTGTGACATAAATGGTGCATAAAAGACAATGATATCATTGTCTGATCATGATACTCTGTAAGAATCAAATGTTTTATGGAAAAATAATTCTGCTTGGCTCTTTTTACCAGCTGGATGAATATGGAATGCCTCATATAAGTGGACTTAAATTATATTAGAAAAGAAGATGGAAATTTTAGCCCAAATACTTTTAAAAAGTAATTTACTATCAAATGTATAGCATGTAAATTTTGAATGGCCCCTTAGGGGCTGTGTTTATAAGCAGTAAAGCAAATACCAAATTATTTTCTTCAAGCACATTGAAAATTGCTGAACAAATAAAAAAATTTCAAAGCAATGTTTCAGATAGTCGCATTTCTGTATTATATGAGGGTGGGCATTACACCTAAAGATCCTTGATTAACCTAACTATAGGAATTTGGTGGTTTGAGGGTAGACAGACATTAGTGAAGACCAAGAGTTAAAGGCACAGAGGTAAGATTGCCCAGGAAAATCACAGTATAAAAGAAACATTAAATAAATAAATAAATAAATAAAGGATTAAGAAAATGCTAAATTAGTTTACACCCAAGGTAAAAACTTTATATAAAACTTATATAAAGAAAATGGATTAAAACATATTTATTTGCATGTTTATGAGTTTTGGGAGGGAATGGAGTATTCTATTGTATACTTTATTGTGTATTTAAAATGTTTAGGAATTGAGAGCATAAATATTTGGTTTTGGGCCAAATGAAAGATATGATGTTTATGGCTCACCAGAGAGTTAGGTCAATGGAGCCATACACATTTATTTTTTTGGACATAAGTTACATACATTTATAGTCTAATAATAGGTAGCATTTATAGAGTGGTTTCTGTATTCAAGGAACTCTTCTAGTTGCTTCACATATCTTATCATTTGCTCCTCATTGTAATCTTGTGATATAAATACTATCATCATCTCTATTTTACATTTAAGGAAATTGAATATGTACAAGACAAATATCCAATAACTGTTAGAATCAAGGGATTCAAATATACATAGTGTTTCTTCTTAAACCCAGTTTAAATGAGTTCACTCTCAAAGCAGACAAACTGATGTCCAAGTAAAAAAAAAATTATTATCGAAATGCTTACATATTCTAAGGACTCACTCTGAAGCATGAAAACTCGGAAATTTTCTAGGCGGGGAAACCAAAGTGGGGACCCAGACTGAGGCATTCTGAGGATCAAGTGATCTCATTATCTGGAGGGTGGCAAGGGAGCCCAGGCCCAGGTTGGGATGTCAGTTGGTTAGTAGACAGGACAGCACTGATTCCTTTGTCTTATTAATGAGCTTGATCCCTAGCAACTCTGTACATAATATCAGATGAGCTATCCTAGTTGCAGTTGCATTTTGGGAAGAAGGAGTCACTGCTAATAAACACGTTATGACTTACCAAAGAGGCTTACTATTCAGGAACCATGTGCATAACAACAGGCAAGAATTCTTTGGACAGTATCAATTCTACATTGTTTCAACAGGTTGAAGGCAATGGGCCTTTATTCTCTACTCATATTGGAAAGACTTCAAAGTTCAAGAAGCAATGATAATAACTTATGGTATTCATTTGTTTTGAATTTCAAGACCATTAGTAAGCAATTTTCTGTTTGGCATTCCCAAGAGAATCATGATAGAGACATGACTGGTACTATTACCCCCAAAAATAGAATCTGGTGGGCTAATGTGTGGAGCTTTGTTTCCATAGTCATGTTTTTCTGACTTCAGTGTCTCTCATCATATGCTACAGTGATTTATAGAGATTTATCCAAAGTAGTGTCTCAACTGGTAAGGACCCTTTGAAGGAAGGTTTGAATATTTTTTGCCTGTTTTGCTCTCACCCAACATAGCAATCAGTGAAGATTTAGGCAAGAAAATATATTAAACTAGTTACAAGTAAACTTTGGAACACACATTTATTTTTCTCCATGTTTGAAAAAGCAGTAGTTGTTTTGCTCATGCTTGAAATAGAGACGCCCTTTGCATACATTTTGAAATCTCAGTAATGCAGACCAAAGCCTATTGTATGCTCTTCCTGCTTGCTAAAAGGAGATTAATATGTTAACATTAATTGCCAAATATATGATAATCACATCATATATCAAGGGAAATGGGCTCATATGAACAAAGACATCTGAGGCACAATACCTTCCATAAATTCAAAATCTAAACACTCCTACTCTTCATTACATAATTCTCACATATATTCCTCATAACAGTTCTATGAATTAAGTAGTATTATTTTCACTTTTCAGGAAAAAAAGCATATTGATATGTTAAGTAATGTGTAAGAAATTATTTTAGTAAAAACTTTATAGAGCCAGAAAATGAGACCAAATCTCTGTCTTCAGATATTTCATTACCCAAGTCTACCTTCTGTTTGTTAAGCCACAATATAAAGCTAACAAATGCTGAGGACCAAATGCATGACACAGATGAGTCGAAGTTTTATTACTAAGCTCTTGAACACTTAAAAATAGGATTAAAATGGAGAAAAAGAGGATAATACCCTAGGCAAAGTGTTAAACCACATGACAAAAGGTGTTGGGTAGGAAAGTAAAGGCAAGCCATTTTAGAATTCGCACCACATTCTTGTCTAGAATTTGAAAATGAAAAACTTGCTGGGTAGAATTCCATCTTATGACTTCAATAAAGACAGACTTGCTGCACAAAGCATTCCTCCCCACATGTCGACAATCGATTAAGAGAACATTTCCACATCACTATCCCAGAATGAAGTTTGTAGCTCCAGAGGATGTGCTAAATGTGGTTTGACTGTTTGTTTTTCTTGCTTTACCTCGTGCAATAATAGACCGTGAAAAATCACCCTAAAATTGTTGAAGCGAAAGCATTTTTCAAATTTGGTTTATAAGCTGGAGAAGATGAACAATCAATGACACCGTTTCACCTTGCAATATCCAATAGTCATCCACAGAAAGTGTAGCCCCCTGGAATCAATTTTATGGTCAAGACATTAACCTCTGTGGTCATTTGCCCAGCAGGAAGAGTAAGCTGTTAAAAACACAGAATCAGCCACTATTCACTTCTTTTTATGATTATGAGTGTGATAACAGCTTCCTCTTCAATTACGTGACTGGGATTATTTTTCTGGTAAAGTACCAAAAGGAGTGTGTATTTCAAAAACAAATTTAGTTATTATCTCTTTTCAGAAATTCCCTGAAATAAGAGAAATAACTCATTACCTGGAGTTTGGATTTTGATTAAAATTAATTTTTACTAAAAATTACAATATTATCTGGACCAAAAAACTTAGGAAAACTCATGCTGTGTCTCTGCCAATTTCACCATGGAGAAGTGAGGGAAGGAAACACTAATTCTCCCTTCTTCATTTGGAAATTCACAATATGCTTAAGCATAATTAAAAACTCTGAAAGGGGAAGAAAGCAAACCTGATTAACTTGGTTAGTCCAATATTCATTGTGTAAATGCAAACACTGTATCTCATCTACTAATATCCCTTAAGAACAGTGTTCCAAGAAATAAACATTGGCAAGTGGGACTTCAGTCATTTGGGATTGATGGGAGTGGAAAGATTTGACTGATTCCATCAGGAAACAAAATAGAGATTCATGGGGAAATCTTACAAATTCTGAAATAGACACGAATGGAACATGGAAGAAAAGAAAAACTCTGGGCAATGTCTAATCCTTTCACTTTATTCCCAAGGCCCACATTCACCCTTAGCAGATTAGGAGCTCCCATACATCAGTGATAACTGCATCCTGTCACTTTAACTGACAGACTTTAGTATGCCTATATGAATCTTCCAGAAACATCCATTATACAACTTATAAGACATTTTGCCAATCAATAGCCTACTTATGTTCTCAATATACAGTTAACTTTCATTAAACTTTTTTTTTAAATAATTAGTTTTTTTTAAAATAAATAGGCTTGCAGAAATTTGCAAAAATAGTTCATAGAATCCCTTTAAACTTCACTCTGCTTTCCCCAAAAGTGACATCTTATCCAACTGTACTACAGTACCAAAACCAGGAAATTGACCTCACTGAGATACTGTTAGCTAGATTACAGATCTCATTCAGTTTTACCAGTTTAAACACGCACTCATTTGTGTATGTGTATAGTTCTATATAATTATATTTCATGTCTAGATTTCCCGTAACCATGACCACAATCCAGACGAAGAACTGTTTCTTTAATGGTTAACTTTTTAATGTTAGGAAAATTAAAAAGTGTAATGAATCAGAAATATGGACCTCCATTTTGCTCTTCCATATTTAAGTATGTTATTTAAGTTAATTAAATCCGAGGTTTTTAAAGATGTAAAGCTGACAGTAGTAGTGTAGGGATTGAGGTGACGTGAGGGATGGAATAGGGCAAGAAGTCAAAATATTGCACCCCTATGTAATCATCTTTTCCTCCAAATTACAAGCAGATGCAGTACCACTAGAAAAGAGTACACTAATAAAATAGACTAGATCCTTCTATGATATCGTGTAATTTCTTTTTTCTCCTTAGTTTCTATAATGAAGAAAAAAATGTTTACACTGTTGCAATACATCTATTACTATGTTTTACAGTGAGCATTACTGATTTCACATTCTGTTGTCAGACAAAAAAAAAAAAAACAAAACTCTGAGACTTTGAAATGAGAGACATTGGAATGAATTACCCTGTGGCCGATCTAGTTCATGTTTCAGGGTATTGCCCCTTTTCATTGTTTTTCATCTCTTGTATAATTCTATACACTGTAGAAAATTGATAATAATGCAAATGATTCTTGTCTGTTAAAATAAAAATGGTTTCTGTCTAGTGGAGTTTCATTGATTTTTTCCTCTGTGAACAGTAACCACTTTGTATCTGCCTTTGTAAATTTATTTCAGCATCTCTGACAGCCTATATAAGTGTGTTCTTTGAGTTCTCTTTGAACCAGTTGTGGCTTCTTAATGGTGACCCCCTCATTCATTAATGAGTTAAATAAAATATTTAATATGTGTGTTTTTCATTTGCATGAGGATCTTGATTTTACTTTTTTGAAATGTTCTGTCTTAACACTATTATGTTTTACATTGCATCACATTTTAAACATTTTCCTTCTGTTTTTCCCTCCCTGGACAACATAGAATTTAAACTATTATGGGGGACATTAACAGCTCACCTCTCACATGCCACTATTAACCTACTATTATCATATAAAATATGGATATGCCAGTAATGTTGGACTATTAGGGATCACAGATCATCAAGGACCATCTCATTTTACATATAAGGAAGATGATACCCAAAGAAGTTAAGTGATGTGTGTATGATCAAAATCTTTTTTTTTAAATATAATGTCTCCATTTTATTTATTTATTTATTTATTTATTTATTTATTTATGTACTTATTTATTTATTTATGGCTGCACTGGGTCTTCGTTGCTGTGTGCAGGCTTTCTCTAGCTGCAGAAATCCGAGGCTACTCTTCAAGTGGGGTCTACTTTTCATTGCGGTGTGCAGGCTTCTCATTGTGGTGGCTTCTCTCATTGCAGAGCACAGGCTCTAGGCACATGTGCTTCAGTAGTTATGACACACAGGCTCAGTAGTTGTGGCTCATGGGCTTAGTTGCTCCACAGCATGTGGGATATTCCCAGACCAGGGCTCGAACCCGTGTACCGGCATTGGCAAGCAGATTCTTAACCACTGGGCCACCAGGGATATCCCTAAGATCAAAATCTTTTTAGCAGAAGAATCAGAAATAGAGCCTAACTCCAAATATATTTTTTACTTTATTTTCCTTTATATGGCATCATAAAAAAGATAGCAAATTAAGAGATTTCAGAACTCTAATCTACCTATAGAAATCCTATATATAACCACATTCTTATAAGTTGAAAATTTAGCATATATTTCACAGGAAAAGAAATATTTATTTAAAACCCAGAGTATTCAAAGAATACACCAGAATACACACACTAATGACAGTTTTGGTGCCAATGAGATAAATCTCCACAATCTCATTTTTCTCTGTCATTTTCTACTTGCTTGTAAGGATCTAATTCATTGCAAAAATAAGCCTTGATATAAAACATTCTAAGATTTAATAATTTTTAGTGGATTAATCAAATGGAAGTGTTAAAGGACAAAGGCTACTTTTCTCTAAGTACATGGCTACTTGTCCTATTATAAGGGGGATCTTAGAACAAGTACAGTTGATCCAGGAGAAAGACCACAGTCCAGTAAGAGAATGTTCATATTTGACAACAGTTGATTGTGTAGGAAAGGTTTAACATCATTAGAATCTTGTGTAGCCTTTGCATGAAAAATTTGATCATGCAGCAGTTTGATGAGTAATCCATATATACAGACTACTTAGTAAAATATACAAACAATTTATAGAAGAAAGTGTATTCGTACAGAATGGCATTATTTTGTTCTTTTTTATGTCTGAGTAATATTCCAATGTATGTATATATCACATCTTCTTTATCCATTCCTTTGTTGATGAATATATGTATATGTATAACTGATTCACTTTGATGTATAGCAGAAACTAACACAACATTGTAAATCAACTATACTCCAATAAAAATTAATTTTAAAAAATAAATAAATAAAGAGAAAGTAGGTTGGGCAGCAGAAACAGAGTCCACAACCCCCAGTTGGCAACCATTGTGTCCTTAGACCAAAGACTCCATGTCAGGAGTTTGGCAGGGACTGTAAAATGCAGCAGTTCTCAAGTGGCATGCATGTGACAGCCAACACAGGTCATGATTAGAGAGCAGAGGTATATGCAGACAAGGACCAGGGCTAGGGTGAGGACAGTGGAGAGACTGAGGTGCAACACTGAAGGATGCCATCACTTGCACAACCCTGAAGTGAGTGTCCCCGTAAGAATGAGATGCTCCTGGAAACCAAATTGATAGGATGAGAACAAACATAGCAGGACACTAAGATATCAGAAGATCTCTAAGGGCACAGTTAGGGGAATTCCCAGAGCAGCACTATGTAAGACATCGTGAGAGGTATAATTTCCTGTTGAGTAGCTGGGTAAAGTATTTTAAACTTGAACTGTAACTCACATTCTCTTGGAGTGCACTGTCTCTCAAGTTATAGACTGCATCCCTAAACTCTGCCCTGTGTGTGTTAGCATTTTATTAGACTGCTATTTGCAACTGAATAAGTCCCCACTCACATAAATAATCACATTGATTTTGCAACCTGAGAAAAACATGAGCCCCCAAATCACTCCTTCATATTAAATCTGAAGGTTGATCATCGACTTCTTGTCACCCCAGACACAAAGCTCAGGTTTTTTCAGTCATAAGTGTTGCTTCTGTCTCTTTTCCTGGACATGTAGGGTTAGGCAATCGCACTTTTAATGATTATGTAATTTCTTACCTCTCATTGTCCACATCTCACAGTTTAATGAGAAAAAGATCTTGCAGTTTTCCTCCCTAAACCCCACATCATATTCTTTCAAGCAACTGTGCCATAGCTTATGTAGTTGGCTCTTCCTAAAGGTCTCTTCACACTCACCCTTCACACACACCCTTCCCACCAAGATAATGGGAGTAAATTTGTCTCTCTCACTAGATGTGAACTAACTCTTGGAAGACAAAGGTCTTGGTTTTTTCTAAGTTCCCTTGTGCATTTTTCAGAGAAGAACTCTAGGTAAGGTTAAAGTTCAAAACATATCTAGTGAGCTGAGTTCAGAACAAAGAGCTGATGTTAAAGGGCATTAGACTTGGGGTAGTTGTGAACGACCAGAGTGAGCTGGAGAGTCAAGTGCCCTATGTCACTCTGAGCATTTTTGTAACGTCTGATAGATCCCAGTCTTCCCTTACACTCTCTGTCACCATCATCCAAGTCAGTCACCCACCTAATGTTAGCTGGTACCTAGAAGGGGAATGTGGAGAAAAACAGAGTGTACATAGGTGATGGAAAATCACTGGGAGAGAGAGAGAAAGATGGGAATGGGGAGGGTGGGAGGGATAGATAAGACAAGAAAAATGGGAAATATAGAGAGATATTAGCAGTGATGTGATACTAAGAAGATATTGCAATGCAGAAAATGAAGGATGCAAAGAGTATTCATCTTGTCTGATCCCTGCAATCTTCACACTATACTTTGAAAAGTTTAAATATTGAGACATTCTAATGTATGTATTTCCTCTCCTAAGCTTTGGCTCCTTGTTTCTATTTTTGACCTCTCACCTCAAAGATTCCTTTAGAATGGGAAATTCTCCAAGTCATTCCAGAACTAGATCCTCTATGTCACTGGGTATCCCTTCCTTCCATCTTGGGTTGTTCTCAGTTTTAAACTTTCCTCTCTACTCATCACTCCTTGGTGGGCCTGGGGCCTTACTTTACTTGAAGTTAGAAGCTTCTAGTTCCATTAGGTTTGCTGAATGTGTTCCCAGGACTTTCTCATGGGCCATGCTAGTATGACCCCTTTGAATTCATTTTCCCAGTGGTTTCTTTAGTCCACATGTTACTCATTCCACATTACTTCAAGAAGAATTCTTGCTCAATGCTAATGGCAATAATGCAGACACACAGGATCTTTTCATCTTACTAATAAAAAATTTAACTGCTTATTTATACAAAAGTCAATGAGTAACTCTGCACCTAGATGACACGTTACTATTAATTATAATAATAATTATGTAATTATAATTATTACATTAAATGTATGTAACAGAAATCTTATTTTATTTTAATTAGTTTAAACCAAAAGAAGACTTTATTGGTCCATATAATCAAAGTGCATGAAGGACTAGTAAAACTGGCTTAAAGGATGCTGGGAACCAGAGACTCCTGGATCAGCAGGAACCTTTGTGTCCCTCTTCTCTATTTCTTTATTTTCTGTCTCTTGAGCAGATTTCTGTACACAGGGGACCTGGTTCCCACACCCCTATGCTGAGCCATGATTGTCTTTGAGTATAAGTGAAAAGAGGCCCTCTTTTCTCAAATTCACTTAGAAAAAGCTTGAGGACGAAGGAAGGCAAATTAATAAACATTCATAGCACATGATTGGAGCAAATGGTAATCTTTTTTGTTTGTGTGTTTTTGTTTTTGTTTTGAAGTACGCGGGCCTCTCACTGTTGTGGTCTCTCCCATTGTGGAGCACAGGCTCCGGACGCGCAGGCTCAGTGGCCATGGCTTACGGGCCCAGCCGCCCACCCGCGGCATGTGGGATCCTCCTGGACCGGGGCACGAACCTGTGTCCTCTGCATCGGCAGGCGGACTCTCAACCACTGCGCCACCAGGGAAGCCCGCAAATGGTAATCTTTGATATTTATTTTCCCACTCATGAAGAGTTATTACTAAGTATGCTATGAAAAAGTTTTAATTGAATTCTGGCCACACATTTAGCTGCTGAGACAAATAACTTGTTCAAATGAAAAAAACCCCAAAGTGTATCCTGTCTCAGATCTGAATAGATCTCCCTCTCTCTCACACGCACACACACACACTTAATAATCCATTTCCTGTATATTTAAAGACAACCATAATGCCCTTCAACCCATGGTACTTCATATTTTGTCTTTTTCATACCAATATATACAATTTATACAAATATTTGTTATACTATAACTATTTCATCACCAGAAGTGACATCTTCTGCACAAACTCTAACTCAATACTGTTTTGAAAATGTAAAATCAAAATAATATATGGTTGTCGGCACAAGGTGTCCTTCTTGAAAACATAATGAGAATATTGACTTAATTATGGACATACTCAATAATAAAAATCCTACCAGTTTTGTTGGTGGAAGACACACACACTTGTTAGCCCTTAGGTAATGGAGTGCCCAGAAAATTTCCCATGCACCAGACTTGACACCATTTCCTGAAGAAATCCAAACTCATTCCTAGAAAGAAGTACTCTGAAGGCCTGTAGACTCAGAGATAGATTATAAATCAAACTTAAAACCAATAAAGAACAATGAGAACATATCAGTTGCAAGAGTGAATGAGTTTATTAGGTCAAACAAAACTGAATTTCCATGTATCTTGTAAGAAAATATTTATGTATTTCTGAACCAATTGTTTCAATAAAATTACAGACATGGACTCAATATTTTGGTCATTCATTAATCTCACTGAAAGAACTAGTCTGTCAGCCAGTGCTTGATGCTAGAGAAGGGATGAAGGCCTGATGGAGAGAGGAGTTAGCTAACATTTCTGAAAAAGGTTATGATAACAGTTTTAAATAGAGACAAACATTTTGCTCACAGGGTCTGGAAACTCAGAAAGTTGACCTACAGAAGGCTGATCTATAGGTTGCCCTATAACCAGAAGATTGAAAGCTCCTAGAAGCCAAGTATGTTGGGTAGTAAAATCTGGATCCATAGATCAGGGAAGGGAAACCATGAACTCCATAACACAGGGGTCTGAATACACTGGATCCACAGCCCAGTGAGGAGGAACTTCTGGATCCATAATCCAGGGAGTAGGAGCTTCTAGATCCATAACCCAGGGAGCAGCCTCTGATGGACCCACAGTCCAGAGACCCATAATAAGTTATCTGGAAGTGTCTGCAGAGCATGGAGGTCCTCAGGCTGTAGCAGGACATCAGGCGGGGACTGAACACCACACAGGAGGGCTGGCAGGTGCTGGGGGAGCAGCAGTCAGTGCTGTACACAAGGTTGCTGGGGTAGGAAGAGCCACAGGAGGAGCCTGGGTAGCTCAGGTGGTCCCCAAGGGAGTGGGAGAAGTTTCCAGAGCAGCAGTTGTAGGACATGGTGACAAGAAATTTGAGTTCAGCTGAGTTACTCTGAGGAGACGCTCTGAGTTTTAACATCATGATCTGGACTTCAAGTATATATTACTCTTAGACCTGGATGCATCACTGTCCAGACAGATGTTCCCTCCTCCTTGCTCACCGTTTTAGACGAGCATACCTCTCTAGGTTATTGCTTCAATTTAATTTATCACATCATCACATACTTAATTATGCTTTAAGCACTCAGATAAACTAAGAAAGAAACTACTCAGTTTCTTTTCCTTGGAATTTGCTGTGATTTGATCTTCAGAGTTATAGGTGATAACATTTTCAGATATCCTCCCCTTCTTATCCATGTGTGCAGTGTGTTCTGGTATTACCAGGTAGAGTTACATAAATTTTCCTTCACTTCCATTAGGTATTAAGAGCATCAGTAGTTATTATTCAAAATAGTTTAGTGTTTCTTCAAAAGGGTATGATAATGGATTTCTCCAAATACTAACTATATTCAGTAGTCTCAACAATCTATCAATTGAACATTTTACTCTTTTACTATTTGGATAAATTCATACAATTCCTGAGGAATCTGAAAAATAATATACATTTGTATATATATATACATATACGTACAACTGAATCACTTTTCTGTACACTTAAAACTAACAGAACATTCTGAATTAACTATGCTTCAATAAAATATCCATATAATTTTTTAACATCTTTATTGGAGTATAATTGCTTTACAATGGTGTGTTAGTTTCTGCTGTATAACAAAGGGAATCAGCTATATGTATACATATATGCCCATATCTCCTTCCTCTTGCGTCTCCCTCCCATCTTCCTTATCCCACCTCTCTAGGTGGTCACAAACCACCAAGCTGATCTCCCTGTGCTATGTGGCTGCTTCCCAGTAGCTATTGATTTTACATTTGGTAGTGTATATACGTCCATGCCACTCTTTCACTTCATCCCAGCTTACCCTTCCCTCTCCCCGTGTGCTCTAGTCCATTCTCTACGTCTCTGTCTTTATTCCTGTCCTGCCCCAGCTTCTTCAGAACATTTTGGGGTGTTGTTTTTTGTTGTTGTTGTTGTTTTAGATTCCATATATATGTGTTAGCATACAATATTTGTTTTTCTCTTTCTGACTTACTTCATTATATATGACAGACTCTAGGTCCATCCACCTCACTATAAATAACTCAATTTCATTTCTTTCTATGTCTGAGTAATCTTCCATTGTATATATGTGCCACATCTTCTTTATTCATTCATCTGTCAATGGATACTTAGGTAGCTTCCATGTCCTGGCTATTGTAAATAGAGCTGCAAAAACATTCTGGTACATGACTCTTTTTGAATTATGGTTTTCTCAGGGTATATGCCCAGTAATGGGATTGCTGGGTCATATGGTAGTTCTATTTTTAATTTCTTAAGGAACCTCCATACTGTTTTCCATAGTGACTGTATCAATTTACATCCCCACCAACAGTGCAAGAGGGTTCCCTTTGCACCACACACTCTCCAGCATTTATTGTTTGTAGATTTTTTGATGATGGCCATTCTGACTGGTGTGAGATGATATCTCATTGTAGTTTTTTGGGGTTTGTTTTGTTTCTTTGTTTGTTTGTTTTGTGGTACATGGACCTCTCACTGTTGTGGCCTCTCCCGTTGAGGAGCACAGGCTCTGGATGCACAGGCTCAGCGGCCATGGCTCACTGGCCCAGCCACTCTGCGACATGTGGGGTATTCCCGGACCGGGGCACAAACCCGTGTCCCCTGCATCGGCAGGTGGACTCTCAACCACTGTGCCACCAGGGAAGCCCTCATTGTAGTTTTGATTTGCATTTCTCTAATGATTAATGATGTTGAGCATTCTTTCATGTGTTTATTGGCAATCTATGTATATTCTTGGAGAAATGTCTATTTAGGTCTTCTGCCATTTTTTTGATTGGGTTATTTATTTCTTTGATATTGATTTGCATGAGCTGCTTGTAAATTTTGGAGATTAATCCTTTGTCAGTTGTTTCATATGCAAATATTTCCTCCCATTCTGACGGTCGGCTGTTCATCTTGCTTATGTTTTCCTTTTCTGTGCAAAAGCTTTTAAGTTTCATTAGGTTCCATTTGTTTATTTTTGCTTTTCTTTCTCTAGGAGGTGACTCAAAAACGATCTTGTTGTGATTTATGTCATACAGTGTTCTGCCTATGTTTTCCTCAGTGGTTTATAGTGTCTGCCCTTACATTACAGTCTTTAATCCATTTTGAGTTTATTTTTGTGTATGGTGTTAGAGTGTTCTAATTTCATTCTTTTACATGTAGCTGTCCAGTTTTCCCAGCACCACTTACTAAAGAGGCTGTCTTTTCTCCATTGCATATTCTTGCTTCCTTTATCAATGATAAGATGACCATATGTGCGTGGGTTTATCTCGGGGCTTTCTATCCTGTTCCATTGATCTATATTTCTGTTTCTGTGCCAGTACCATATTGTCTTGATTACCGTAGCTTTGTAGTATAGTCTGAAATCAGGGAGGCTGTTCCCTCCAACTCCGTTTCTCTTTCTCAAGATTGCTTTGGCTATTTGGGATCTTTTGTGTTTCCATACAAATTGTGATTTTTTTTGTTCTAGTTCTGTGATAAATGCCAGTGGTAGTTTGATAGAGATTGCATTGAATCTGTAGATTGCTTTGGGTAGTAGAGTCATTTTCACAATGTTGATTCTTCCAATCCAAGGACATGGTATATCTCTCCATCTGTTTGTATCATCTTTAATCTCTTTCATCAGTGTCTTAGTTTTTTGCATACAGGTCTTTTGTCTCCTTCGGTAGGTTTATTCCTAGGTATATTCTTTTTGTTGTAATGGTAAATGGGAGTGTTTCCTTAATTTCTGTTTCAGATTGTTCATCATTAGTGTGTAGGAATGCAAGAGATTTCTGTGCATTAATTTTGTATCCTGCTACTTTACCAAATTCATTGATTAGCTCTAGTAGTTTTCTGGTAGCATCTTTAGGATTCTCTATGTATACAGTGAGAATTTTACAGTGACAGTTTTACTTCTTCTTCTCTGATTTGGATTCCTTTTATTTCTTTTTCTTATCTGATTGCTGTGGCTAGAACTTCCAAAGCTATGTTGAGTAATAGTGGTGAGAGTGGGCAACCTTGTCTTCTTCCTAACCTTAGTGGAAATTGTTTCAGTTTTTCACCATTGAGAATGATGTTGGCTGTGGGTTTGTCATATATGGCCTTTATTCTGTTGAAGTATGTTCCCTCTATGCCTACTTTCTGGAGGGTTTTTTTGTTTTGTTTTGTTTTGTTTTATAAATGGGTGTTGTATTTTGTCAAAAGCTTTTTCTGCATCTATTGAGATTTTCATATGATTTTTCTCCTTCAATTTGTTAATATGGTTTATCACATAGATTAATTTGTGTATATTGAAGAATCCTTGCATTCCTGGGATAAACCCCACTTGATCATGGTGTATGATCCTTTTAATGTGCTGTTGGATTCTGTTTGCTAGTATTTTGTTGAGGACTTTTGCATCTATGTTCATCGTGATATTGGTCTGTAGTTTTCTTCCTTGTGATATCTTTGTCTGGTTTTGGTATCGGGGTGATGGTGGCCTCATACAATGAGTTTGGGAGTGCTCCTCTGTCTGCTATACTTTGGAAGAGTTTGAGAAGGATAGGTGTTAGCTCTTCTCTAAATGTTTGGTAGAACTCTACTGTGAAGCCATCTGGTCTTGGGCTTTTGTTTGTTGGAAGATTATTAATCACAGTCTCAATTTCAGTGCTTGTGATTTGTCTGTTTTTATTTTCTATTTCTTCCTGGGTCAGTCTTGGAAGGTTGTGCCATTCTAAGAATTTGTCCATTTCTTCCAGGTTGTCCATTTTATTGACATATAGTTGCTTGTAGTAATCTCTGATGATCCTTTGTATTTCTGCCGTGTCAGTTGTTACTTCTCTTTTTTCATATCTAATTCTGTTGATTTAATTCTTCTTTTTTTCTTGATGAGTCTGGCTGTTTATCAATTTTGTTTATCTTCTCAAAAAAAACAGCTTTTTGTTTTATTGATCTTTGCTATTATTTCCTTCATTTCTTTTTCATTTATTTCTGATCTGATCTTTATGATCTCTTTCCTCTGCTAACTTTCAGGGTTTTTTTTTGTTTGTTTTTCTTTCTCTAATTGCTTTAGGTATAAGGTTAGGTTGTTTATTTGAGACGTTTCTTGTTCCTTGAGGTAGGATTGTATTGCTGTAAACTTCCCTCTTAGAACTGCTTTTGCTGCATCCCACAGGTTTTGGGTCATAATTTTTTCATTGCCATTTGTTTCTAGGTATATTTTGATTCTGTCTTTGATTCCTTCAGTGATCTCCTGGTTATAAAATCCATATAATTATTGATATCCATTAATTTAGCTTAATTAAATTGTGGATTCATTGGCAGAGCACTCATCCTGCTTCTTCTATGATACACTTGGCTTTCTCATGTCTGAGCTCATGATCAGAATTAAGGGGTGCAGATAGCATACTGGAGTTCAGGTCAATGGATTGCCTTAAAAAGAATGGAAACCTAATATGTTTCCTTGGAGGATGTTCTTTTAAGAAACAATAAATATAACTCTTTGAGAGAGATTTTGAATAGAAGTGTTTGCTAGACTTGAATATCTTCATGTATTTTCTGATACATCTGTCTTGTAGTAGGGATTATTCTCTGCTTATGCCCTAAATCAACTCATAGGTTTGTTTTGTTTTGTTTTTTGATGGAAAGACAGATTCTTAGCAACAATTATTAATTTTTACCTTAAGAAAATTTTCAGAAATGGTTAACAGTTTCTGAAACAACTAACTTGAAATATTAGATCTACATGGGTCTTTACCATCCTCTGACGAACTTACACATAAAAAAAAAATGTCCCAGAGAATTTTAATAAATTTCCTTTAATTGTTCAGCAAGATTGAAACAAAATTGAAGCTTGAACTATGATTTCCTTATGCAGTCAAGATTCAAATACTCTGCAAAGAAAAAAGCAAATGTAACTTGTCTCAGAAATGAATCTTAAGCTTACTTATACTAAGATACAAATGCCTAATAAAGCTTTATTTACATCTCAGAATATTTGCATTGGATAGTGTTCCAGAGTAGAATTCCATGATTCCATGCATCACTGGTCTTTATACATTTAAAGTATATTTTACTTTATAACCCAAGAAAGAGAAAATATCCTGTATAATCCATACTTAGATTAATGGGGAAAAAAAGAAGAAGAAAAAGGGCTTTCGAAATCTGGTTTTGTGGCCATCTGTCTTCTTTTATCTTTATTTTTAGTTTTTTTTGCTGTACACGGGCCTCTCACTGTTGTGGCCTCTCCCATTGCGGAGCACAGGCTCCGGACACGCAGGCTCAGCAGCCATGGCTCATGGGCCTAGCTGCTCCGCGGCATGTGGGATCTTCCCGGACCAGGGCACGAAGCCGTGTCCCCTGCATCGGCAGGCGGACTCTCAACCACTGCGCCACCAGGGAAGCCCTGTCTTCTTTGAAATCTAACATTTTATTTGGTTTAAGTGAAATGGCATTCACAATTGTTATTGGAAAGAGAGCTCCTTAACTACCTGAAAATTAAGTTGCTTTATTCCAAAGCACGCTGCTTCAGAGCACTTAGTGACTTTGTTTTATGATTATCTCTCCCATGCAGAATCCAAAGTGTGGCATGCATCACATGAAGTGCCCTTGTGCAATACTTAAACCATCATTCTGATTCACTGAAGTAAAATAAGCTATGCTTTATGAATGGATACCTATTAAATTTACTAAAGATGTATGTGTCACCCCCAGCACAGGGGATTCCTTATAGTGCCAGCTTTTAACTCCTTTAGAATGGATAATATTTATCTCTTCCTATTAATAATTGGCTTCTGCTTAAAAAAAGAACGATGTTCTAAAATGAAGAAGTCCTTGCTTTTCCAGACCAGCACTCTGTGTCTGGGAATTAATATTAAAATAATTCAGGAATAAGTCAATTCCAATTAACATTCCCCCCAGCCTATTCCTAATAGGTGAACACTTTTCATTAGTCTTTTGTGCACTTTGTACAAATGCTAATTAATAACTTATGAATGCTAATAAATGTGTCCCTCTGAAAGGAAGAAAAAGCAAAACAAAACTAAAGTTGTTATAATAGTTCAGAAGTACATCCTGGAACTAATAAAATACTCTGTGTGCTCTGTACACACAGGCAAAGTGTTTAAGAGAAAAACATATTACTCTTTGGATAAGTCAGAGGAAAAATGCAATACTGGAAAACTTTTTTTTTTTGAGAAATAGAGGAATACCAACATTACGTAGTATAGAACAAATATTGGAGTACCCACTAGTCATAAGTAGCTTATGATCTGAATGACTTGAATAATGATGTTTTTTCCAGGTCACAATATTAATGTAGCTCAGTCTTAAAGATGACAATCCCCTTTGCAATGAGTTTTCAGAGATTTTTGAAACCTTTCTAATTAGGCAAATACTAGGCAGTAATAGAAAGAGTTGAAATCCATATGCTCCAACCTAGAACTTTTTCCCTTCCTGTTCACTTTTCTCCTGTGTCCTCAAAACTGCCTTGTTTAGACCTACAAAACCCTTGTATTGCCCCTTCCCCAAAGGCTCTTCTTCATAACAACTATTCTTCAATTAGATTTTTAAAAAAAATTATAAATTTTATTTTTATTTCTTTGTTTCCAGTTTTTTACTCATTTTTTTATATTTTATTATTTTTGGGCCAGATCACACAGCATGTGGAATCTTAGTTCCCCAACCAGGGATCGAACCTGGGCCCCCTGCAGTGGAAGTGTGGAGTCTTAACCACTGGGCTGCTGGGGAAATCCATTAATTAACATTTTACTTTCCAAATTTTCTTACTCAGTAGGAGATCCATCTGTTAAGCATTATTGCTAGGTATGGGTTGAAAGATCATTTCTCGGTAAAGGACTTGAGATAAACCACTTGACCTTTCTGCTCTGGCCTCTCTCGCAGGCACTCATGGAAGTCTGCCCTTGGCTGCTGCTTTTCCAGAGGTCATCCTGCTTCATTGTTAGAGATTCTTCTTGATACTGGTACTCCACTTGCATAACTGCAGCTTTTTCCTGCTTCAAATTGACCCATTTTACATCTGCAGAACTGCGTCATCCAAAACTTTTATTTGAAGTGAAAAGGCCAGGATAGCTGACTTCTAAAGGGTTCTTCTTACAGACCTCTCTGATCTTACACTTGCATTTACCCATCAAAAAATGGAAACCATCTTTAAAAAATAACATAATACTAATATACCTGCCCTCTTTCAGATGTTCATTCAAATCAAATTTTATTGCTTATCTTTATTAAAAGTTTTTTAAAGAAACCAAACATCTTTTAAATCCTATTAAATTTTATTGCTTCAAAATAGAATACACACTCCAGCTGAATAGATGCCCCAGTTGTCTTATTGCCATCATTTTTTATGGACATACCTGGCCACTTTTCTACCTCACTTCCTCTTGCTGTCACATTTAGTGGTGTGTTACTAAGGAGCAGAAGATGGTGATAGGTTTCACCTTGCGTTTGAAGTGAAGATCCTTTCCTGGGGGATGGATGGATCATTTAACTGGCAGAGGTTAGTGGAAGTCCTCAATCTCCAGTTTGCTGGTCAGTTAATAAACACTTCTGACTCTTCTGAGAGGATTGAAAAATATCTAACTCCTATTTCCAAAACTTAGTTTTCAAATCATCATCTTGAAAAATTTTAAAGATGTGCATAATCTGGAAAAAAATTGTTAAGGGACCAGAAAGGGAGTCCAGTATCATATTCAACTCTAAGTTTTTTTTTTTTTTTAATTTTATTTTGTTTGTTTGAATTCAGTGTCGTGGACAAAACAGAAAAGTGCCTAACTAGGAATTGAGCAAAGCACAAACGTATTTCACAGAATTAGATATTACTGAACCTACCAAGGAAATGCTAGTGTATGAAACCATGGATTATAAAGTCTAATTTCTTACACTGACAAAGATAAGTTTTAGTGTATTGTGATGGGAACAACATTGAGTTACAGCACTGGCTATTACATATATTAGAGACAGGACTAAATGGCTGCTGAAGGTCTTGACAATGGCAAAATTCTATGACTCTAAGGTAAAATTCATGTTCTGATAATTCAATCTACACAAGTTTTTGTATGACTACATTTTGTTCTTTATTTTTTTTCCTTTTTTTTTAATTGAAGTATAGTTGATTTACAATGTTATATTTATTTTAGGTAAACACAATAAAGATTCAAAATTTTTATAAATTATACTGTATTTAAAGTTTTGAAATATTGGTTTTATTCCCTATTCTGACTGTGAAGAAAGGGTACATTCCCTCCCTAGTGAAGTTCAAGCAAGATTTGGGAAGCACATGGTCAATTTGATTAGAGAGGATAAGGATAACAAACATTAAGGAAATCATCTATTTCTTGAAGAGTATATTAGAGTTCTCCAGAGAAACAGAACCATGTGTATGATGCATGTATATAATATATTTATGAGTATATGTGTCTATATATATAATGTGTGTCTTTATACAAGATATGTATACAGTATACACACTTATCTGTAGTGTGTACATGTATGTGAGTGCATGTGGAGACAGAGGGAGGGATTTATTCTTAAAAATTGGCTCATGTGATTGAGTATGAAACCTACAAAACAGACCGAGTTAGAAATTCAGACTGATGAGGAAGTCAAGTCTGAATTCTATACAGCAGGCTGGAAGCTCAGGCAGGGTTTCAATGTTGCAACCTTGATAATTTCTTCTGAATGAAACCTCAGTGTTTGCCCTTAAGGCCTTCAATTCATTGGTCGAGGTTCATCCACATTACGAAAGGTAGTCTGCTTTACTCAGAACCTACTGATTTATATGTTAATCACAGCAATATCTAGATTGGTGTATGGCAAACAACTGGACACCATATACTAGGCAAGTGGAAACATTAAAGTTAACCACTAGAGATGGTTATTAAGGCTTTAAACAACACCTGCAAATCAAGTATTATCAGGAATTAAAGTGTTAGCAAACAATGCTTTCAACAGAAAAATGTAATTATTTGTTGCTGTACCATGTTCTCCTTTTGTTGATTTAGTATTTTTTGTTTGTTTGTTTTAATAATATTGATAATATAGAACTTGTGGAAATCTAAATATCTTTGAGTCAACAGGATGAAGTTATATTTCAAGTTGCAAGCTTTAAAACCTCAACAGCACTTAAAAAAAAATAAGAAGAATCTCTTGATACAAGTGTTTTGTAAAACTAAAGCACCATCTGGGAAAGACGAATTCATCTTGCTTACATATATAAGAAAGAATGTTTCAGAATATTCATATACCAGTGCTATTAAATGTAAACTAAATCTATATATACTCTAAAACTCATCATAAAGTTGATGCTTGTGTATTTATTTACCAAAAATTATAAATTAATTTCCCATAATATTGAAATGTTTATTATAATAGTTTTAAGAACTCTTGACTTTGAAACATGAGACTCTAAATCTTTGTTATATAGAAGACACATTTGTTAAGATATATTTATTCACTTAAAGTTGTAAACTATATTTGCCATTTGCTGTAGGATGTGAATTTTCCCTCACTATACTTGTGATTATTAACATTTTAACTATGACATTACTGAATTAATTATCATTAACTTGTGTAAGCAGTGGGAAAGCCCTGGAGAGATCTTTGAAACTAGAAACATACAGGAAAACATCCTTAGTTCTTAAAAACAGAAAAGCAGGTAAAATAGATTGGATGGTCTAATGTCTAATTTTTTAACACAATGCCTAATCTCAATTTTCTCTCTTAATAAAATAACATTAGTGAATAATATTTAATAAGTGTTTTGTATGGGCCAGACATTGTGCTAAGCATTATACATGGTGAATAAGGAATCCTATTTTACTCACAGTTGTTCTATAATGATTTATATCTTCTCACAGATGAGCAGAGACTATATATCATTATAGATTTATCTGAGTCTACACTCTTAACTGCGTACTGTCTCAATAACAAGGAAGATGGATAAGGATGGTGGGGAGGATCAAGAGTAAAAGATTGGAGGCAGGCTAAAGAATGAGAAAATATTAGAAGAATAAAGTGAGAAATATTGGAATAATTAGGGTTGAGGAATGCTTAGGATCTATTTTGGTTGCAGTTAACCCAATTCTGTTGAAAATAAATTTTAATTAGACTGTAGTCTGTGTATGACTGAACCAAACCAGAAAAAAACAATACCTAAGATCTAAATACTACAACTTCATGCCACCCTAGGCTTCAATGACACCAAAAATATTTTATATTCCTTAATAGAAAAAACAAAATCTTCCATCCTGATTCTCTACTTATTACAAATTCTTGAATCTTTCCTGAATATCTTCATCTTCTTTTGATTCAACTTTTGATTAAAAGAGTTGAACTTTAGATCCACCTCAAATAATGGTACTCATGAGGACTTTCTAGCTTTGCTCTGACAAGATCCCCTGGTTCAAACATATTCATCAGTGTTACCCTTTTTTGTCAACTCTGAAAACTTTAGTTTCTAATTTACATGCCATAGATTATAAGCATAGAAAAATCATAAAAAAGACAAGTTCAGGACTACTAATAATCAGAAGCAAGCTCATACAGGAGAAAGCAGAGATACAAATAATAAGAAGTCGAGAAAATTTAATCCAGAAAGTCTTTCTGGGTAGAGAGAGACTAAAAAAGGGGGATATGGAGTAGCATAGAGGTTAGATGGAAAGGAAAGAAAGTAGAAGATTCAATATGTATTAAACAAACAAATAAACAACAAAAAAAGCAACTACATACCAGGAATTTTACATATACAAACTAATTTAATTCTCTTAAGAAATACATGCCATTATAACTCACATTTTCCAGATGTAGAAGCAGAGACAAACAAAATTTAACAACTTATGTAAAGTCATTTCTTATAAGTGATAGAATTAAGATTCAAGTTCAGGTTTATTTTACTCCAAATTCCATTCTTTTCATTCATTCATTAATTTACTTTCTATTCATTTAGTTTGCTCTCATAAGTATGAGTTTCTTACACAGAATAAGTATTTTATTAATTTTGAACAGATGAGTTGATATATAGATACACAAACAATAAAGCAAATGAAGAAAAGTCTGAATTATTAGTAGCAAATCCATTCCCACATTCTCCCAAACTCTGACTTTGTTTGGAGCCTGCAATATATTTCTGGATGACAAGAACTGTATTCTGAACTTAGTCTGAATTTTGATTCTACTTCTTTGAGATAACACTTAGGTCTCAAATGGAACAGGTAACATGAAATAAAGATCTTTCCTCAGCATATTTCTTAAGTTGTACTCATTGCTTTACATCACAAGGGATGGGGAGAGGTTAATTATTGTTTGGACTTTTAAAAAAATATCTTGCTTGGGGCTCCAAGTTTGGATAGATACCAAGAGAGGAAAATAGAGAAAAAGGAGAGATGATTAAGAATCTAACTATAACAATGACTTCAATATCTGGGGCACCTGCTTTGCATATTCTTCAGAAACTCTATACCTTGCAGTTACATGGTATTGCTTAGGGGAAGCAGTACCAATGTATGTTCATGCCAAAGAAAACTGACCAAAGGCACACAGAACACACTGAAATACATAAATAGAAACATAAACCTGACTTTTTATCCTAAGTTAAGCAAATTATTGTAAAATAAGCTGGAATCTTTCTATTCTTTTGTGACATCCTAGAAAGAGATGATCCAGAAAGTAGGGAAAATAAAATGTGTTCTGGAGGAGAGGACCTTCAAGAAGGCAGAAGAGTAAGACATGGAGATCACCTTCTGCCCCACAAATACATCAAAAATGGATCTACATGTGGAACAACTGCTACAGAACACCTACTGAACGCTGACAGAAGACCTCAGACTTCCCAAAAGGCAAGAAACTCCCCACGTACCGGGGTAGGGCAAAAGAAAAAAGAAAAAACAGAGACAAAAGAATAGGGATGGGACCTGCACCTCTGGGAGGGAGCTGTGAAGGAGGAAAGGTTTCCACACACTAAGAAGTCCCTTCACTGGTGGAAACGGGGGGTGGGCAAGGGGGAAGCTTCGGAGCCACAGAGGAGAGCTCAGCAACAGGAGTGCAGAGGGAAAAGTACAGAGATTCTGACACAGGGGATTGGTGCCGACCAGCACTCAGCAGCCTGAGAAGCTTGGTGGGGGCTGGGAGCTGAGGCTTGGGCTTTGGAGGTCAGATCCCAGGGAGAGGACTGAGATTGGCTGCATGAACACAGCCTGAAGGGGGCTAGTGCACCACAGCTAGCTGGGAGGGAGTCTGGGAAAAAGTCTGGAACTGCCTAAGAGACAAGAGACCATTGTTTCAGGATGTGCGAGGAGAAGAGATGCAGAGCACCACCTAAACAAGCTCCAGAGATGGGCACAAGATGCGGCTACCAGTGAGACACCAGAGATGGGCATGAGATGCTAAGGCTGCTACTAAAGCCACAAAGGATCCTGTGTACAAGCACAGGTCAATATCCATACCTTCCCGGGAGCCTGTGCAGCCCACTACTGCCAGGATCCCGTGATCCAGGGACAACTTCCCAGAGAGAACACATGGTGCGCCTCAGGCTGTTGCAACGTCACATAGGCCTCTGCCACCTCAGGCTCTCCCCGCATTCCATAGCCCTTCCTCCCACTGGCCTGAGTAAGCCAGAGCCCCTTAATCAGCCACTCCTTTAAAGCCCTACTATCTGGGTGAAGAACAGACGCCAGAGGACGACCTACATGCAGAGGCGAGGCCAAATCCAAAGCTGAACCTCAGGAGCTGTGCAAGCAAAGAAGAGAAAGGGAAATCTCTCCGTGCAGCCTTAGGAGCAGTGGATCAAATGTCCACAATCAACTTGATATACCCTTTCTCTGTGAAATACCTGAATAGACAATGAATCATCCCAAAATTGAGGCAGTGGACTTTGGGAGCAACTGTAGACTTGGGGTTTGCTGTATGCAACTGAATAGTTTCTGATTTATATATTTTTCTTAGTTTAGTTTTTAGTGCTTGTTATCATTGGTGGATTTGGTTATAGGTTTTTTAGCTCTCTTCTTTTTTTAAAATTACTTTTAAATTTTAATAATATATTTTATTAATTTTTATTTTAATAACTAATTTTAATTTTGTTATTCCTTTCTATTTTTCTCCCCTTTCTTCTGAGCCATGTGGCTGACAGGGTTTTTGTGCTCTGGCTGGGTGTCAGGCCTGATCCTCGGAGGTGGGAGAGCCAAGTTCTGAGTTCAGGACATTGGACCACCAGAGCCCTCCTGGCCCCATGTAATATCAGTTGGTGAGAGCTCTCACAGAGATCTTTGTCTCAACAATAAGACCCAGTTCCATTCAACGACCAGCAAGCTCCAGTGCTGGACACCTCATGCCAAACAACTAGCAAGATAGGAACACAAAACCACCCATTAGCAGAGAGGCTGACTAAAATCATAATAAGTTCACAGACACCCCAAAACACACCGCTGGGCTCAGTCCTGCCCACCAGAAAGACAAGATACAGCCTCATCCACCAAAACACAGGCATTAATCCCTCCACCAGGAAACCTACAAAGCCCATTAAATCAACCTTACCCACTGGGGGCAGAAAACAAAAACAACAGGAACTATGAACCTGCAGGCTGTGAAAAGAACACCTCAAACAGAGTAAGTTATGCAAAATGAGAAGAAGAGAAATGTGCAGCAGAAGAAGGAACAAAGTAAAAACCCACCAGACCAAGCAAATGAAGAGGAAATAGGCAGTCTACCTGAAAAAGAATTCAGAGTAATGATAGTAAAGATAACCCAAAATCTTGGAAATAGAATGGAGAAAATACAAGAAACATTTAACAAGGACCTAGAAGAACTATAGAGCAAACAAACAGTAATGAACAACACAATAAATGAAATTAAAAATTCTCTAGAAAGAATCAGTAGCAGAAAAACTGAGGCAGAAGAACAGATGAGTGAGCTGCAAGATAACATAATGGTAATAACTACCACAGAACAGAATAAAGAAGAAAGAATGAAAAGAATTGAGGACAGTCTCAGAGACGTCTGGGACAATGTTAAATGCACCAACATTTGAATTGTATGGGTCCCAGAAGAAGAAGAGAAAAGGAAAGGGACTGAGAAACTATTTGAAGAGATTATAGTTGAAACCTTCCCTAATATGGGAAAGGAAATAGTCAATCAAGTCCAGGAAGCAAAGAGAGTCCCATACAGGATAAATTTAAGGAGAAACACGCCAAGACACATATTAATCAAACTATCAAAAATTAAATACAAAGAAAATATATTAAAAGAAACACGGGGAGAACAAAAAATAGCATACAAAGGAATCCCTAAGGTTAACAGCTGATCTTTCAGCAGAAACTCTGAAAACCAGAAGAGAGTGGTAGGAAATATTTAAAGTGATGAAAGTGAAAAAGCCTACAACCAAGATTACTCTACCCAGCAAGGATCTCATTCAGATTCAATGGAGAAATTAAAAACTTTACAGACAAGAAAAAGCTAAGAGAATTCAGCACCACCAAACCAGCTTTACAACAAATGCTACAGGAACTTCTCTAGGCAGGAAACACAAGAGAAGTAAAAGACTTACAATAACAAATCCAAAACAATTAATAAAATGGTAATGAGAACATACATACCGATAATTACCTTAAATGTAAATGGATTAAATGTTCCATCCAAAATACATAGACTAGCTGAATGGATAAAAAAAAAAAATACCCATATATATGCTGTCTATAAGAGACCCACTTCAGTACATAGGGACACATAGAGACTGAAAGTGAGGGGATGGAATGAGATATTCCATGAAAATGGAAATCAAAAGAAAGCTGGAGTAGCAAGTCTCATATCGGACAATATAGACTTTAAAATAAAGACTATTACAAGACAGAAAGAAGGACACTACATAATGATCAAGGGATCAACCTAAGAAGAAGATATAAAAATTGTAAAAATTTATGCACCCAACATAGGAGCACCTCAATACATAAGGCAAATGTTAACAGCCATAAAAGGGAAACACAATAATAGTAGGATACTTTAACACCCCACTTTCACCAATGGACAGATCAACCAAAATGAAAATGAATAAGGAAACACAAGTTTAAATGACACATTAAACATGATGGACTTAATTGATATTTATAGGAAATTCCATCCACAAACACCAGAATACAGTTTCTTCTCAAGGACTCATGGAACATTCTCCAGGAGAGATCACATCTTGGGTCACAAATCAAGTCTTGGTAAATTTAAGAAATTGAAATAGTATCAAGTATCTTTTGAGACCACAGTGTTATGAGTCTAGATATCAGTTACAGGAAAAAAAACTGTAAAATATAAAAACACATTGAGGCTAAACATTATGGTACTAAAAAACCAAGAGATCACTGAAAAAATCAAAGAGGCAATTAAAAAATACCTAGAAACAAATGACAATGAAAACATGACATGCAAAACCTATGGGATGCAGTGAAAGCAATTCTAAGAGGGAAGTTTATAACAATACAATCCTACTTCAAGAACTGAGACAAATCACAAATAAACAACCTAACCTTATACCTAAAGTAATTAGAGAAAGAAGAACAAAAAACCTGCAAAGTTAGCAGAAGGAAAGTAATCATAAAGATCAGATCAGAAGTAAATGAAAAAGAAATGAAGGAAACGATAGTAAGGATCAATAAAACTAAAAGCTGGTTCTTTGAGAAGATAAACAAAATTGATAAAACATTAGCCAGACTCATCAAGAAAAAAAGGGAGAAGACTCAAATCAATAGAATTAGAAAGGAAAAAGAAGTAACAACTGACACTGAAGAAATACAAAGGAGAATGAGAGATTACTACAAGCAACTCTATGCCAATAAAATGGACCACCTGGAAGAAATGGACAAATTCTTAGAAGAGCACAACCTTCTGAGACTGAACCAGGAAGAAATAGAAAGTATAAATGGACCAATCACAAGCACTGAAATTGAAACTGTGATTAAAAAACTTCCAACAAACAAAATTCCAGGACCAGATGGCTTCACAGTAGAATTCTACCAAACATTTAGAGAAGAGCTAACACCAACCCTTCCCAAACTCTTCCAAACTATAGCAAAGGGAGGAGCACTCCCAAACTCATTCTACGAGACCACCACCACCCTGAGACCAAAACCAGACAAAGATGTCACAAGGAAGAAAACTACAGACAAATATCACTGATGAACATAGATGCAAAAATCCTCAACAAAATACTAGCAAACAGAATCCAACAGCACATTAAAAGGATCATACACCATGATCAAGTGGCATTTATCCCAGGAATGCAAGGATTCTTCAATATAGGCTAATCAGTCAATGTGGTAAACCCTATTACTAAACTGAAGGAGAAAAACCATATGATAATCTCAATAGATGCAGAAAAAGTTTTCGACAAAATTCAACATCTATTTATGAAAAAAAACCCTTAGAAAGTAGGCATAGAAGGAACGTATCTCAACAGAATAAAGTCTGTATATAACAAACCTACAGCCAACATCAGTCTCAATGGTGAAAAACTGAAACCATTTCCACTAAGATCAGTAAAAAGACAAGGTTGCCCACTCTTACCACTATTATTCAACATAGTTTTGGAAGTTTTAGCCACAGCAATCAGACAAAAAAGAAACAAAAATCATACAAATCAGAAAAGAAGAATTAAAACTGTCACTGTTTGCTGATGACATGATACTATACATAGAGAATCCTAAAGATGCTACCAGAAAACTACTAGAGCTAATCAATGAATTTGGTAAAGTAGCAGGATAAAAAATTAATGCACAGAAATCTCTTGTATTCCTATACACTAATGATGAACAATCTGAAACAGAAATTAAGGGAACACTCCTATTTACTATTACAACAAAAAGAATAAAATACCTAGGAATAAACTTACCTAAGGAGACAAAAGACCTGTATGCAGAAAATTATAAGACACAGATAAAAGTAATTAAAGATGATACAAACAGATGGAGAGATATACCATGTCCTTGGATTGGAAGAATCAACATTGTGAAAATGACTCTACTACCCAAAGCAATCTACAGATTCAAGGCAATCACTATCAAACTACCACTGGCATTTTTCACAGAACTAGAACAAAACATTTCACAATTTGTATGGAAACACAAAAGATCCCAAATAGCCAAAGCAATCTTGAGAAAGAAAAACAGAGTTGGAGGGAACAGGCTCCCTGATTTCAAACTATACTACAAAGCTACAGTAATCAAGACAGTATGGTACTGACACAAAAACAGAAATATAGATCAATGGAACAGGATAGAAAGCCCCGAGATAAACCCACACACATATGGTCATCTTATCATTGATAAAGGAGGCAAGAATATGCAATGGAGAAAAGACAGCCTCTTCAGTAAGTGGTGCTGGGAAGACTGGACCACTACAGGTAAAAGAATAAAATTAGAACGCTACATAACACCATACACAAAAATAAACTCAAAATGGGTTAAAAACCTAAATGTAAGGGCAGACACTATAAAACTCTTGGAGGAAAACATAGGCAGAACACTCTATGACATAAATAACAGTAAGATTCTTTTTGACCCACCTCCTAGGGAAAAGGAAATAAAAACAAAAATAAACAAATGGGACCTAATGAAACTTAAAAGCTATTGCACAGCCAAGGAAACCATAAACAAGACAAAAAGACAACCCTCAGGATGAGAGAAAAAAATTGCAAATGAAGCCACTGACAAAGGTTTAATCTCCAAAATTTACAAGCAGGTCCTGCAGTTAAATATCAAAAAACAAACAACCCAATTCAAATATGGGCGGAAGACCTAAATAGACATTTCTCCAAAGAAGATATCCAAATTTCACAAAAATACATGAAAGGACTCTCAACATCACTAATCATTAGAGAAATGCAAATCAAAACTACAATGAGGTATCACCTCATACCTGTCAGAATGGCTATCACCAAAAAATCTACAAACAATAAATGCTGGAGAGGGTGTGGAGAAAAGGGAACCCTCTTGCACTGTTGGTGGGAATGTAAATCGATACCGCTACTATGGAGAACAATATGGAGGTTCCTTAAGAAACTAAAAATAGAACTACCATATGACCCAGCAATCCCACTACTGGGCATATACTCTGAGAAAACCATAATTCAAAAAGAGTCATGTGCCACAATGTTCATTGCAGCACTATTTACAATAACCAGGACATGGAAGCAACCCAAGTGTGCATTGACAGATGAATGGATAAAGAAGATGTGGCACATATATACAATGGAATATTACTCTGTCATATAAAGAAATGAAATTGAGTTATTTGTAGTGAGGTGGATGGACTTAGAGCCTGTCATATAGAGTGAAGTAAGTCAGAAAGAGAAAAATAAACACTGTATGCTAACACATATATATGGAATCTAAAAAAAAAAAAAGTTCTGAAGAACCTAGGGGTAGGGCAGGAATAAAGACACAGATGTAGAGAATGGACTTGAGGACACAGGGAGGGGGAAGGGTAAGCTGGGAAGAAGTGAGAGAGTGGCATTGACATATATACACTACCAACTGTAAAATAGCTAGCTAGTGGGAAGCAATTACAAAGCACAGCGAGATCAGCTTGGTGCTTTGTCACCACCTAGAGGGGTGAGATTGGGAGGATGGGAAGGGGATGCAAGAGGTGTTATGGGGATATATTTATACGTATAACTGATTCACTTTTTTATACAGCAGAAACTAACACAAGCATGTAAAGCAATTATACTCCAATAAAGATATTAAAATAACAAATGTGTTCTGACAAAGGGAGAGGAACACAAAGGGAGAGAGAGAGGTGGGGAGTGAGAAAGAAAGAGAATGAGAGAGAGAATTTCAGAAGTAATAATTTGCAGATTCCTAGTTGTAGCTTGAATTATTGGTGAATTGAAAAGTTTGAGTTAGCGATTAAAAATGGATTTTAAAAGTGTAATTTCTTGGAAATTTATAGGCAGCTCCTGAGTTAGCAGATCTGAAATTTCCTTAGTAATAAAGTTTTAAAAAATTAGTTCTTTGAGATCTTGGAATTGTGTCACATGACCTGTGTACTTCTGAACACACATGGGTTGGGAATAAGGTCAACCAACCTTTCCTGGAGAAACAATAGGACTGTCCAGGGACACCAGTCCATCCCTAGAGGTGAGGAAGTCCCTCATCCATAGCCCAGAGACTGGAAATCACAGAGTTTACAGCACCAAGCACACAGTCTCATCTTTCAGATACACTGATGTGGAAGAGCTCTCATATGTGGTCACAGGATGGCTGGAAGGTTCCCTGGTGGTCAGAAAATACTTGGTAGACACTGGGCATAGGAAGTCACTGTGTTCACTCAGTTCCTGGGAAATATTTTCTTTGTTTATTTGAGCAAAGATTTACATATATTCCTTACTAACTGCCAGGCAGTACTCTGGTTATTTTATGTGCATTATGTCCTTTAATTCTTATAATAATCCAATGAGGGAGGTACTATTATTTGCATGTCACTGGTGGGAAAAGTGGAGCATGAAGTTCTCAAGTCAATGGCACAAGATCTCAGTACTAGAAAAGGCAGTGCCAGGGTTTGCCTCAAAGGGATTCTGATGACAGAGCCTGTGCTTTCACTTCTACCTTACATTGTCCATCAATTGTGATGGGAGGCCCCCTCCCCAGAGCTTCTCACTGTGCTGGTGAGATTCTGAGATCTATGTTTTATCTCACCAGAGTTTCACTTCCTGAGTGGTATACATACACAATGGAATATTACCCAGCCATAAAAAAGAATGAAATAATGACATTGGCAGCAACATGGATGGACCTAGAAATTATCACAGTAAGTGAAGTAAGTTAAAGAAAGACAAATATCAAGCGATGATATCAAGTGATGATATCACTTATATGTGGAATCTAAGAAATAATACAAATAAACTTATTTACAAAACAGATGTAGACTCACAGACATAGAAAACAAACTTAAGGCTACCAAAAGGGAAATGGGGGGAGGGACAAATTGGGAGTTTGGGATTAACGGATACACACTACTATATATAAAATAGATAAGCAACAAGGACCTACCGTATAGTACAGGGAACTATATTCAATATCTTGTAATAACCTATAATTGGAAAGAATCTGAAAAAGAATATATATAACAGAATCATTTTTTCTATATACCTGAAACATTATAAATCAACTATACTTCAATAAAAATTTAAAACATAAAAAATGAAAAGAGCGAAGAATAATATGTTATCAGTGAATGTTTTTGGGTGATAAGATTCAAGTGTTTCTTACATATTTATTTGTTGCTTATCCTTACTTTTCAAATTTTCTGCATGAAATACTTTTGTAATAAGAAAAGCACAATAAAAACATTATAAATTTTTAAAAAATAGATAAACATCAAGGTCCTTCTATATAGCACAGGGAACTATATTCAATATCTTGTAATACCTTATAATGGAAAAGAATCTGAAAAAGAATATTTATATGCAACTGAATCACTTTGCTGTACACCTGAAACTAACACAACATTGTAAATCAACTATAGTTCCATAATTAAAAAATATAAGATTCTGAGTGATCAAACATACTTCATTCCACAGTGCCCTATATGTTTGTTTGTTTTATTTAAATTCCAAGTTTTTAGAAATAAATCAATTAGTGGTTTTAGGATAAGCTTAAAATTCAATATAAAAAAAGATAACAAGAAAGGAAGAAGGAACCCTGTGCATAACACTTCCCTAGAAATAAATGGACTAAACTATGCTTTACAGCCCTTTAACCACTCTTATCAAAACCTTAGTCTACTTCGTCTAGGACAGTACTCGTCTAGGACAGAATTCTGACAGTGATGTTGCCAGAACCAAGTTTTAGCATCATAGAATTTGAGTGCTGCAATGTGAAAATAAATAGAGTTAAGCAGCTTACCCTGCAACTTAAGTGAGAAAACCAAAACAAAGACCCTAAATTAGAGGTTTCTCAGTTGTCAGAACTCTCTCCTGTTGTCTCCAACAGACATTGGGAAACCATGGCCTCTGCTATGTCTGTATCTCCAATCATCCAACTACTGCTGTGTTCAGCCAACCTAGCACTGCAAAACCAGTCTGCTCGAGAGAAAATGGGGCTCCATTCCTGTCTAGGGCTCCACCTAATTACAGGGGTGAACAGCCTAGGAAACAAATAAATCTCAAGTATCCTCTACTTTTAAGGCTCTGAAAATCCAGAAACATCTTGGGATAAACTTTTCCTCTTCAGCATCCTTTTTCCTGCTCTCCCCTCCAGGTATTCCCCACCCATATTCCCCCAACGCGCCTACCCCTACATCTGGAGATGAAGAGAGTTTATGAACAGGAAGCTCATCCAATCCTATGTTACCTTCCAGAGGTTAGATGACTAAATAGAGAGTAAATATGGGCCTGCCTTCTGTATGCCACTCATCATGTCTTCAATCAGCAAAGACTTTGGGCAAAAAGAAATGAGGCAGGGGATTGTGACAACCCCAGATCAGGAAGAGGTCAAACCTCCACAACGTGGCAGGAGAGGAAATGTGCTCACACACACGTCTTCTAGCATTTTCTCTTTCCCCATCTCACTACTCTCCACTAGCTCAGGACTTGATACCAGCTCGATAAATCCAAGCCTATGAGTCTTATCTGAGCATGACTTGTGAGGGGAAAAATTTCCAAATCTGCTAATAGGTATAGTCAACCTTCACTCAGCTACCCTATCAAAGAAAGAACAAACAAAAAGTAGCTAATATTTGCATAACCTTCTTACATGTTTTATTTCATTTAAGATATTTGCTATCTAAATTCCCTTTTCAGTCAATCAACATATATTTATGGAGTGTCTACTATATACCATGGACTGTTTCAGTTCCACTCATATATTCAACATGCCATTCATCTGATTTTTAACTAAAAAGACCTTTTTATTCCACCTCCCAATTGTAGCTATCATAGTCTGTCAAAATTGCTCTTCTCTCCTGTATTTATAGTCAGTCATTACTAGTCATCATGAGGCCATCTGCACTGTGCCACTGGGTAGTGACACGCAGCCTTTGTTCAATCCCTAAGATGCCGCATCTTGCAGGATGGATATTAATGTTACTAAATCCATCTTCAACGTTCCCAAACAACAGTGTTCATAACAGCTATTATATTTCTTCAGTAACAAGAAGAAGGGGTACTGCATATTATTAGCAGAAACCTCCCATTACAATAGAATTATGATGTTATAAACAGAAACTAGATTTCCCTTTCTCTCTTTTTAATGTTCTGCTTTATATTCTTGGAAAGACAATTCCTATACAAAAGTATGATTTCACACAGCTACAAGCATCTCCTATGGGCTACCAGCTAGATGTTAAACCTTTAGTTTAACAATGGTTAAATTCTGATTTAACAATCAGAATCACATGTGGAGTGGTCTGGGAAGGAGTTCAATCATCTCGGTTATTTTTAATTGTTTATGTATTTTTCAGGATGGTTTGTTGCATATTCAGCAGTAATACACCACTGATTTAAGTCTTTGCCCAGTATATAAAAACCAACTCAAATTCTTCTGGCATCTGAAGAATTTAAGTCAGAGGATCATCAATGTAAGTGAGGTGGTCCAATTGGCTTGTGATTTGTTCCATAATTGATGTTTTATATTCCAGCCCATCAACACAGATACGTGGTATTTTCCTATTAAACATGGAAGAATATCCCTCAAGTGCACAAGGGAGTTGGTTTTCACAAATTGTCTTAATACCCAAAGCTTCTAATTCATCTCTCATTCTCCTATTTATGATAGAGGCATTAACTAACACAACAAAATGGTAGTGCCAGCTCAATGGCTAATGGTAACTGAAATTAGCAGCATGGTTAGAGTTGTTGGGAATTAGAAGGAAGCATACCCATACGAATGGAGCAGCTTGTATGCACTTCCAGGCAACGACAAGCAAGGGAGCCCGGTGTAGCCAGAGTTTCAGAAATTTTGGAAGTCATAAATCCACATTTTATGTGAATTCTTTTGATTTTTAAATATAGGCAACTAATTTGGAGTTTAATAAAAGCCTATGGAGACCCGCACTTGTGCAATAAACAAACCTATGTAGGTTGGATTTGATAGAGGACCTGAGAGTTTGTGATGTATTATTTCAGCTGGTATCATTGATTACCACATTGATGTAAGGATGGTTAGAGGTGTACTGAGGAGAGAAGGGCATCGTTGCAGCCAGAAGGTTGTGCCACTACAGACAAATTTTGCTGAATTTATTATTTTACTTAACACTGGTCCTGCCTTAAGCCAGTAAAAAGTCATTCTTACTTGTGATAAGGCAACTATTTTCAAGAAAGGAAACAGAGATTTGAGAAAGGCATGGTCTTCACAACATTGCATGGGCTAGGATTTTTACCCCAGTGGCTAGGTGTCCATATGAAAAAAATTAGAAAATTAAAAGATAAGCTTTTAAAAAGTAGCTGTTTGATGTGGGTGCAGCTATTTTATCTTTCCTTTGACTTATAAAAATGCTGGATAGTGCTTTCTTTTTTTAAGTGGCAATTAAACATATTTTTACACTGAGGAAAAGTTGATAATTTAAGCATATATAGTATAATTTTATTGTATTTTTATTAAATAAAGCTGCAATTCAGTGCCATAAGCCACAACATTAACTTCTTGAATTCCTGATAACACATATTTGACCATCGGTGTGTGTTACATCAGCGCGTTTCTCTTGAAATTGTCAGAAACATAGTAATATACTCAAAGAATATGATAAATCTGTCAGACATGTTCCTATGTATTTTAACTTAGAGTTAAAGAAGATCAGAGACAAATAACAAAAGCAACAATAAATTATAACAATGTAATGATCAAAGCTTTGGTTGGAGCACAGGAGAGAGACGTTGCCATGGAAAGTATCTTGGAGGGAGATTTGGGCACTCCACGTAGGTTCCTGATATTTCAAAGAGAACATCAATAGCACATATTCAGACATTTTGGGCAGGGCATCTAAGGTAAAGACAGAGACAGATTTAACCTAATGGAGCTTAAGTGTGAGGGTCCTCCTGAGGATTCTTTTGCTTAACTTTTTCCAAAACTCTCTTGGTATTCCTCCAGGGAAGCTTGGACAAAGCTGCTGCTCCAGCTGGGCTGCTATGGACTGGGTGTCACTTCTGTGTCCTTGTGGTAGTTCTGGGGCTGTGGATGAATCCAGAGAGCTGCCTCTACTACCTCTAGCCAACAGAGTCAACCTGATGAACCTCAGGACCTCAGGGAGCTTTGACCTCAAGAAGAAGGATTTGAACCAATATACTGCTCTGCTACCTGCTAGGAGGCCACTAAAGCCTAGGGTCCACAGCTATTTGCAGCTAATCTTCACACAAGTCCCCAAACCCCAGGGCCAGAAGACTTAGAGGGGAGGTGAACCAGGACACCTGGCAGAGCTAAGCATAACCCCAGGCTTGAAGCTCTGACCAAGAAGGAGTAACGGAAGATGTTACAGGTGCAGCATTAGTTATAACAAATGGCAATGTTGAAAGAAAACTTTCCATGTCATTGAAAATAATTTAAGTGTTTTTTGATATACAATTCTAGAGAAAAGCTGAATTATATTTCTATTCTTTCCAAAGAAAATCATGTTGATAAAACGATCATCCTACGTAGAGGCGATCAAAGACTGTGTAGCCAAGAAATGTTGGGGAAAGTTTATAGATGATATATTAATGTCTTGATTTTGTAATATTTGTGTCTTTAGTCAACCTGTAGGTTTTTGTTGGTTAATATTCTTTATTCTAAAGTAGTATTCATATTTATATCTACTATTATATATACAGTGTTGTATTCTTTGTGCTATAAAAGGACCCTGAAGTTATAAACTTCAAGGTTTTCAAAACCTGAGTCCACGTTTAATAAGAAACCTGGGACAGAATCATGTACTTAATTAGGGCTCTACCAAGGCCTTGGAAATACTCAGAAGGCATTCAAAATTTTGTGATCAGGTTCAGAAATATCGTGGGAGGAGAAACCCTAGGACATTTTACAAATATAAATGTATCTACAAAACTCATGAATTGAGCTCATTTTGAAACAATTTTGATTTAGTTGAATTAAAAGTAGAGTACCCATAGCTCGTCCACTGGGTTAGAAGAAAATCCTGGCAGATTTGTCCCTCTTTCTACCACTGTCACTAGTTTCCTCACTTCATCCCCATAGTGTCTCCCACTTTGTTTTTCTTCACATATGTCCATAGTGGTCTGTTCTTTCTTTAGAATTGATTAACTTTTTAAACAATTTTTAAAAATTTATTCAAGATCATCCCCATTCCTAGTGATCTCTCTCAATCCCTTTGGCATATTTTATACGGCTCTTCTAGATTGGACATAGTAAGCACTGCTAATAGTTTAAGCAAATTGGAAACAGTAAGTAAGTAAGATGGAAAATTATGTTGCAGAGTGAGAATCAATGGCTTGCTATAAAGGCAATCTTTGTAAGGTTTCTCATCAAGACCTGATTTCTGCCTCTTGACAATTGGCACAAAAGGGAGATGACAGCATTGCAGTCCCCATTCTAGGAAGAAAACCTTCCCCAGCCGAACCAGGAATAGATATACAGGAGTTATTGCCCAAGAAAATAAGAAGGGCTTACTTGGCCATGATGAAGTAGACATTAATTCCATGCTGTCAGACCATTCGTAACATAGATATAATTCATTGACATAGAGCTATAAAAATGAGTTCACTTATAAATATAAGATGAAAGGAGTTAGTTAACTGTTATTACAAAAAGAATTACTGAGTTACATGTAAGCAAATGAGTGGGCTCAAATATGGAAAAGATGTTACTGTAAGGTGCCACACCCATTACTGTGAATATATAAATACCACAGTCCAGGAGTAACATTCAAACTCAGAATCTTCTCACTGTAATTCAGCTGAACTCACATCTCCTGTCAATATGTCCTACAACCGCTACTCTGGAAAATTCTCTCTCTTCCTTGGGGACCACCTGTGCTATTCAGGCTCCTCCTGTGGCTCTTCTTATCTAGCAACCTGGTCTACTGGTACTGGTACTGACTCCTGCTCTCCTACTACCTGCCAGCTGGGCTCCTCTCTCTACAGTGGTTGTCAGGAGACCTGCTGTAAACCCACTAGGTATCAGACATTCTATGTGCTGTCTAGACCTAGCCAGATATCCTGCTACCACTCAAGAACCTCCACACTCTGCAGGCCCTCTCAGACAACTTATTCTAGGTCTCTAGGCTTTGGGTCCAGCAACAGCTGCTCCCTGGGCTATGGATCTGGAAGCTCCTACTTACCAGGCTGTGGTTCCAGTAGCTTCAGACCCGTGGCTTACAGAGTCCGTGGTTTCCCTTCTCTAAACTATGGATCTAGATTCTGCTACCCATCCTACTTCATTTCTGGGAACTTCCAGTCTTGTTACAGACCAACCTGTGGATCTGGCTCCTACTGATCATCGTACATAATTTTTAATCTTGTCCAATGTCTTCAATGACTCTATTCATAACCTTTATTGTTTTCATCATCTACAGGAAGAATTACCTTCTTATTTCTAATTATCAAATTGTCACCTTATCTCTGGTCCTGAACGTTGGCTGACAAACTTTATCTAACAATTTTTATTATTAAAGTACTAACTCAAAATAAAGTCTAAAGTCTGCATTGCAGATAGAATTGACATTGTATTTTCTTCCAAAATTGTGTGAAAAGTCATTATAATCTAATAAATTAATTGATTCTGATATCCAGCTATGTTTATTATTGTTAGTTGTTTATTATTATTGTTTATGTGATTGTAATAGATAAAAGTGTTTATTGACTAGGGTTTGATTGTGATAGATAAAAAAGATAATATGAAAAGATCAGGGCTTCCCTGGTGGCGCAGTTGTTGAGAGTCCACCTGCCGATGCAGGGGACACGGGTTCATGCCCCGGTCTGGGAAGATCCCACATGCTGCGGAGCGGCTGGGACCGTGAGCCATGGCCGCTGAAACTGCATGTCCAGAGCCTGTGTTCCACAACGGGAGAGGCCACAACAGTGAGAGGCCCGCGCACCGCAAAAAAAAAAAAAGATCAATATGCACATGGGAATAGGTTCTGAAATCCTACAAAGTTGGGGATTTGAACAAATTTTAGAGGACCTCAGATATTTTTCTTACTCAGACTATAACTGGTGGAAGAGTATTGTTTGAATAGAATATCTCAGAATCAGAAATTAGATTGATTCCCTTGTAGGATGTGGATCCCCACATAGATACAGTTATAGATATAGTTTTATATAGCTATAATTACCAATGAATATATAGCTATAAATGAATATGTAAATATAGATGAATATATAGATGATACAGTTATAGTTTGATATCCAAGGAAAATTTATCAGACTTCAAGAAGTTAAGAAATTATTAAAACCAAAATATGTGTTATGTGGTATAAACAGACTTACAAGGGATTCAGTAAATAGAAAGGTAAGACATAGATCTTATAATAACTATAATCCATATGCTTAAGAAATAGAGATAGAAAATTTTGGCAGAACATTGAAACATATTAAAAGAATCAAGTAGAAATTCTAATATTAAAAAATGCAATAAATTAAATGTAGAATTGGTTACAATTGGATTAAAAATAAATTAGACATAGCTGAAGAAACTATTAGAGATTGTTCAGAAGAGTATGTTCAAACTAAAAAGTTAAGAAAGCATAAAAATATTGAACAGCATTCCAGAGCATATGGAACATGGAGAATATGGAAAGGTCTAAAAATTTCAACTGGAGTCCTAAAACAAGTTGTGTGTGTATGTATACATATATATATATATATATACACACACACAGACACATGTATATATACATATATATAAATATATATATACACGTTCATATTCAATGAAAAATTAACAGCCATTGACAAGTCAAGACATCACCAAATCTAAGAGACGAAGCATAGAATAGAAACAGATCCAGAGAGAATTTTCCAAATAGAGGAAAATCAATTCACAAATTCAAGAAATGTTACAAATCCCATGTATGACAAATATGAAGAAAGGCCCACACCTAGGCACAATGGAGTCAAACTGATGAACAAGAACAAGAAAAAAAATGTAAAACAACCTATGGGGAAAAAATCAAGTTACCTTCAAAAAAAAGCAACAATAGGGCTTTCCTGGTGGCGCAGTGGTTTAGAGTCCGCCTGCCGATGCAGGGCACACAGGTTCGTGCCCCAGTCTGGGAAGATCCCACATGCCACGGAGTGTCTGGAGCCTATGCTCCACAACGGGAGAGGCCACAACAGTGAGAGGCCTGTGTACCACAAAAACAACAACAACAACAATAAAATTGACAACTGAACTCTAAACATATAGAAAGGGGAAGGTAGGAAAAAAATTAAATAGCCTCAAATTTGTGAAGAAAGAACAATTTAAAACTAGAATACATCACTAGTGAGTATCTGTTTCAAAAAGGAAATAGAAATACAGATATTTTCAGACAATTGAAAACTTCGAGAACTTGTCACTAGCCTTCCAGCACAAAATATATAGATAAAAGTTATACATAGTCAAAAGCAAAATGATCCTAGCCTATAGCAAAAAAATGTAGGAAAGAATAAAGAGTAAATAAAAAATATATATTGGGTACATTTAAGCAAATATTGCCTGTAAAAACATGGGGACCAATATTTATCAATATGCATAAGCATACATAAAATGAAAATACTAACATAATAATACATGAATTGGTGTAAGGATAAATGGCCTTAAGATTTCTCACATTCTTGCATTGTACAGAAAACAGTAAAAATATGAATTTATATTAACAAATCAACAAATCGGCTGTGATCCCTAAGGCAGCACTGCCTAAGAGAACTTTCTTTGATGCTGAAAATATTTTTTATGGGCAATTTCCAATATTTGGTATCCATTAGCCACACGTTATCTGTTGTGCACTTGAAATGTGATGAATATGACTGAGGAACTGAATTTTAATTTAATTTAATTTAATGTATGCAAATTGAATTTGATATATGTGGCTAGTGCCTACTCTATTGGATGGTGTGGTCTTAGTGTAACATTTAAATAACTAATGAAGTAATATGTATCCTCCTGGTAGTCCGACAGATTGATTGTTAAGAAATATCTTGATTAATATACAATAAACTTCTTAACATATAGCAAACTTTGAAATTAATAAAGTAGAACTAGCATTTTTGTTTCTTTTGCCAGATATATCTTTTATGTTTCCTTTTCTGTTTCCTCATATTTAAGAAAATCTCTTTTATGTAGAAAATAGTTTTGATTTTCATTCCAGTCTGATATTCTAAGTCTTTTATATGGACTATTTGTCATATTATATTTAACTTAATTATTGATACAGTCAGATTTCTACCTTCATATTTACTATTTTATTGTTATTTAATCCATCTTTTATGTTTCTTTTTGTCTCCTTTCATGCATTTGAGGAGTAATAAAATGGTTTAATGCTATAATTTTACTCTTTTGTTATTTTTTCCAGGCTTTTAATTTTTAAGCAAAATCTTAGATTTTAATGATCATTCTTAATTTATTACTGTTTACTTCTTCTTATATATTAAGAACCACTTAATTAGTGCTGTGTACAATGTGTATTTAGACATAATTTACTCATATTTCAGTCTTCTTTTCCCCTCCTGCAATTCCAAATTTCCCCCTGAGATTATTGTCTTTTTAATTTGAGAAAATCCTTCAATATTCATTTTAGTTCAGGTTTACCTGTTATGGAAAGCTCTATAAAAAGAAGATATTTGGATATTTTACAGTGGAAAAATAATCTTAAAGGAATAGAGTAGATAAAAAGTATGTTTTAAAGTGAAAAAGAAAATCATATGAAAGAATCTGAAGGTAGAAATGTTCAGAAGGTATTACTTGGGAGTTGTTCTAGAGAAGAAAGACCTCTAGAAAATTTTAAATATAGATGACAAAAGGGACAATATATATATGAAAAGCCATAAACTATACTCATATTGAACTTTTTAATTTAAACTACAGAGAAAGAAAACCCCATAAAGTCACTACTTATCTCCAATTGACTCTAAAATATTTGACTCTGAGTCATTTCACATGTGCACATATTGGCATCCCCTGAGTTTCTGCTTCAAAGTAGACTTCTTTAGTCATTTTTGCCTCTAAACATTTGTTCTGGTTTATCTCTGTAATCCACCATATTTCTTATTCAGTTTATCTGATCTATTTTCTCTTTCTAAAGAATTTGAGAAGCAATTTTATAATAAAATATATAAAAATAATTTTAGGCAATGAAATAAAGTTAGGGAAAGAAAATCATTGGTGGCAAATAGGGTACCTTTATTCCACTGACAAAAAAAATTTACTTCATCTTAATCTCTTCCCTTAGAGGTAAGAAGCCTCCAGCCAATATACAGTCAAATGAACAAAGAATCTTGGCCAGCGAGAAGAGTAGGGGATTTTCTGGTCATGATGAGATGGCATCAAAGACATGTAGTCATAGAATTTCTGACTTTGGAACAGGTCATTAGCTTAGTGCTTTAACAACATGGTGAATTCACCCATGAATATGAGATGAAAGGAATTTTTCATCTGCAATTACAGAAGATATTATTGAATTACACATACAGAGATGAGAGATTACAAGCATGAGAAAGGTGACTGTGTAGAATGCCACACCCATGGCTAAGAGTATAAAAACACCCCAGTCCAGGAGGTGACATTAAACCTCAGAATCTTCTCATTGTCACTCATTCGAACTCACATCTCCTGTCAACATGTCCTACTATCACTGCTCAGGAAACTTCTCCTCCTGCTCCCTTGGGGACCACCTGTGCTACTCAGGCTCCTCCTGTGGCTCTTCCTACCCCAGCAACCTGGTCTACAGCACTGACCGCTGCTCTCCCAGCTCCTGCCGTCTGGGCTCCTCTCTCCAGAGTGGCTGCTATGAGCCCATCAGGTGCCTTACAACCTGTGTGCTATCCAGTCCCTGCCAGACATTCTGCTACCGCCCAAGGACCTGCATGCTCTACAGTCCTTGCTGGACAGCTTATCCTGGGTCTCTGGGCTCTCGGTCCAGCAGAAGCTTCTCCCTGGGCTATGGATCCAGAAGCTGCTACACACTGGGCTTTGGATCCCATGGCTTCAGACCTCTGGGTTATGAAGTCTATGCCTTCGCTTAGTTGAGCCATAGATCTGGGTTCTGCCGTCCATCCTACTTTGCCTCTAGGAGTTGCCAATCACTGTGTTACAGACCAATCTGTGGATCTGCCTTCTATTGATCAGCTTGTGGAACATTCAGATGTGAGCAATGTGTCCAACCTCTATACAGAGCTTCTATCATCTTCATGATCTTCGGGAATATCACCTGTTCTTCATCTTTTTTCCATTCGTAAAATACTGACCAAAAAACTGTCTGCCACATATACTGAACTTAATGATTAATTTTATGGAATAAATTAACGGAATTAGTAAAATGAATGAAATATATTACTAAATCAATTAATGAAATTCATGTTAACAAACAATGAATTAATGTTAATAAATTAATGGGATAATTGTTCATGAATTTTATTCACAAAATGGATAAAAATCTAAATGAATATAATCTAATAAACTCATTCAATCTGGCTTGCAAATATGCTACTAATTTTATTGTTAGTTTTAACTAGTTAAGTGGGGTTTTTTTCCTTTTGCTTTTTTTGGAGGCTGTTTTTGAGTTAACGTTTACTGTACCTCTGAAAGCAAACTTTGAAAAACTAATATTGAGAGATTTGAACTAATTTATTTGAGGGTTTAAACATTTTCTTCTTCAAAACTTCTGTTTTCTGAAATCCTTACATTGCGTGTATAAACTTCACGTGAATAATAATCTCAGGAGTGGCATAGAGCACATTTTCTTCAAAGAATATGGGGCCTTGATGTTTGCTGACTGAAGGAGAAAAGCAAGCAATTTGGAAAATACAACTGAATGGGGAAAAATTTTAGGTTATATGAAAAGTTTTGTACATTAGTTTAGAGAGCTTTCTTTGATTCAGTCAATGTTGGGTGGCAAAAAAACCATATCCCTTCATCTCATTGAGTATCTTTGTATGTAATTGATTTCTTCACAGGTGTAAAGAGGAAGCCAATTATATTTGGTGAGAATTAATTAGGTTCATGAGATGTAGATTTTCACCTATTGTAACCAAGATCCAAATTAAACATGGCTGAAAAAACAAGGCTTTCAAACCATCAGAAGTCGCTATTTCATTCATATTGCAACACACGTTTACACACTCCTTGTTTTTATGTTTTATGTTGCAATTCTGACATTTTATAGGTCACATATTTCAGAAAACAGCATAGTGCTAGTATAGATAACATATTGATAAGGTCTAAAGAAAATAGCCAAAAGACAATATCTTTATACAGAGATAAAGAACAAGGTTCAAAGAATTTTCCTATTCATCATTTTTCAGATCACTATAAGAATTATGAGAAACACACATTTTATGAACTAGTTAATTTACACAGAAGGAAATGAAGACTCAAAGCAGATTAAGGGTTCACTATAGGTCCCAGTCTTACAATAAAACCAAATAAAACCATCTATCTATATGATAGATGAGGACTAATATAAGAAGTGAAGACGCAAGCAACATGGGAGAGAATAAAGAGAATTCTGAGAAGGTGAAATAAAATGATCAAAGCAGAGAGGTACAAAGGTACTTGTGTTCAGGAAATTATTGAAAATCAAGTTACAATTTGTATGGATTAGTAATGGAAAATCAGCTAGAGAGGTATAATTGGTCTCTTTCACTTCATTGTTTTGGATATCTTGAGTTTTGGATCACATTAATCTTAGGATTCATCTTCTCTTATTCATACTGTTAAAATAGCTTTCTGCCTGCTCATTTTCATTTTATTTTCTACTTATTTAAACATTTTAAAATACTTTATAAAGTAAAACTTTTGTCAAATATTATGTAAAATAGGATGTCATTATATTTCCTTATTTTATATATATTCATATTAAATATATAAAATAATATAAAAATATAACAAACAGTTAAATCTCTTAAATCCCCAACTACAAATAAAGTAGCAGAGCATCTGGTAGGCTTTTTGGGGTTCTGGAACAAACATACTCCCCAAGTAGAAGTACCTCTCTGGCCTAATACAAAGCTTCCTTTAGATCAGGAGCAGGAAAAGATTCTGTAGGTCTAGTCTCAGATGCAAACAACACTACTGGTTGGGTCAAACAATCTGGCAGACCATATGGTGTTGGTGGCATCTGTGGTATTGAAAAAAATAAAAATACAATAAAACTGCAATGTGAAGTTTACGGCACACCTCAGTGGGAAAATCACAATGCAGGCAAATAAAGTTGTAGAACAAGGTCTTATAATCTGTAGTTGAAAATTAACATATCTTTGGATAATCAGATCCTTGGAAACTACTTGGACCTGGTAAAGGTACAAAACTTGACTGTGGGACAAGTGATCATGCATCTGTAGCTTCCATCGTGAGCTGCGTTCTGTTGAAACTTCCAAGTCATGAAGTCAGGTGGACTCAGTAGCAATCCATTGTAAGACAGAAATAGCTCATAGAGGAATGAACACTAGCAGAACAAGAAAGCAGGCTCCATGAGCAGAAGCCCAGACCTCCATGTCACCGACCAGCACTGCACCACCACCTCTTTCTCAGATCACATATGTGGTCACATTTGGTGCCTCAAATGACCAGCTGAAGGAGGAAGGGAAAAGCCCAAGCAAGGCTTGCAGATGGATTGGCTCATTGCATGGATGCCTTTAAACACCATGATGAGAAAAATATGCTTTCTCTATGTGTAGAATCATATGTCTAGCACCTGGTTATCCACTTTGTATAAAAGAGAAAAGTGGTCCCAGTTGATGATACATCTAGATTCCTGGACAGTTGCAATTGACCTGAGCAGCTAGTTAAAAACCTGGAAGGGAGAATATATAATATTCAGACAATAAAATCTGGTATAGAGACATATGGATGGATATATGCAAGTTGGTCCAAAGTGTCAAGATCTTTGTATTTCTTCTCAATGCCCACCAGAATGCATCTATCATGGAAGAGGAACTAAAAAATCAAGTTGACAAAATGACTGTCAGTCGAGCTAGCTTGCCTTTGTCAGAAGTCCTCACCATGCTGGCAAGATGAGCATGTGAATAAGTGACCAAAGAGGCTATGAATGGGTGCAACAGCATAAGCTCCCACTTACAAATCTGATATAATTAATGCCACTACAAATGTCCAATCTGTCAGCAATGGAGGCTAATGCTAAACTCCCAGTATGGCACTATTCCTCAAGGAAACCAACCGGTCACTTGGTTGCAAGTTAACATGGCCCCCTTGTGCCCTGAAAGGATCAGTGGTTCATCCTCAAACACATAACTACCTATTCAGAGTAAGCCTCTGCTTTTTGTGCTTATCTCAGCAGCAATATTATTCAGGAGCTGATGAAAAACTTGATCCACCAGCATGGAATTCCTCACAAGGCAGCATCTAATCAGGAAATCCACTTCATAGTAGAGACAGCAAGAAATGGGATCCACAAGTTATATCAAAAACCACAGGACCCTGAAGCTGTCTGCCTGATAGTGCATTAAATAGCCCCACTGACGGCAAAGCTGAAGTTTGCTTGGAGCATGGAAGCAATGTCCTCAAAGATTGGGTCCCAAATATCCACTTACTGTCATCCCCAATGACGCGTTTAAGAACTTTGTGCTTCCTATTTCTGCAACTGGAATTTCCAAGGATAGAAGACCTATTCCCAAAGATAAACTTTCTAACGGACATACCAAGGGTCTCATTGAACTACAATTATGACTGCTGGCTGAGCACTTCGAGTTCCTTGTTTCAGGTACCAGCAAGCAAAAAAAAAAAGAGTTACCATCTAATCCAAGGGTAGATGATCCTGTTTAGTAGAAAATAGTAGGGTTACTGTTACACAGTGAAGGTAAGAGGGAGTATGTGTGGAGCTCAGTCGATCTACTTGGATGGCCCTTGAAAATTCCCGCCCAACTGATGTGATTTGTCATATGCAGTAACTATAGCAAGAAAAGGGTATGGTTATCAGTGTTCATACTTCTTAGGAAAGGGCATAGGTAATACCACCAAGAAATCCACTGAGACCAATAGAAGTGGTAGCTGAGGGTGAAGCAAATTTCTAATGGATTGTGAAGGAGGGAAATAATGAGTATCCATCTCAGCTCCAAGATCAAATGCAGTGACAGAGTGCGTTTCATCCCACCCAGTCACTCTTGAACATTTCCCCTCAGGAAGAGAGGCCAACCAGAGCTACGGAGAATCTCTCTCCTGATAAGTTGACCCTCAAGGTGAAAATGGTGGACTGTGACAGGTACAGATCTGCACTGGAACTCACTTCACATCACTTCAAAAAAGGAATAGCTATCCAGATGTGACAAGTGAGGTTAGTTGACAACCTTTCTCTGTTGGCTTCCTTGGAATCTGCCTCGGATTTCAAGCCAAGGTCAGGTTTTTCTCATGGCAGCCCCTTGTCAATGACTGAACAAGGTGGTATAATGGCTTTTTTTTCTTTCACAAGTGTTACTCTCTTACAAACTTTTTGTTCTTCCATTCCTGTCTCAGTGCCTGCTTCCTGGAGAATCCAACTAGCAAATATTCTATTCTTTCTTGAAACTTAATGTTTCCTTTTAAGATTATTTTCCTTCATCCTAAAGAATTTCTGTGTTTATTTCAGTGCAAGTTTATCTGATATAATTAGCCCACTGGAAATTAGCACTCAGCTATTATATTATACAACAGAAAAAATAAAATGGAGAACAGGGGTGACAAAGGGAAAATATTTTATATTTTTGAAAGAAATTACAGAAAAGGAACTGACTTTGAAAAATGCACAAAAATCATTCACAGTATGAGCAGAGAAAAGCCTGAGTTGTTCTAGGATGCAGAACCCAGGTTCTTTTAAAATTTTTATGAGGTAAATAAAAATATATGAAAATATATAAATTATATTCATTTTTGAAGTGTTTTTTTGTAACGGCATTTAGATCCATAGTCTCAAAGCAAGTAGAAGAGATACCTGAAATCCCTGTCTCTTCATCCCTTTTCCCAGTTTCTCAAACTACCATCATTATCCCCACTCCCTCTTCACATGCCACAAATCAGTTTCTTCCTGTGGTTCCATCTTAATTCAGTCTTCTGTCTTTAAATGTTTGCCTGATTCCTTTCTGTTTCTAACCATTTCTCATTATGTGTTATTTTTCTTCCCTCCATTGGATATGAGGAGCACTGTATAATAATATGTGCTAGATGGAAAATAAATTTGAAGAATGTGAATCAGTAGTGACAAGTAGAATCAATCATTAGAAGCATCCTTATAAAAGACAAAGTTATGCCACTGATCACTTGACATGGTAGAAAAGTGACAGAAGAAATCCCAGAGCAAAGCAGGAGTAGATATACATGGAGTCATGGCCAGGAAGTAAAAAATGGGCTTTCCTGGCCTTAATAGGATGAAGATAACTGACAAATTGTCCTAGAATTTCTGTACAGGAATGGTCATTGGCTTTGTGTTATAAAAAATCATGGCACCAGTAAATAGAATAAGTAGGAAACTAGTCAACTGCAATTACAGAGACGATTAATGAATTACACACATGCAGAAGAGGAGTGAAAAATGTGAGAGGATTGCACCAGTACTGTGCCAAACCATTGACAAGAGTATATAATTACCCAGTCCACAAGATGACCTTAGACCTCAGAATATTCTCAGTGTATTTCTGCTGAACTCATATCTCCCGTCAAGATGTCCTACAATTGCTGCTCTGGAAGCTTCTCCTCCCACTCCCTTGGGGGTTACCAGTGCTAGCCAGGCTTCTCCTGTGGCTCCTTCTACCCCAGCAACCTGGTCTACAGCACTGACCTCTACTCTCCCAACACCTGCCAGCTGGACTCCTCTCTTTACAGTCAGGAGACCTGCTGTGAGCCCACCAGGTGCCAGACATCCTGTGTGGTGTCCAGTCACTGCCAGACATCCTGCTACCACCCAAGGACCTCCACACTCTGCTGGAAAACTTACCCTGGGTCTCTGGGATTTAGGTTCAGCAGCTGCAACTTCCTGAGCTCTGGATCTGGAAACTGCTACTCATTGGGTTGTGGATCCAATGGCTTTAGACCCAGGGTTCCCTCTGTTAGTAGCTCTCCTCCATTCCATTTGTAACATTGCTGGGCTTTCTCCATTGGATATATCTGCATTAATATTTAATACTTGGAAATTAATTTTGGAGAAAAAAATGAATAGTCACAAGTAGTTTCAATCTTTAGAAGGCTTTTTAGAAGGCCAAAGCTATGCCTCTAACCAAATAAAAAAGGAAGATGGTACCATTTTGATCTCCACCCTTAGAAGGAATGCATACCCCAGCAAAGCCAGACTCAGATACACATGCAGCGTATACCAGGAAGGAGGGACATTCTTGGCTGTGATGGGATGGTCATTAATATAAAACGGTCATAGCATTTGTGACATGACTAGCTTATTGGCTTTGTGTTGTAACCAAAACTATTATAGCACCCATAATACAATGTGTAGGGAACTATGCAGCTGCAATTACAGAAATGATGATTGAGGTAATACTATGCACATGAGGGAGCAGACATGTAGGAATGGTGACCTTGTAGCTGTAAACACCTATTTCTGAGAGTATATAAATACCACAGAATATTCTCAGTCTAATGCCACAAAATACTGTCAGTCTAATTCAGCTGAACTCACATCCCCTGTCAACATGTCCTACAACTGCTGTTCTGGAAACTTCTCCTCCAGCTCCCTTGGGAGTCATCTGCACTACCCAGACTCCTTCTACTCCAGCAACCTGGTCTATAGCACTGACCTCTACTCTCCCAGCACCTGCCAGCTGGGCTCCTCTCTCTACAGTAGCTGTCAGGAAACCTGCTATGAGCCCACAATGTGCCAGGCATTCAGTGTGGTGTCCAGTCCTTGCCAGACATCCTGCTACTGTCCGAGGACCTCCACTCTCTACCATCCCTGTTAGACAATATATGCTGGGTCTCTGGGCTTTAGGTCCAGCAGAGGCTGCTCCCTGAGCTCTGGATCCAGAAGCTGCTACCCACTGGGCTGTGGATCCGGTGGCTTCAGACACCTGGGTTATAGAGTCCAGGGCTCTCCTACCTTGGGCTATGGATCCAGATTCTGCCACCCAACCTATTTTGATTTTCGGCCTATCTGTGGATCTGGCTTCTAAAGACCAATTTATTGGATGTCTAGATCTTTTGGCAGAATGACAACTTTTTTTTTTTTTTTTTTTTTGCGGTACGCGGGCCTCTCACTGTTGCGGCCTCTCCGGTTGCGGAGCACAGGCTCCGGACACGCAGGCTCAGTGGCCATGGCTCACGGGCCCAGCCGCTCCACGGCATGTGGGATCTTCCCAGACCGGGGCACGAACTCGTGTCCCTTGCATCAGCAGGCGGACTCTCAACCACTGCGCCACCAGGGAAACCCCAAATGACAACTATTTTATTCTCACAAGAAACAACCCTCTTCATGGTCCCCAAAGACTGGCTGTTCACTCACTCTGCAGCCAGCCACCCAACCTAACTTACAGATTTGGTCTTGTAGAATGTAAAACTAAGTAACAAACCTAAACTTTAAATCATATACCTGCATTGGTGATGGAAATCATCCAATTATTAGATATCCTTCAAAATTTAACAGTATCTAATTATCTTAAGTAAATAAACACATTTATTCTGGCATCCATATATGTTATTATTATTAGTACAAATAAACATCTCAAGAGCTATAAAAGCCTTGTTCTTTAAATCATGTGTCCTTATACCTCTCTTCACAGGAGAAGAAAAGCACAAAAGTTAATGGATATGTATGGAATGCAGAGAGAAAGAATAAAATTTAGGTATAGTTCTAGGTTTGCACATAAAACAAAAAATAAATATAAATCTAACTTGTGTCTGTATATTTTCAGAAAATACTAAATATAAAGCTTAAATAACTTCTATTAAGTTCATCCAAAGTTGGTTGGTAAAAGTGACCGACTTTTTGAATCTCAGTAAGTACTTTTCCATGAAAGTCATTTTTTTACAGCATGTAAGAAGGAAGCCAATTATTCTTGTTGTGAAGAATTTTGATTCAGGATGTGTGAGTTTTTATCTCTATGCTTTCCAGTGGCTCAGGCTATATATGGCTGAGAACCACAACCTTTATGTCAGCAAAAAATGGATATCCTTTACTTTTACTTTTTTATAGTCATGTGCTAATCTTTTTTATAGGACACAGATTTCAGAAAATGGTACATTGCTGTTGGACACATTTTGAAAAGGAGACAAATCTAATAATAAAAGGGCATTATCTTTGTGTTGAGCTAAATAAACGTTCAAAGAGATTTTCAAGTCATTATTTCTTTAGAACTTTAAATAGCACTCAGAGGAACATAACTTTTGTGTGCTACATGTTTGTTTGTTTGTTTGTTTTTTAAACATGAGGCAATGGAAGTTCAAAGGGACTCAAGATCTGGCCAAAGATCCCAGTCTTACAGAGAAATTGATGTTCACAATTTTCCTAAAAGATGGAACCTCCTATTAAAAGCAAAAACAGAAGTAGTATAGGATAGAATCGAAAAAGTTTGGAAAAATAAAATGGAATGGACAAAGCAGAGAGATATAAAGTTACCTGGTATGTTCAGGGAATATATGGGCAATTAATTTACAATGGGCAATTAAGTCATTTGGTAAATAGGTTTAGATAGCATTTCTAATGGCTGCACATTACTCCATCATTTTGAAGTTTGAATTTTGAATGACATTAATGACATTAATCCTAGGTTTCCTCTCCACCTATTAAATTTACTGGAACCGACTTCCAGTGATAATTCTCGCACCAGATTTCTTGTCTATTCTAAATAATTTTGCATATATTGTAAAATAAATATTTTTACCAACCATCCTTATATATAGAAGTGTAACATGATATCATTTACCAAGTATAACTTTTGTCAGCATCAGAGTGGGTAGTTCAAATCACTACTAGAACGCTAGTAAAACTGGATAAAATAATCTGTGCACAAACACTGGAGCATTACCAGGCTAAGAACTGCTAGATCAAAATTAGGAGAGGTTTTAAGTCAAAAGAAATGTTGGTATTTGGGCTGATTTCTTCCTAGAGTTGCCCACTAAATCCAAAAACGTCAATGGGCTCATAGTGTGAATGAACAGAATTAGACTCCCATGGCATTGTAAGGAACTGGGGATATTGGTAAACATTCTAGGATTTTGAAACATTATAGGATTTTAAAACTCCACTAGAATTTTAAGGGTATACAAACAGAATATGTTTCACAGGAACTGAAGTCAACCTTTGAATTACATCCATCTTGATGATATGACAATATTACTAATCTTACCCCAGCTTGGTACCTCCAGAGTAAATTCTGCAAATAGACCTCTAATTACCTATAGTAATTGATTAAAAACTATCAATACTGCAAAAAAAAGCAAGACAAGAACAGAGACAACATAGAGTACAAACAAGTCTACAGGAGATCCAGATAATGAACATATTAGAAATATACACAAAAATAATTGTGGTTATTTTTCTTAAGAAATTAAAGACGAGTTTAAGAATTTTGACAGAGTGCTTGAATATATAAAGATGAAAATGAAAAATGCAAAAACTGTAAAATACAGTAACTAAAATGTACAAAACTCAAATGACTTCAAAGGCAAACTAAAACAGTCTGAAACTATGGGCCAATATCCCTCCCAGCTGAAATAAAATATAATAATGAGCTCAGATAAGGGAGTGTCAGAATACCTGGTCAAAGTATAGGCAAACTAGAGTTTCAATCAAGCTGATTAAAATCAGATGACATATATACACTAATATGCATAAAATGGATAACTAATAAGAACCTGCTGTATAAAAAATAAATTAAATTAAATTAAAAAATTTAAAAAAATAGAGACGGTGCCTGCCTAACTCAGTTAATAGAAGAACATTACTGATAAGCCCTTGACCCATCTAACATGCAGAAAAAAGGACTTACATTCTCTTGAAAACATTAAATCAAAATATTTTCATATATATATTTGTGTGTATATATGTGTATCAATTACATAATTATATAATCATATGTGTACAAAAATATAAATATTTATACTACAAGATACACTGTTCTTTTATATACAATGTCATAATGCCATAAAACATTACAAAAAAATGTCAGAAAGTATGTAAGTGTTACTGCCCCCATCAAAAGAATAACAATCAATAAGAGGAAATTCACATTTAACACACTTATTAGAATTAGTTGGCTAAAATGCTCATGATGGATATGTGAATAATTTAAGAAAAAGATGGATATAACTAATAAATATATAGGGAATTTTAAGAGATATGTACATTTAAAAACAACAACAACAACCTAATGGATATTCTCAAACAGAAAGTTAAAGATTTAAGTTTTTTTAAAAAAGTCAGCCTATATCAGTTCAAAATATCCTTCAAAAATAAAGAAAAAATAAAAATTTTCAGAAAAATTTTATCCTCAAAAATTTTCTGTAAAATAATTAATTTGACCCTGCCTGATTTGATCAACAATTTCCAGAAGTGGGTGCAGTTGAAAAAGTACTATAATCTATCAATAACACTTCTCATATCAGAAAGAATTGGATCCATATCTAAGGAATACAGACTCACAAACAAAAAAACTTGCAAGTCAATATTTCCACGGTAAAGACCACACATATTTTGGAAATGCCCAGTTTTATAATTACGTTTTTTTCTTAAAAAAAAAAAAGCTGCCCCTGGAAACCTACACTGTACAGAATAATCAATACAAGACTGGAGCTGGGTTGACCAGGTTCTGAGTTCCTGGGAAGTCTCCTTCAACTGATAACCCTCATCATTCACTTTAATACAAATGTAGAATTAAAGATGAAAATAAACTAGTAAAGAATGAGGCCATGAGCCTCTTTGATTGGTGCAGAGGTTATGAACTAAGATTCTATACCCTTTGAAAACAAATGGATTAACTTTCCACTTTGTCTAAGAGTAGTTCTGCTCCCTGCTCATCCTGTGGTTACTCTTAAGTTTGCCAACAGGGCTATTTTGAGGAAGTGTTTGGAAAAGAGGGAGAATGAGGAAGGCTAAGATATTTACCTTGCCTACTGGAAAAAATGGAAAAAAATTAATTCTGCTTTGGAATATAGAAAAATAAATATTTTTCCAAATAATTATTTAAATTTTGTGAAGCTGTTGGTTACTTCTTTTCTTATATGATGTTTCTTTTAAAAATTAAAATAATTGATTTTCTCAAAATCTAAATTTTGACCTTGTTTTTTTTCTCTGTTTTATATTTGACTTCTATTTCATTGATTTCTGTTCTTTCCTTTCTTATTTTTATCTTAAATTTACTTTTGGTTTAAATTGCTATTTTTTTTCTAAGTTCCTCATATAAAGTACTAAAATAATTGATTTCAAGCTTTCTTGAATTGTTATATATACTTTAAAATCTAAAATTTTCCTTCTAAACAGCTGTACCTCTCAAATTTTACTGGGTTATATCATCATTATGCATTTTAAAATATTTCCAAATTTTCATCCATTTTTTTCTTTGATGTTTGAATTTTTATGAATGGTGTTAATTTACAGCCATATGAGGTTCTTTTTATTTAAAATTTGTAGTTTATTTTTATCTGATATCTACTGATTTCTCACCTTTTAAAAATGTATTGCCAGCAGTAAACTGAACAATAAACCAAATTTAACGTCTAATGTCACCATTTGTGATAGAATTTATTTCAATAGATTTTCTCCTCAAAATGAAATTCACATGAATTAAATGTAATAAACCCCTTAATTCAAAAACAATGTGGTGGTTTGTTATCTGTTTATTTTCTAATTTTGTTCTCTTGTCCATTTGTGGGATTAAAACAAAAGATCAATATTCCCCTGTGAATGGGCTTTGAAATCCTAACTCTGTGCAAGGTCTAAACTAATGTCTTCAGAATTTTAAGTGTCTTAATATGGTAATTTCCTGGAATTTCACTGAAGGCACAACTTTCTCTGACTATAAATCTCCGAAGCAGAGGAGAGCTGAATTCACTCATGAACAATTGACCATGTGTTTGTATCTGGAGAAGGATAGAATTAGGAAAAACAAGGAAATAATTTAGTTCATATGTTCCAGTTCATATGAAAAAAAAGTAAATGAAGGACTAGTATACATTTGTAAACTTGAGAAAAAAATGCCTATGACCTTTCATTAACTATCATTGAATTAGCCTCATTTTGGTTGGCAAAAGTATCTGAATTTTGCATTTCAACAACCAGTTTCTAGTCTGATTCATTTCTCTTAAGTGTATGTAAGGAGGTTATGCCTAAACCTAGGTGAGATAAAACCAAAACAGATACATGGGCTGCTCTAGAAGCTCTAGAAGGGTCAAGTTCAGAAGGCATTTGTTTCATCTCAATGCCTTCCCAAGTCTCAAACTCAAAGCAGCTGAAAATGAGCTTCTAGAACTGCCCATATGTCCGTTTTGGTTGCCTCTCACCATGAAATTGGTTACTGTTTGATTTTTTATGGTTATTTTCTAAGTTTTTATAAATATACATATAATTTCAGGAAATAATAAGTTGCTAAAAATATAACTTGCTGTAAATGAGCCAAACATAAAAATAAAATGCTATCTTTGTGTAGAGCCAAGGAATCTAAAGAAATTTCCTAAGCGTTAGTATTTCATTATACCCTCAAGCAGACCTGTGAGGAATTTGCTCATTATATTTTAAGGTCCTTTTAGCATTTAAGAAGAGAGTGGCTCAAAGAGAACCAGACTTGCCAAAGATGGCATTTCTTTAAGTAAATGAAAATGTCTCACTCTCTTCCTAAGTACATTAAATATGAGTGACACAAGTAACTGTATAGATCCCCAAGCTGAACTTACTTATTGTACAGATGTAGAACTTGAGAACTAGAAGCATTCGTTTCTTGGTCTCTCAGGAAGTTAATGGTAAGGCTAACAACAGAACTCCTAATTCCTATTTCATTTTTTTTTTCTTTTGCAGTACGCGGGCCTCTCACTGTTGTGGCCTCCGCGGCATGTGGGATCTTGCCGGACCGGGGCACGAACCCGTGTCCCCTGCATCGGCAGGCGGACTCTCAACCACTGCCCCACCAGGGAAGTCCAGATTGACAAAATCTTTAAGGGGTGATATCAATTCATTTTGTTTTGTTTTGTTTTGTTTTGTTTTGAGGTACATGGGCCTCTCACTGTTGTGGCCTCTCCCGTTGTGGAGCACAGGCTCCAGACGCCCAGGCTCAGCGGCCATGGCCAACGGGCCCAGCCGCTCTGCGGCATGTGGGATCCTCCCGGACCGGAGCACGAACCCGTGTCCCCTGCATCGGCAGGCGGACTCTCAATCACTGCGCCACCAGGGAATCCCTCTTATTTCATTTTAATGTAATTTCAGTTGTGCCACGCGATCTCATCTTCTCTCCCCTTCAGTCATTTCTCTCTCTTCTTCTCCTCCACATCATCATCACCATCATCATCACTATTAGAATGCTTGGGAAATATTCATGGTTTTTAGACTATTACTGGGAAATCTAAAGGGATCAAAATAATGAGAGAAAATATAGAAATTTTATTTGACATCCCTGACAGAAATTGAAATAGTAATATTGGGTTGCTCCCCTATGAACATAATCATATTTTGTTTATAACTTCCATAAGTTTTGAAAATGTGATAATCCAAGTTATCCCCTTATGCAAATGCCCACTTTGGTTAAGTCGGAGCAGCCTCTGATGATTAAAAATTACCTGCATATTTCAGATGTGAAAGTGGTTCTCTGGCCTCCGGAAGTACTCTAGTTAAAAAGCAAACTTACTTTTAAAGAAGAATCAGGGATAGTTTCAATAATATTTACACAGCCATAAAGTGAAGTACTCACACACAACTAGTAATTATAATGTTGGAAAGAATAAATTTGTAATATCACAACTGGTGCTGAAGTTAAATATAATAAAGTCTCATTTAAATATATAAGTATCAAAGTATAAAAACTTTTATCATTATTTCTCAAGAAACTGTCCCAATCCCATACAACAATCTAGAAACAGCCAACCCCTACCTCTGAAACTGAGCAGGGCCCTGTGGAGTTCCTGGGCACAAAAGCCTTTCTGTGTCCCCTTTCCTGAGTTCCAAAGGGCAGGTTCAAACCGTTGCTAATCAGGAAAGGGAGGGGATGCAGAGATAAGGGAAGAGCAGTCAAGAAACACCGGTACAGAACACCGGGTACAGACTTGGGGCAGAGTCCTGGTTCCCCCTCAAGGGAAACACATAACAATATATTTGAGCTCTTCTGCAGAACTAAAACCACCACCAAATGGAAGATGTTAACTACTTGATGAAGCATTCTTCCTTCCAGAGAAGGTCACAGTTCAACCCTCATCACCTGACACCAGATGATCTCTGGATTGAGGGAATGTGGGCCCTGCATGCACCACGGTCCCTATTAGTAACCCTGCCCCTTGATTATAAAACTCCTTACAGCCACTCCCCTCCCCCCCAGTTCTTGGGACACACAGTTTTGAGGGCACTAGCCTCCTGTGTCCCCCTTTGCCTGGCAAAGCAATAAAGCTATTCTTTTCTACTTCACCCAAAACTCTGTCTCTGAGATTTAATTTGGTGTTGGGATACAGAGGCCGGATTCAAAGCTTTTTTTTTTTTTAACATACTTATTGGAGTATAATTGTTTTACCACGGTGTGTTAGTTTCTGCTTTATAACAAAGTGAATCAGCTATACATATACATATATCCCCATATCCCCTCCCTCTTGCGTCTCCCTCCCACCCTCCCTATCCCACCCCTCTAGGTGGTCACAAAGCATGGAGCTGATCTCCCTGTGCTATGCGGCTACTTCCCACTAGCTATCGATTTTACATTTGGTAGTGTATCTATATCCATGCCACTCTGAATTTATCAGGATCAAGATAAGGTTCTCCCTATATTCCAGCAACAGGGATTCTGGGTCTTCAGTTCCTTACAAAAGCAGCCCTACTTTCTACCAGATTCCCATTATCTCCTTCTTAGATCCTGCCCCAACTAGATTTCTGATTTCCTCCTGCTGCATTCCTTGTCCCTCTGTTACACTCAATGTCCCTATGAAATTTGAACTCAGGGGTTCAGCTCCCAACCTCCTGCTGCCAAAGCAACTTTATTTCCAGGAATTGCCAGTCATCTTTTTACCAGCCAGCATGTGGTTCTTACTTCTGGGGATGAATGTATTTAGTTTCCCAGGAAACTCATCATGAGTCATTTCCATGCAATTGATTTCACCAATTTCTATTTATTTATTCTTGTCACATTAGTGATTATAGGTAACAGCTTTGTTCTCCCCCCCCCAACCCGGCCTTAACTCCCATATTTTTTATTAGTCATGCCTCAGTAGTACCTTGTCAAACATCTTGTCAGCACCAGTCCTCAAAATAATATTCATTTAGCTCTGTTCTTAGGGAATGCAGGATGAACAAATGTTCTATTACATTTTTTTTTTCAGGGAGAATGCATTCATTCATATACTTCTCTATATTAAGAAAAATTTAAAACTGGTTTTTAAGTGGGATTCCCATTTCTCTGAACTTACCAACTAGCAAGGTTAACCAAATAATAATTTAATTACAACAGTAAGTAAAGCTGTAAAAGAGCTGTTCTTCAACATATAAGTACATTTGACAATGAGACCTTAATAACAATCTGAGATGTTAACAAAGCTTCCCAGAGAAAGTATTTTAGAAGCTAAGTCTGGAGAATGAGTAAAAATGGCTTGATCCAGGTAGAAGCTGGAGCAAAGGTACCCAATTAGATGATTGTACCAATCTGAACAGAAATAATAAAACCTATCATTAATGAAGTCAGCATATCCACATGTACCCATCCTACATTGCTATCTCTGTCTCTCATTTCTACATAGATTTCTCCTTTTAGTATAAACCAACTGAACTTCAATTCTTCCCTGAACACGTGTGTATTTTTCCCCTCTGCTTTGGTCATTTCACTTCATCTTCATATATTTTCCCTTATCTATTCTCATAGCTTTTGTGTTTTCGATATTTAAGAGAGTCTCAACTTTTAGATTCATTTTTAAATGCCATTTCCTTTATAATTCTTACATCATCGAATAAAAGTTTTCTTTCCATCTTCTGATATTGGAACTGAACTGAGTTACAGTGAAATTTAAAGAGTGAGGTAATAGGGATAATATGGTAGAGTGAGTCTGGCAATCTTGAATTAGACATTTAATTAGTCAATTACTATGTGTAAAGACCCCATTTCCTGATCTCAGGAGAGTTTGAAAATGGAACTCCCAGGCTCATGGGGATAACAGAGCAGGGATTTTGTTGCAAATGCCTTCTAAATGAACTAGATTAATAATATCAGTCATTTTTCACTCACTCCCTTGGTCAGATATACTTAGATACTATAAACAACAGGCTCGTAAAACTAAAAAGATACACATTTATCAATTGTGAAAAGAGAAGGTAGCACACTACTTACTCATATAAACACACACAAAATCAGCCACATTACCATATTCCCACAACATTTCCAGTCATCGTTGTACTATCGGTCTTAGCCAGAGCAGTAAACAAGAAAAACAAATAAAAGGCATAAATATCAGCAAGTGAATAAGAAAGTTGTCTTTATTCACAGGTATAATGATTGTCTACATAAAAAAATCCTAGGAATGTACAAAATTACTACAGAAAACTCTATTTTACTTCAATATACAAACCAAAAGTACATGAAAAATTAAGTCTAAAATATGTTGTAATGACAACAAAACATACAATCTAAAAATACATTTCAAGATTCTAGATTCCCATATTAATACTTATAAAATACTGCAGAAAGAAATTAAATAAGACTCAAATAAATAGAGATATATCACAGATTGAAAGCTGTTCAATATCCCTAATTTACAGATTCAATATTCTTTTTTTAAATTAATTAATTATTTTTTTATATCTTTATTGGAGTATAATTGCTTTACAATGGTGTGTTAGTTTCTGCTTTATAACAAAGTGAGTCAGCTATACATATACATATATCCCCATAACTCTTCCCTCTTGCATCTCCCTCCCATCCTCCCTATCCCACCCCTCTAAGTGGTCACAAAGCATGGAGCTGATCTCCCTGTGGTATGCAGCTGCTTCCCACTAGCCATCCATTTTACATTTTGATTCAATATATTCTGAACAACAATGCCAGCAGGCATTTTAATAGAAATTGAAAACCTGATTCTAAAATTTCTATGAGAGCAGGGAGAGGCAAAATAATATTTAAAAAGAGAATTAAATGTGGAAGTCTTTTATTATCTCATTTCAGGACTTAATATACAGATATATTAAGAAATTATGGTACAGCAAAAAGTATAGGTGATTATTCAGGGGAACAGAATAGAATTCTGAAATAGATTCATAAGTATACTGTCGATTTCTTTTTACAAAGATGCCAAATCAATTCAAATGCAGAAAAATGTATTTTCAACACATGGTATTAAAATCACTGGATACATTTAAAGAACTAAAAAAAAAAAAAAAAAGGAAAAATGTGTTGTGCAACAATCTTATACCTCTGCTTAAAACCATTCAACAGCTCTTGTTGCTTTTAGAAGAAAGTGCAATGCTGAATTAGCACTAAAGACATGGGGAAAAATGGCCCCCAAATTTTTCTGGTCTAATTTCAAGTCATTCCTTCCTTTCCCCTCAATGACCAGACAAAATGGCTTTTAGTTTTATAATGCACATATCAAGACTTTGGTCCTAAAAACACTTCTGCAAGCCCCACCTATCTATGCCCTACTTATTCCTTAGACCTGTTTCAAATGCAGTTCCTCTGGGAATCTTTTCTTGACTTCTAAGACTAGATGAGGTGCCCTTGATGTATGTTATTGTAGCATCAAGGACTCATTCACAGCTCATTATTTTATATTTGCTTTCTCTGTTAGACTTTCAGTCCTGTTAGAACAAAGAGCACACATTTTCTTACTTTATTTTTCATTATGGAGTAATACACAAAACAATTTTATTTTAAAAGATATATTCAACAATATATTCCCATAGCAGAGATTTTGGCTCATGGTAGAGGTTTAATGAAAACATTGTGAAAATAGTAATACTGGCAAAATGTTTGACAATGTGTTCTGAGGTGTGACTAATTAAGAAAACAAAAACAAAAACATGGGTATAGGGAGTTGGGAAGGATAAAGCTGTTCTCTGTAATTACTAATGAGATAAACATTGATAAATAGAAATTGTTATCTCAAGTGCCTAGAAATGATTCATGAGAGAATTTCCTGGGAAACTGGGTATATTTATTCTTGGAAATCAGAACTGGAAGCAAGTTGATAGACAGATAATCAGCAGCTTCTGGAAATTTAGTTGTGTGGACAGCAGCTTGGGACTCAAACCCCTGGGTTCACAGTCCATGGTGTTATGCACCTGTGGAAGCATGCACCAGGAGGAATTCAGAAGCTAGAAGCCAGATAAGTGCCAGCTGGTGTCCTCTTAGTTGTGCAGAGTGGGATTAAGTTAATGAAATCTGGATGACCACTATATTATTCACTATACTATAATTAATTGATGAAATAGAGAAAGAATAAAATCTTTACTCTGGGAAATTTATAATGTGTCAGAGACTTGGAACAGAGGAAGATGCAGTTTTCTGAGTGGTAAAGGCAAGACATCAGTTCAGGAGTTGTGTTTCTTGTTGTAAAAATAATACAGTTTTCTTATTTTGACTATCTACCTGAAGTGGGATATTATATTTAATTTCAGACATAATTGTAGTATTATAAATTCATTGTCTCCACCATTGAATTTTAGTGTTTATTTGTGATCACTTCATTATACTGCTAGTTACACTTATTAAATCTTTGAGCTGTTTTTATAAATTTGCTTGTTTACTAGTTTTGGTAGGGAGAATAATGGCCCCTTAAAGTTATTTATATACCTTTTGAATATGTTATGTTATGTGACAAAGGTAATGAAAGTAGCAGATGTAATTAAAGTTGCTAACCAGTTGATGTTAAAATAGAGATTGCCAGGTGGACCCAACATGATTATAAGCATCCTTAAAAATGGAAGAGAGAGGCAGAAGAGTAGGTCAGAGTCATACACTGTAAGAAGGATTTGACCCACCATTGATGGCTTTGAAGACGGAAGAAGTGGGACATTGGCTAAGGAATTCAGATGGCCTCTAGAAAACAAAAAAAAGGTAAGTAAATAGGTTTTCCCCTAGATCCTCTGGAAAGAAATGTAGTCCTTCCAGCACCATGATATTAGTCCAGTGAGACTGCCTGAATTTTGTCCTACAGAATTATAATAAATTGTTGTTTAAGCTATTATGTGTATATGTATATGTACATATATATATATATATATGTATGGCTTATTTGATATAATTTGTTATAGCAATAATTTAAAAACTAAGATATTAGTATATTCCTAAAGTCAGAAAACTTTCCACTCCTGCATCTCAAATTGAGAGACATTAATAGATGAGGCATCAGCTTGGCCAACAACTTCAGTTGTTCCCCATGAGTGTTCTGCAGTTGCTAATGTTTTGAAGTTTAAAATTTGATTATTTCTTTGGTTGGAGATTATGCACATGAGATGACCTTGAATCATTAAGATTCATAAGCAGGACACTTTACAGAGGATTTACTGTTTATCATTTAAATTTTTATAATGCAGTGGCTGATAAATTTTTTTCCAATTATTTTTCATTATTCTTTTATTTTTTTCCTTCTAACTATACAGTCACCATAACTAGTTCCTAAACATGGGGGAGGAGAAGGAAGAGGGATAAGAAGGTGAGGCAGAGAAGGAGCATATGAGGGAAGAGAAAAGAGAGAATGGTACAGTTGGATGGAATAAAATCATTCTACTTCGTCACTCTACTATAACTTGCTGTGTAATCTTGTAAAATTCTATTTAACTCCTTTATGTTTTATATTTTATCACATTGGTCGTAAAGGAAGAAGTAAAGAGAACGTGATGAGAAGACTGAGAAATACTTATAAGACTAGATTTTGCTAAGCCTCTCATACCCTGCAACCCATTTTCTAATTTCAGGGATGTTTGAGAATCTTATAAAATAAAGATAAGAAAAATAATTGAACATTACTTGTTTTATATGGATATTAAGTTTCCAGTTATTATTATATTATGTCAGTATGTTACTTTGTGTAACACTTGGATGTCAGAAGAATGGCATAAAATAAAGAATATCCAATTTTATTTCAATATACAATTGAAACATTCATTTTTGATAATATTAAAGCTTTCTTGTTTGCAGTTAGATTCAGTTTCTATGTTGGCTAAGAACCCAGGTGCAACCTCACACCTGCTAAGCCTAGTTCCTTCCTATCTAAGTTTGTTGCCTGCCTTCTTATACAAATGTTGATAATTAGAGCAGACTGAAAATAGTAACTGGGGTACAGGGATTTAGTCAATTAAAAAAATGAGAAAATTTCCACCACTGTGATTATCTAAAGCTCAGAGATGCTCCTAGTCTAAAAATGTACACCCACACACTAGTCTTCCATTTTAATACCCTTTATGCACATGCCTCATCATAGAAGTCTAAATTTTCTTCCTACACCCTTAAAACCATTCTCATACATAATATCTTTAGAGATGCATGGTCCGTGTTTATTGTGTGAATAAAGGTATTCAAATCACTTGGATTTTCTTTTAGAGAAAGTCTGTACCAAGAAACTGTGGGCATCCGGGGAAAACTCTTGCTTAAAAAAAAGAAAAATATCTAAGCCTAATCAAAATTAGTGCATAGTCCCCCAAATCTGACCTTACCAAAGCCCATTAAAAGAAGCAATGACAATACAAATCCTAGCTGACACATTACTAGTAAATAACAATATTCACAGCATATTTGGATAGCAGAATAAAGAGTTTATTAAAATCAAATTATTTGATTTTCCATCTATCTTTGGGAGAAGTACAAAACCATAAATTCTATCAACAATACAATTTGAATTTCTCATTAATTTTGTAGGTTGACAGAGTTAATCTATCACCCAGTGTTCGAGGGCTGGAGAGGTAAAGAGTTGCCGGTTATCGGGGAACATTAGAATACTTTTCAATGGAGGAAATTAAGATAATAGATAATCACAGTACAGAATCTAAATTTCTTAATGGATTTGACTCTTCTACAAATTAATCAGTAGAAACCAGATCTACAGATTGGCCAGTAACAAGATGAACGGAAACTCCGTGATTGGGTGCCAGAATCTGGATCCACAGCCCAGAGAAGGGAAGCCACAGACTCCATAACCCAGGGGTCTGAAGCCATGGGATCCAAAGCCCATTGAGTAGCAGCTTCTGTATCCAGAGCTCAAGGAGAGGCAACTGCTGGACTTAAAGCCCAGACACCCAGCATAAGTTGTCCAGCAGGAACTGCAGAGCCTGGAGGTCCTGGGGTGGTAGCAGGATGTCTGGCAGGGAAAGGACATCACACGAGATGTCTGGAACCTGATGGGCTCATAGCAGTTCTCCTGACAGCTTCGTAATAGAGAGGAGCCCAGCAGGCAGGTGCTAGGAGAGCAGAGGTCAGTGCTGTAGACCAGGTTGCTGGGCTGGAAGGAGCCTGGGCAGCGCAGATAGCCTCCAAGGGAGCAGGAGGGGAAGTTTCCAGGGCAGCAGTTGTAGTACATGTTGACAGGAGGTATGAGCTCAGTTGAGTTACAGGGAGAAGATTCTGAGTTTGAATTTAACCTTCTGGACAGGTATGTATATATATACTCTCAGCAGTAGGTGTGGTAACCTACAGGGTCATTTTTTACATATTTGTGCTCCCTCGTTTACATGTGTGTAACTCAGTGATCTTCTCTGTAATTGCAGTTGGAATCGTTTTCTCCATATTGTATTTATGGGTGCTATAATTTTGGTGTTATAGCCCAGGCCACTGAACTACACTATGTCAGAAATGCTATGACTGTTTCACACTAATGCTTATCCCATCATAGTCAGGAAATGGTGAGATAATCATCATTTTCCTATTCCTCTTGTCATAATCCTTGTGTGTTTTATGTCTGGCAATGATGAGAAAACACTTTTCTCAACTGGTGGTTAAATAAGATAAAATTATATCTCTTCTTTGTCAATGGATCAAAGGTGCAACTTTGGCTTGAATGAGGAATCTACTAAATACTGACCTTACTTGTCCCTATGTTTTCTCATTCTCCAAAATTATTGCGCATCTATTACATTCTATTACACGTGTCTCAGATACAATGGAGAGGAAAAAATATCAGCCAGGACAAATTGAATATCACTGATGGCTACAACCAGAGAGAAACTTGGACAATTATTTGGAGACATAGTGACAGTGAGGGACAGAACCAAGACAGAGTCACAAATGCAGGCCAGTTTGGACCCTTATGAAGAGAATCAAAGAGCTAAGAAATATTGAGATGAGGGAAGGAAAAGTTGAGTTTTAGATTCAGTGTATCTGATATGAGACCTGTAGTCTTAACAGATTCTCATCTGTATGTGTAGCAGCCCTGAGAATTTACTTCTCAGATCTTCATCTGCAGGAGGCTTGATTGACCAAGGGCCCCCCCTCCGCCATGCTATGGTCTGAAATCTAGCACTTCATTGGCATGGAAGCCTTCCTATTCATGTGACTGCTGCCAGGCAATGACTGAGCATAGCAGAGACACATGGAATCCTCTGATGGCCAACAACTGAGGATTCTCCAATGGCCTTGAGGAACTATCTTTAATCTGTGGCTACCTGGGGCATGTCCTTCCCTCTCTTCTTCACTCTGGTCAGACTCGTATGGAAGTCTGACATCTCCTAGCCTTCTTCACTCCCTCTCCCAGCTCTTTTCTCCCACAGACATTTCCCAATACAATCCTTGTACCTTTAATTCCATCCTGGTGTCTGCTTCATGAATGACCTGTACTAACACAGTAAGTTATGGAGTGACTTTTGCCAGCCCAACTATGTCTCTTCCAGGCCTTACGGATTTGTTGCCAAGAATCTATCTGGTGTTACTGATTCTCCATTTCCTTATTTTTTTAACAGTAAATTCTGCCTTTTTGTTAGTTCACTCTTTTGCTTAATCTGGGATTAATGTACTTTCCAATTTTCACTCCTTAGTGTGGATATGGATTCAGTGATTTTCAGCCATTCTTCTAAAATGTATGCATTTAAGGCTATAACTTTCCTATGAAGCACAGTTTAATTTTGATATTTTATATTTTATTGTGTTTTCTTCTTTGAGGATGGATTGTTTATAAGCATAATGCTTAATTTCCAAATATATGAGGATTTACTAGTTAATTCTGTTGTTCTAGTTGCTATTTCTTCTTAGCTTATACCACTATGATAAGCATATGATCTATTTTGGTAAATGCTTTGTGGGCATTTGAACATAACTGATATTCTGAAGTTTTGACCGCAATGTTTTATGCATGTTACTTAGGCCATATTTGCTAATCATGTCGTTAATATTTTCTATGCCCTTATTGTTTGTCTGTCATCTGTTTCAGAAGTGAAAGAAGAGTATTAAATTTCTAGTTGTGATTGTGGATTTGTATATTTCTCTTTGTAGATTGTCATTTTTTTTTGGTGTGACAGCGTGAGCCATCTTTTTCTTTGTATTTATTGTGTTTGAAATTTGTGATGGTTCCTTAATCTGTGTGTCAAAGAATTCCCAGATGCATTTCTCTGTTTTGCATGTTAAACATTCTAAATGCTTACTTTAAATGTAAGGAAGACAGTCATTAAACTTTGTCTTAAAGAAGCAAAGGCAAGATAAGATTTAAAATACAAAGGGTAGATTCTGGTGAGGGAAAAATGCAGGTAATCTGAGTATGTTGAATCTTGTTTACACATTTTTGGAATTAACTAATTGGTTGGTGGGTAGTAAAACATTCAGACTGAACATTCTGTCTTGTACATGCCAACCCAGGTTAACAAATAAAATTATTTCAGTTATTTAATAATTAAAGAAAACTGTTTGGAAGTTCAGCTTTGGAGCATTTGTTGCAGGCTGTCTCTGGGTAACGTTTGCTAAAGCCCATCATCTTTCAGCCATCTCAACCTTAGGCCAGCTCTTCTTATTTTCCTCATTACTATTTCACATGTGAGATGATGTCTTTCATCAATTTTGATAAATTGTCAACTATAGTCTCTTCAAGTATTTTTTCTGTCCCATTCTTATTTCCTTTTTTCCCTGAGATTCTAATTATAAGCAAAATACACTATTAAACTATGTTATATATGCCCCTTACAGTCTTTTCTCTATTTTCAATCTTTTTGTCTTTTTATGCTTTACTTTGGGAATTTCCTTCTATTTCATCTTCTAATTCACTAATTGTCTATTCAGCAATGTTTAATCACCTGATAAAACATATAAATTAGGTTTTCCAAATCAGTTATTATTTTGTAAATTTCTAAAAATTTCAATTAGTTTCTGTTGTTTAGTTTTCAGTTTTCTGTCAAAATCTTCAATCTTATCTTTAATTCTTTAAACATAACTATTCCTTGATAATAGTATTTTCCTATTTCCTATTGTTAAATTCTTTATATAGGTATTTTAATGTCTGATTTTGACATGTCCATTATATGGATTGTGTATTTCAGATTCTATTTTCTGCTGTTCTGTTTTGTTCCAGTCTTATTTTCTCATATTCCTGCTATATTTTTAGAGTAATAGATATTTCATATATATTTTAAAAACCTGGGTGACTTTACCTCCCTCCAGAAAGATTTGCTTATATTTTTGGAAGGCTGCTAGGATAAAGATATCAGAATTCTAGATTATTTTAATCCAAAGAGGGATTGAGAGAATTCAAACCTGGGCTTCAGTTCTTATAGGAAGCTGTCTATTAGCAACTCAGTTTTACTTCTATGAACTGGTTCTCCATGGTCTGGGATATTTTCCATGGTCCCAACTCTTTGGTAAGTCCAAAATTCTAATTTTATTTCTCTAGCCCTGTTAGTTTATGAAAATTCTCTCAGCTTCTTAGTCACTACTTCCAAAATCAACATATAATTTGAAGGGAATAGCAAACTCCAGATATAGGCTCATTTCTTTTGATTTCAGTTCTGACCCATATAGTATCCCTGTGACTCTGGAACATTTTGATATGTCTCTGAAGTTTTCAAACACAGATTTTTTTTTTTAATTTTCCAGCTTTTCTATTCTCATTGAAAGGAATTGTTCAATGTTTTAAACAACGTTAGCTTGCTAATTTTATGTAATTTTGAAAGGTTTATATATGTTTAGAATACATAAGAGCATTTCAAATAAGGGAGCAGCTACAGTGAAGGTGACCATTTAAAAGTCTGTTACAGCAGTTTAAGTAGTAATAGATGACACCAGAAGTCATGGAATTTAAAGCTGCTGTTGTGAGTATCAACCTTTCTTTCTAACCCTGTCTCCCACCCCCGTACCACTTCCCATGCCTTACACTGTTACAATATGGCCTACACTCACCACGTGCCTTCATACCTTTCTGATTTTCTCATCCCGTTTTAACCTTCCAGACCTTATCTTGTTCTGTTCCATATTTATTGCATCTTTGCTTTTCTAAGTGACACCCCACTCCCAACGGAAGCTGTCCACACCCTGCCTATGTCTCCTGGGTAATCATCTGTATATTCTGAAGGCTGATTCTTCAGCGCATCTGTAAAGCTCTGTCTAAGGACCTTTTCACTTCCCAGGGCATGCTGAGCCCCTGCACAGGGAATCCTCCACTAGAACTGAGCTCCAGATGTCTACAGTGGTGCCTGGCTTAGTAATGCACACTGTACTGCTTTCCTTCCATTCCCTGTCAATCTTCCCACCCCCTGCAGGTGTTTACTGTGATCACCTCCCAAGTAAAAAACTTGCCCTTGAATCCATGTTCTCAAGCTTTGTTTCCAGATAATTTATAGAAAAATACTTGGATGCCTCATTAATACATTTACTGAAAAATCTTCGATGTTTCTCCACCTTGTAAAATTGTAATTATAACACAAGGAACTATACTCAATATTTTATAACTTATAAGAGAAAAAATCTGAAAAGGAATATATATATAATATGTACATTATAAGTGAATCTGTGCTGTACACCTGAAACTAATGCAGTATTCTAAATCAACCATAATTTAATAAAAATAAATAAATTGTAATTTTAAAGTCCTAGGGAAAAATACCAAGAATATATTACAAAGGGAAATGTGCTTTCGTATTGCATGTGACACATTTAAGAAAGGCAGCCATGATATCTTTGTTCAATGAATATATTTTTAAGAACACAGAATTCAAAAGACTTCTAATCTATGTTGGATAATAATAAAGAACATATTTTGTGACTAATAGGTAATAATAGATAGCGATTAAAGGGGATCTTTATATAAGAAGTATTGGATTTTGTTTATTGTTTCAAACCTAGGTGATTAATAAAAGAAAGATCCCCAGCAGGTTAGTGACAAGTTGACTGGTAATTTGGAGAAGAGTAGTAGCTGGGTGCCGACCATTGTAACTTTTAACTATGGATGAGATTCTGCTGGAAACACACCTCACATATCAAAACAACTTTGTTCATAACATAAGGGTTTAGACTCTGCAATTAAAAAATCGGAAGTCACAGGATCACAGCTCAAAGTGTTAAATTTTACATGAAATATATATCTCATTTTTTGTTATAAATAACTCAGTTTAAAAAAAAGAACAAAAATAATGGTGGAGGTTTATGGTACGTAGAACAAACAATATAATCTCTGGGCTTAATTTTGTCCACGATTAGGGAGTTTACAAATTCTTCTTGAATTTATATTAATTTAAGGTAGATGAAAATTTAGCAATTTAGAGCAAAGGGAAGAGAAGACTACCTCTTCTCAGGGAATAGTCCTTGAACAAGGAAACTGGAGTAATTGAAGACAAATTCACTCAATTTCCCAGTTTTGCCAGATAAATTTATGCTCCCCTTTTAACTCAGGTATTTTATATTCAAACATTTTAAAAATTTTGTCCAGCTTTATTGAAGTATAAATGACAAATAACAGCTGATATATATAGTGTACAATGTGGTGTTTTGCTATAGGTATATATTGTGAAATGATTACTGAAATCAAACTAACATACCCATCACTTCATGTGGTTACAATTTGTGTGTGTACGTGTGGTGAGAACACTTAAGATCATCTCTCTTAGGAAATATCAAGTATACAAAATAGTATTAGTGTTATCATTAACTATAGTTACCAGGCTGTACATCAGATCTGCAGAATGTGTTCATCCTGCATAATTAACATCTTGTACCCTTTGGCCAATATCAGAATACTTTTAGAGTTATGTTTGAAAACAGAAAAAATGGGGAAGGAATAGTGTCCACAGTATTGTATCAATTAGACATTTTACCTACTTGATGAGGCACAAAGCAAGGAGAAATGAATTCTGGTCTTGAAGAACAGAAAATAAAGGACTCACCAAGTAACTATTTGAATTGGGTGTATTTACTTCTTTCCTCGGTCCTCTTCCTTCTATAAGGTCTACATTATGTTACTTTTAAAGTTGCCATAGTTTTTTGTTTTCTTGTTTGTTTTTTTTTTTTTTTGCGGTATGCGGGCCTCTCACTGTTGTGGCCTCTCCCATTGCGGAGCACAGGCTCCGGAGGCTCTGGCTCAGTGGCCATGGCTCACGGGCCCAGCCGCTCCGCGGCATGTGGGATCTTCCCGGACCGGGGCACGAACCCGTGTCCCCTGCATCGGCAGGCGGACTCTCAACCACTGCGCCACCAGGGAAGCCCAGTTGCCATAGATTTTATTGATAAAATTCAATATTTTTAGCATTTTTATTTTTTGTAAGTTTATAACAGTTTTATTAGAAAATAAAATAAGAAAATATTGCCATCAACCATAACACTATATTTCCTCGAGTCTGGAATATAATTTAACTGGTTTTATTCTAACATTAAATATTTTGTGAATGAACTAGAAAGTATCTGTTTATACTCTCAGAATATGAAAAATCTAGCAAATTTTGTTTTTAAGCTTATAATCTGTAGTTAAGTAGAGGCTATATATATATATATACACATATATGTATATATATGTGTATATATATACATATATGTGTGTGTGTATATATATATATATATATATATATATATATGAAAAAACAGAAGAGAAAGTCTAAGTTAAGCACAGAAAAAGGAGGAAAGAAAAATGCTACTGTGGGGACAGAAAGAGAGCAGAGAGAGAGATTCATACGTTCTGCAGAGGAAAAGAGAACTGGAAAGAAAAAAAAACCCTTCAAACTGAGCTTCCCTGGTGGCGCAGTGGTTGAGAGTCCGCCTGCCGATGCAGAGGACACGGATTCATGCCACGATCTGGGAGGATCATGCCGCGGAGTGGCTGGGCCCGTGAGCCATGACCTCTGAGCCTGCGCGTCCGGAGCCTGTACTCCGCAACGGAATAGGCCACAACAGTGAGAGGCCCGCGTAACGCAAAAAAAAAAAACAAACAAAAAAACCACCTTCAAACTGCAGCTCTGCAAAGGAACAACATATGAAAAATTCATAAAATATACTAATTTTGAAAATTTTAATTGAAAAGACATTAGGAAACAGATAGTAATTTTAGTGCAATAGAAAAAAGAAAATCCTGAGCCTTCTCTGTTTCACTTTCATTTGTTTCCTCCCCTCATCAGACTATTCGTTCCTGGCTGAATAGAGATGGGCCCAGATTGATCTTCCCTGGTACTATTTCAACTGAGCCGGGTTTTTTTTTTGTTTGTTTGTTTGTTTTTTGTCATCTTATCTTTACATACACAGCAAAGTGTCTTTCAGTTTCTAGCCATTTCTCTCTCAGTCTCTGTTTTATTTATTTTTGGTCTCTCTTCATCAGATTAAAGACACAATGTAACTGTGATACTTGGTGTATTAGTTTTCTATTGCTGCCATAACAGATTACCACCAAGTGATTTTGGAGAATGGGAATGAATATTGACAAGGTGGATCATTCGAGGAAGGATTCCATCCAGCTAGAAACTGTGCCTCTGATCCATTGTACCAGAAGAAAATTGATTTTGTCTCACTCCCCACTCTTAGGAGGAAAGCATCTACCAGCAAAACCAGGTGTGGATACACAGGAATCAGATTAGCATAAACCAGAGGAAAAGCTTTCCTGGTCTTGTTGCTTTCCTGGCCATGATGGGATGTGCATTAATGTAAAAGAGTCAGCATTTCTGACACAGCAGTAGTCCATTGGCTTTGGCTATAACAACAAAATACAGCACCCATAAAAACAAATGCGGAAAACTATTCGAATGCAACTGCAATTACAGAGAAGACTATCGAATTACACATATGAAAAAGAGGAAATCTAACGTAGGGCCCATGACCCCATAGGTGTCACACCTATTGCTGAAAGTATATAAATGCCATCGTGCAGGAGTGACATTCAAACTTAGAATCTTGTCACAGTAACTCAGCTGAACTCACATCTCCTGTCAACATGTCCCATAATTGCCTCTCTGGAAATTTCTCCTTCCACTCCCTTGGGGGCCACTTGTGCTACCCAGGCTCCTTCCACCCCAGCAACCTGGTCTACAGCACTGACCTCTGCTCTCCCAGCACCTGACAGCTGGGCTCCTCTCTCTACAGTCAGGAGACCTGTTATGAGCCCATCAGGTGCCAGATGTCCCTTGTGGTGTCCAGTCCCTGCCAGACATCCTGCTACTGCCCCAGGCCCTCCAGTCTCTGCAGTCCTTGTTGGACAACTTATGCTGGGTGTCTGGGCTTTAGGTCCAGCAGCTGAAGTTCCCTGAGCTCTGGATCCAGAAGCTGCTACTCACTGGGCTATGGATTCCATGGCCTCAAACCCCGGGGTTATGGAGTCTGTGGCTTCCCTTCCCTGGGCTGTGGATCCAGATTCTTCCATTCAACCAACTTTGCCTCCAGTAGCTGCCAATTATCGTGTTACAGAACAACATGTGGATTTGCTTTCTATCGTTCAACTTGTTGAGGGTCTAGATCCTTTCGAGTATTGAGATCAAAGTCTCTACTCAGTACAGCCATCATTTTCATTCTCACCATTTACCACTGTTCTTTTATTCTAAAATCATCAGTTTCTTGCATCATCAACTTTTGAGAGACTCTGAATTTAATGAATAACCCAGTATGAAGTCCTAATATCTGTACTATTGATAGAAAATATGCTATTGGATTTTCTTGGAAGGGCAATTGAAAATGAAAACCTTAATCTGATAAATTTATACTGTCATCTAGCACCTAAATATATTGTTCGGCTTATTATTATTTGCCTATAGTTTATTTAGGATTTGGGAATTTAAAATAAAGACCAATATGACTCTGAAACTGGGTTTGGGAACACACATTTTGATAGATTTGAGCAAATTTCTTTTGTCAGTGCATATGTTCCCTACTGGGAGTATTTATTTCCTGGAGGTCCATATTTTGTATGTCTCAATATCAGTGACACTTGCCTGAGAATGGAGGCATGGATTTCTGCTGATAAAGGAAAACAGAGAAATTGGCACAAAACTAGAAATGCAGGCAACAAGAATACAATATAACTTATAAGATAAGGTTAAACATAGACCAAAAGCATACCTGAAAGTCTAGTATCTGAGTGTGGATTTTCAGCTAAGAGAAAAGATGAGCCTTAAACAACTGCTAAGATAGATGTTTTGCTCCCTGTTGCTTGGCATAAATGCCATGATCCTTCCCTGAGCCTGGTCTCTGAGCATGATCCATTCGTGAGCCGTCCCTATGAACATATGTAAAGAGATGCACAATGACCTTAAGTGGGGAGTAACTGGGTTGAGGCGGTGTGGGAAAACCTCCTGATGCTTCTCCAAGGTTCAAACTGCATCAACTAAGAGCAACACACCTGAGCAATGCTGAACAAACATTTGTATCCATTAGTCTTAGCCTGAACCCCTCTCTCCCCAAAAGCAGAGCTGAAGTCAAAACCTTGGGTGCAGACAGTGTATTTGCCACGAGACCCCAGGGAGCTAGTTTGGGAGACCATGGAAGGTGAAAGAATGAAAGACGAAAATTTCACAAAGGGACATATTTTTTGGTTGACTTTATGGTGGGCACTGGGGACTCAATCGTTCAGGGCCTTTTTAGGAATGTATAGAATGACTTTTGGAATTGTCCACCCCAGGATCTGATCAACAGGGGGAAGCATTTATGCATCAGCTTCTGTTTCCCATTGCTAGAATGTTGTCCCTGATGTTTGTCACTTTTCTGGAACGTCATTACCTGTGCAAAGAGGATTCATAGTGTGTTCCTTTTGTTTTCCTGGCTGTGCTCTCTGAGAAACCGAGGTAGAGAGTGAAAGAAAAGTTGTCTATGCATGAAGGGAGAGACTGTGCAAAGAGGGTTGAAACCTGCATGAAATTGTTCACCATAGCTGTGCCTGGGATCATAGGTGAGAAAATGAGGATATAACAGAGAATACAAAGGTACCAGATATACCACTTGCATTTAATGCTCAAACATCCTTGTGAGAAAGACAGATATTGTGTCATATAGATCTTTCTAGGCATGAAGGAATGAAAAGTCAAAAAGAATTAGAATCTTGCCCAAGGTTATACATCAAAGATCTAGTAGAATCCAATCTCTTGAATTAATCTTTTCTTGTTCTTTCCTGACGCGCAGGCTCAGCGGCCGTGGCTCACAGGCCCAGCCACTCGCGGCATGTGGGATCTTCCCGGACCGGGGCATGAAGCCGTGTCCCCTGCATTGGCAGGCGGATTCTCAACCACTGCGCCACCAGGGAAGCCCTGTTTGTTTTTACTTCCACAAGAAAACTTAGGATTTAACATGAGTGAAAATGATTTAGAATAGTTATGTGACCTAAATGAAATGTATGCATCAGAGTGATATATTAACACAGCTTTTGCAACTACTAGTGATAAATAATTATCTTTGGAAATAATCATCTTAAAATTTCTATCTTTTGAAATAGATACTGATGCTTCTTCAGCAAAATTGCCTCTTTTATTTTTCATGTGGTAAGTGATATTTCTGACCCCAGTGGTGGAGAGTTAATGTTATTGAATTGCTGTACAAGTCATATATTCACCATCAATTTGCTTTAGTAATAGATATTAAATATTCACATTTTTAAATTAAATATGAACTTTTAGCTTTAGCTCTTTGCTCCTAAAAAGATATTTTTTTGCAAAGGTTAAAGAAGAAAGATGCTCCCAAACAATTAAATGAATAGTTGTAGATTTAAACAATACGACATGTGGCCAAGCCACTGTAGCAAGAGCATTTAGATTAATACTTATATGCTGTGTGCCACCCTCAATTTTAGGCCCATATTTTATGTACACCTAATCAGTAATTCTAAATTCCCCACTATCTCCACCAACTGGTAGTTTGGGGTGTATTATTGCATCTTGCAGGCTGTGGAAAGAGCCGTAGCAGTACTGACTAGGTTAGAATGACAAATGACCCTCCAGCAAGATTTGAACATGTGAGCTGTCCTACCGCTTGTATCTGAGTGTAATTTGTTTTCCATGGTCCCTCTGCAATAAAAGGAGTAGTTCCATTTTGTTCAGGCAGGATGACCAAAGAAAGGATAGGATATGGCTTGTCTTCTTTCAGATTTAACACTGGTTAAAGTGAAAACTCTGTACACTATACATGTATGTCATACTCCACTAGATGAAACCATAGGAAAAGAAAAGTGGTTTCCTAAACTGATCATCACTTATGTTAACTCAATTATTCATTATAAATAAAAAGTGAAAAATCTAAGACAATTACCAAATGAGACTGGATGCTGAGACAAATGGAATAAACCAAGACATATGGTTACCCTGTGGGTGAGAATCTAGGTCATCTGTATCTTTCAGTAATGTTGTCCTTGACATAATGGATAAAAGTTTGGAGCATAACTGCTGATTCAGGAGTGATCAGCTCCTTAAACATTTAGTTGAATGTTGTAACAAGAGAATATTTGCATTGTTTTTGAATTTCATTTTCTTTTTGTTTGTTTTTTTCTAAACAAATGTTATCAACAGAACTAAAAAAATAGTAGCAATTGGGACTCCATCAAACTTGTATAACAGATTGTATGGAAAATGTTGGGCTTACTTGCTAATAAGTGCTGGAATGTGTTAGATGTTTCATTTATAAAGCAATTAGAAATTTCATTTGATTTCTTATATGCCTGTAAAGCTGGGAGAACTGGAATTCTCACCAAATCTAACTCACTAAAATCTAAGTTCTTACTGAATATCCCCATTTCAATTTCTCAAATATTTTAGAATGTATTTATGATTAACTTTCCTTCCGGAATTATATGATGTAGTCAATTTAATACACCTTACAATTTGTAACTATTTTATATAAAAATATTCATTTCTAACCCACGACAAAACCAAAGGTCACAGTTATTTGTTTGTAGTCTTAAAAATGTATTTTCAGGTTTTATCATATAAAGATATTAACAGATGGAGTAAAAGATGAAATAATTTCTTCCAAACCTAAAGGACACTGGGCAATTTTACATTTTAAAGTAAAGATTTTTTAAATGATGAATACAAGATACAGAAATATTCAGCCAGATATTTAGAAGTAGTTTTGAAGACAAAAAGTAAACAAATAATGTTAAAGCCAATATGTGGATGTCATATACCACATTTTTATTTTTTTGGTATGCGGTCCTCTCACTGTTGTGGCCTCTCCCGTTGTGGAACACAGGCTCCGGACGCGCAGGCTCAGCAGCCATGGCTCACGGGCCCAGCCGCTCTGCGGCATGTGGGATCTTCCTGGACCGGGGCACGAACCTGTGTCCCCTGCATTGGCAGGCAGACTCTCAACAACTGCGCCACCAGGGAAGCCCTACCATATTTTTATTTAAACTTACAACATTTTTTTCTACTAGTAATACCAGTTAGTGGTATTCAAATTACCCCTAAGCCATAGTAGGTAACAGTAGAAGTCAAATTTATAAGCTAAATGTACAACAAAAGGTCAATAAATAGTATAGATATTGATATAGCAGGTATTGCATTAAATTTCTAGATGTAGTAGGTATTGTGTTCACGCATAATATTAGTAGAAGCCAGGTCCACAGGTTGGTTGGAAAGAAAGAGACTGGCAGCTCCTAGAAGAGAGGTAGGTCAGAAGGTAAAAGCTGGATCTACAACTTAGGGATGAGAAAGCACTGGGACCACAAACCGCTGATTGGAAACCACTGGATCCAAAGCCCAGAGATGGGATGCCACAATCAAAAGATTGAAAGTTACTTGGAGCCAAAGCCCAGAGGCCCAGAGACACAGAGTAAGTCATCTGGCAGGGAATGAAGAACATGGAGGTCCTCCGGTTGTAGCAGGACGTCTGGCAGGGACCGGACACAACATGGAATGTCTGGCACCTGATGGGATCACAGCAAGTCTCCTGACAGCCAGTGTAGAGAGAGGAGTGCAGACGGTAGGAGCTGGGAGAGCAGCGATCAGTGCTTTAGACCAGGTCTCTGGGGTAAGAAGAGCCACAGGAGAAGCCTGAGTAGCGCAGGTGGTCCCCAAGGGAGCGGGAGGAGAAGTTTCCAGAGCAGCGGTAGTAGGACATGTTGACAGGACATGTAACTTACAATGGGAATACTCTAAGTTTGAATGTCGCTTTTTCGACAGGGGCATTTATATAATCTTATCATTGACTGTGTCATCCACATGGTTTATAAAAACAAGTCACCTTCCTCTTTTTAAATGAATTGGAAAAGATCAGCATAGTTATACATATGTAGTATTTGTGTTTTTACAACTGGAAAGTGCAGTCATGTTTGTGCCTTGGAATTCAGGTAATTGGAATCAGGTAATAGTATTGAATTTTCAAAGCTCTTAGTCATCCTTATCTACCAAAGGTCACTGAGCAGATCACTCAGAAAACTTTAGATGTAGTGTCTGGGCTGAGGGAAGCGGGCTTAATTAAAAATAATTGATACCCCTTTCAAAGTCTGTCTCAAAATCGTTGCCATCTGGATAACAAAGTTGCTAACTGATCTACTCAAAGTCATTTTTTCAAAAGCAAAAACATGCATTGACTGTTACCAGGAAGTGGAAAGTTTACCTAATGGACAGTGCCATCAGGAAGCAGCAATGGTAACATGCAGATGTATGAGGATTATTTTTTTACATCTGATCTTGATTTTAATGGCTTTAGTGAAATATTAACTGAGAGCTCCCCTTATTTCTGATGTCCCTGCTTAAAATTGTATGCAAACTAATGAGTCAGTCTTAGTTTTTCTGTCTTCTGTGTGTGTCTTTACTGTAGAATGAGTTAAGTATTAAATATAAATTTCTTTATATTAGTTTGGAATGTTAGAGGTTATTTATCTAAGATGCTGGAAAAAACAAACATTAAAAATGTGGCAAAAATGCCTAGTATTTCTCTCTCTAATCAGAGGCAATGTTTACCACTAAAAGGATTCCCCAGAATCTGAAAAATGCCCCTTTTCTATAGAAAGTTTATAAGGTAATTGCCTTGAACTTTTGGAGCAAAGGAGTCATCTTAAGCAGATTTTTCCTTTGCCTCAGAAAGCGACATATATCACTTTGACTTAAATTGTTTTCAGGTGTTTCTGACAAGTATTAGAAAATTTCTAAAATAATCGTCATTTTTTTTTTGTTGTTATTGTTCTATGACTTGTATTCCACCTCTGTGTAGTAGGCTAATGAAGACTGACAACCTTGAAGAAGAGGAGAGATTAAGAAAGTTTATCTTTCTGTGGCTTCTGTGCTGTTTGATTTGTTCATTTCATAGAAAAACATTTCCCTTCTACTTTTGAACAAAAGTGCTTGGGTACACAAACCTCCATTTTGTTGAGAAAAGGATGTTCAAAATTACTTAATATCTGATCTCATAGAATATTCTTCCACAGAAATAGCTTATATAAGAGTGGATGACATTGAAGCAAGCAAATTCAATTTAGCTGAGTTAAATATTTATATGGATGTTTTGATGTTCAATAATTTATTAACAAATAAAACAGGAAGGTTAGGAATCTACTAGAATGTTTTTTCTATTCATAATTAAGAAGCCTAATAAATAAGAATTGTTTATTACAGAAATGGAGCACGTATTATGTTACCTAGTATACGCAACATAATTGAAGACCAATTTGTCTACTCAAAATGTTCAGACTCATAAAATCTACAGTTTGGAAGGGAGTTTTGCAATTACCTTCAGTACTCTACCATTTTGGAATCCTATTTACAATACCTCTTTAGGTGGATATCTAATAAGTGCCCCCAAGATGGAAATCTCACTTACCTGCAAAAGTACCTTGTTTTAGATTTTTAGCTGAATCTTTTCTCAAAACTTCCACTTAGTAATTTCAAGTCTTCATAGAATGAGTCTCAGCTCATTTCCATTGGACAATACATCAATTTTTGAAGATAGATGTCTTAAGATATTTGCCTATACCCACAGGTTATCTTAAGCCATCCCCTGTACCAGGCACTACTCTATTTACAGTTAGCGATGATGAACTTTATGAGAGAGTCTAGAAAAATACTTATACCAGTCCTCTAGGCAGAATATATATACGTCATTTGATATATTTACCACATCAGAGGTCCCAAAAGGATTCATTCTCTTTTTTACATTATCATACATTTTGATAACCTCCACTCTCAGTTCAATTTATAAAGATCATTTGTGACTATGAATTTTTCTAACTTGATCTTTCGGTGAAGTTTACCCGGGGTAGACACGTTCCTAATTTCTTGATTTTACTTACCTTCTGTAATAAAAATCCCACTCTATGAGTGAAAACTAAGGGAATAAAAGCCCATTTTTAATGTATACTGCTTATCATTTACTTCTCAGTAACATCAACACCACCAAAAGTTACTTAAACTTTATGGGGATAGAGATTTTTTTGAGAATTAAATTTATTGATGAGTTGTTTCAAGAAGCAAATCAACTTCAGAACAAAAATTTCTTGACTTAAGTATTTTTATAATGTAATCTTCAAAGCACTCCTGCAAATACTGAACCCTTATTTTTAAATCAAAAACTCATGCACACAAGAGCAGCTTGGGTACCTGTGCTATAAGAAAACTAGAATGTAAATGTGTTAAACACTCATCTAATGTTTGTACCAATTGAGGATTGTAAGTAGGTTATTTCTTCTATAAGGTACACAAAATTTGGGAGATGGAGCAGATATTGAGGGTTTCTTTTTCTCAACCTGGTTGCTAAACTTTGAACTAAATAAATGTCCCCTCCAGAACACAAAGTATTTTTTAGAGCCTTAAACACAACAAAATTCTCACTGTGTTACCCATTCAATACAATATCTTTAAGGATAGGATGAATAAAACACCAATCTTATAGGTACAATTATAGTACAGTAACATTTTTGCTTCATGAACAATTACTTTAAAAAACGAATGCAATTCTTTCATTTAAAAGTCCACATTCATAAAAAAAGGTCTTTGAAGGTTAATGTATTTCATTTGGACTAGAACCTAATTAAGCGTTCTTATTAAAATGGGCACATGCTATTACACCCATTGCTAGAGTACAGTATATAACTGTCCACTATAGAAGGTAATGTTCACACTCACAAACTTCCCTCTGCAACTCAGTTGAACTTAGAACTCCTGCAACATGTCTTTCAACTGCAGCTCCGGAAACTTCTCCTCCCTCTCCCTCAGAGGTTACCTGGGGTACCCAGTTTCCACCTATGATTCTTTCTACCCCAGCAATATAATCTACCCCCACCCCAGCACTTTCCAGCTGGGGTCCTCTCTCCACAGGGGTTGTCATGAGACCTTCTTTAAGCCCACCAGCTTCCAGACACCCTGGGCTGTGACCAGATCCTACCAGAAATCCTACTTCCATCCAAAAAATATCATCTTCCACAGTCCCTGCCAAACAAATTACACTGGATCTCTAGGTTTTGGAAATACTGGCCTTGGATCTTTTGGTTATGGAAATACTGGCTTGCAGTCTCTGGGGTGTGGATCCAGCTTCTGCTGCCCAACTTACTTTTCTTCCAGGAATTGCCAATCATCTTGTTACCAACCAGCCTTTAGCTCTCGTTTTTTTGCATAAATTTACTGAATGTCTCCCGTTACCTCATGGTTATATCTGCACTTTATGAAACTTTAACACTCAGCCTCTCCAACATCTTTGACTACTGACCATCTTCAACACTAGGACTCGCTATCACAGTCCTCCCAGAAGTAACAAAGTAACCTTGGCCTGTAACCTTTTCTAAATCAGACATGTGAGATATATCTTGAATTTTCATTCCTATACCAATGTTCTGAATCATTTCTGTTACTATCTTAATAAGATTCTTATTTTCCTCCTGAGACTCTTTCACTTAAGTGTATTTCAAATAGATATGGCATTTAAAATAAACTTATTTCTCTAGCATGAATTATGGCATTCCATTTTTTTATCCATATGGTACATTTAGTGAATGCATCCAGTAACTTCAACTGTCTTCATTAGCTAAACATCTTGTTGTTGTTTTCTTTGTTTCGTATGTTTCATTAATATTTTGCTGGGTAGAAAAGAGGAAGTTTAGAGAATCTAAATATATGGCATATCTTATGTCTTAACAGGTTTATATTCCTCAATGGGTGCATTTGTTCACCTAATTGCTTTAGAAAATTTTGTTTTTAGGTAGGCATTCGTTGAAAAATATTTATTGTGTTCTGGTGCTAGACCAGGCATTTATGCTGAATGAAGACATAAATTCCCTGCCTTCACGGAATTCACACACACACTATTTTAACTCACTGCCATGTAGCAAGTGCAAAATGGTGATAAAAACATGTTTCAAAGGGAACACAAAGAACAGAAACTTCAAAGAATGGTGAGAATATCACACAAAACTCATTATTGACAATAGTAAGTGTAAATTACCAGTTCATATAAAAATATAAATCTTGCTGTTCTAATGTGTTAGTTGTGGTCCTTTGAGAAATAGCTGCTCTCTAGGATTTGACATGACAGATATTTATTGGGGAAAATACCTGTCAGTGAAAATGGGGAGGTAGCTGGAGAATTCTGGGAGATCCAGCAGACAACAATGCAGGTCTGAACTCAGTGAAGGAAAGAGGGAAGGAAGGAAGGAAGTTTGCATTAGAATAATCTTCTTCAGGCAGTTCCAAGAAAGTTTTGGTAAGTCACCCGCATGTCACAGAGATGGGCCTGCCTGAGTATCCCTGCCAAGCTCAGTCACTGGCCAAGAACAGGGCACAGCATGACCTTGGCATAAACGCGGGGGTAGATTCAGAGACTGGCAGCTGGGACTGTAAGTCAGTTATGCTCCCTGAAGTGGGAGATATGAGAGCTACATTTTTTTTTAAATTTATTTATTTTTGGCTGTGTTGGGTCTTTGCTGCTGCCCGCGGGCTTTCTCTAGTTGCAGCGAGCGGCGACTGCTCTTCGTTGTGGTGCACAGGCTTTTCATTGCAGTGGCTTCTCTTACTGCAGAGCACAGGCTCTAGGTGCACAGACTTCAGTAGTTGTGGTACGTGGGCTCAGTCGTTGTGGTGCATGGGCTTAATTGCTCCACGGCATTTGGGATCTTCCTGGACCAGGGCTCGAACCCATGTCTCCTGCATTGGCAGGCGGATTCTTAACCACTGTGCCACCAGGGAAGTTCTGAGAGCTACATTTTCATAGTTTCCATGTTCATGAAATTTATTCTGATTTCAAATAAGCCGAAATAATGACAAATTGTATAATAATAACTGAAAAAAAGATTTTTCCATGAATTAAGTTCAATATACTTTATTTTACTTTAATCAATCAAAAAAATTAATTCCTATATTAGACCCTATATAGGACTCACTGAGTGAAAGTCAAACCTTACAACTGAATGTGAGAAACAATTCAGAATTATTGGGTGGCCATCTTTGATTTTAAATGCAAGTGATGTATTAAACAGATTGGACCCAGTAGGGCATCATTAGGAAAGTGCTTCATTTTTCTCCTGCTATGGAACTTCACTCTTGACCTGCAGACTCTAACTTCCCTGAATTTCTGAATAATACCTTGTGCAGATCTATGATCACATTAAGATATTAAGGAACATTTTATTCCATATTAGTAGTTAAGTTTACTCCAGTATAAATTAAGAACCAGTCTTACAGCCATATTAAAGCCTCCTCCCTTTATCCTGAGTTCAAGCCTGTCATGTGATTACGTAGGCCGCCTGTGACTTGGAGGGGCCCAATCGTTTTATTTACCTGCTTTGATCTCCCTTGTCTTCCATTAATGTGCTCCTCCTGGCTTCTCCTCTTCAAGCCAAAGAGAAAGGATGGGAGGAAAGGAAATGACAGCTGAGGCCGTCTCAATCTGCTTTAGACCAACTGTGTCAGCATGAGCTAGTTGATTCAGGAAACTTTTCCTGGGAAAAGATGAGACTAAACCAATAAATCATTTCACTGTATGCTTCAGGAAACTCCTGTAGTATGAATACAACAGTCTGCAGACCTGAAAAATAGCTCTCTAATTAAGCAACAGTTAACTTTTCAAGAGACTCGTGTTGGTACCCCCTCTTTGCCATGCCCATCAATTCTAAACTATCAACTAATAAATTTGCCCAGTGCTGATCAATTCTGTGCCTTGAAACCATCTGAGCCCAAGATCTCACTTCTAATGTCTGTCTATAGAGACGCAGCCAAATGCCTCCATGCAACGGTGTTCCCTTTTCTGCAGGAAGTTTGAATACACTTCATTTTGCTTAGTTAACAGATTGTCTGGTGATATTCTGAGATGTTCAAAAGGGACATCAAAAGTCTTTCCACTTAGCCAGTGCTAAGTGTCCCCTATGGTTCTGTCTTTGCTGTTGAATATACTCACTTATCACTCATGTCTGAATACTAGCTCTTTTCTGGTGGTATGTTTTCCAGAAACCACCGTCTTACCACCCGTCCCACTCCATGGGACCCTCTGCACTGAACCGTTACCCTGACAGCACACACACTTCCATAACTTCTCTGTAGGTCCTCACCCTCAGTTCCTGCCCACCACCAGTGCTGCACCTACCCAGCTTTCCTCTGCTAGGATCCACTTGTTGTGGAGCCAACCCTCTTAGCCTAAAGGAAACACACACACACACTTGCTACACTACTCATGCAAGCAGAGTCTGGCAGCACGCTTTCGATGGGCAGAATGTCTTCTTCTCTGAAGGTCTTAATTGGTTGAATCAGCCTGCCCACATTAGTGAGAGCAATCACCTTAAAGTCAATGGATTATAAATGACAAATTCATCTGGAAAATGCCTTTACAAGAGCAAGACTAGTATTTGACCAAACAACTGGGCACCATAGCCTAGCCAAACTGACACATAAAATTAACCGTCAAAGTCTCTGTTTCCAAGAAAATCTGGGCTCACAGTTTCTGTTTCATAAAAAAATATAGTTTAAATTACTGCACAAGACTGAAAGTGAGAGTAAATCAAAATTTTACTTATAAGCAATCTTCCTCTCAATTTACAAAATTATTTTCATACTTTTTAATAATCAATTTTTCATACTTTTTAATAATCAATTTTTCAATTTTTTAATAATCAATTTAATAATCAATCAATTGATTTAATAATCAATTTTTCTTCCTCTCAGTTTACAAAATTATTTTCATACTTTTTAATAATCAATTTTTCAGATTCTTATGTCTAATTTGTAAGAGAGATTTCTAGCACAATTTCATGATCACTCACTAGAATAACTAAGTCTCAATAAAATGTCTATATTTGTTCACAAAAATTATTTCTTTTCTGCTAATGAGCCCTCTGGCCTCTTTAGTGTGGTTCTGCTAAGAACACAACTATGACCCAGCTGTGCACAAGAGACTTATTAGGGCAGAGGACAATGTTCAGAGAATTTATTTCCAAGATCATTTTTAATCTATTTGCTCAACTTATGCTATTTCTGTCATCATATTTCTCATATTTGCTTCATTAACTTCTTTCATGCCCCCATTGTTTGTCATGCCCTTCTTTTATCATTTTCTACTTTCCTGCTTTGTTTCCTGTACTTTATACATGTATTCATTCTCTTCACAGTTTCCATAACTTTTGGCACTATCAACATTTAGGATGGATACTATTTTGTTAGGATAGGGCTGTTCTGTGCATTGTATGATGTTTAATAGCATCCCTGGTCTCTTCCCACTACCATCCCCTCTTCACCCCGGTTGTGACAAACAAGTATGTCTTCAGATATTACCAAATGTCCCCTGGAAGTGAAATTATCCCTTGTTTAGAACCACTGATTTAGATGGGTATTCTGAGAATGAGATGTTTGGGATAGGGCTAGAACAGTAAAAATGCAATAGTACTTTATTCCATGGATTAATGAGGTGTTATGAATGATGACTACCCAATAAATATATTTATACTTCATAAATCTAAAATAATGTTGAATACTTACTTGGCAAATATTATTCCACTGTTGCACATAAATATAGTAGTTGTGATTATGTTTACAACTATCACAATTATAATGATCTGTTCAAATGCAATTAGAGAAAAGAAAATGGTATGTTTGTGACAAGCTTCTCAGCTCTAGAATGTCTAAGTTGTCTGTTGGGATCACACCTATTCTGATCATCCCAGACCAAAAAGTAATAGTAAGACTTAGTTATCTTCTCACTCTGTTTCAAATAGTCAAGACCAATTGAGGCCAATTTCTGGTTTATAGACTCTGCTGCAATATCTCTTGGACATTCTGAGAGCTTTCTTCAATTTATCTGACTCATTCTGTGTACTCCACAAAAAAGACTTCAACTCTTTTAGTATGTGCCAGCAGTGATGGAGTTGATCATAAACTACATTTCTTCAATTTGAGGCTTTGAAGCTGACATCACAAGTTTTACTCTCTAAGTATCTCAACATTTCAATTCAATTCATCATATGGGTACTTTACTATGAACTTCTTCAGTTGTATCTACCAAATATTTCATGCTAAATATTTCATCTACTCAAAGAGATTAATATTTCAAATACAAGAAAACAAGTTTATTTAAACAAACAGTTATTTGTTCCTGCTATATGCCAGGGTTTATGCTAGGTCCTGGAGAATACAAGTTTAGGTAATAATGTAATGAAACTGACACACAGCTATCAACAATACTGTAAACTAACTATAATTTTAGTTAGACTGATTTAATCTCACAAGACAAGACATGAAGATTGGAAGACATTTCCCAGAAAAAGTAAAGCTCAAGGTAGGACTTAGAAGATAATACATTTGAACAGGCAGATTAAAGTCACAGGAAATAGGACAAGTGAAATAGGCAAAGAGTATCTATGAGGATACTCCCTTGCCTTTGTGTGTGGAAAAGAAGCTTCAGCTTGAAGTAGAAAGGTTATTTGGCCATGGGTATCATAGTTACAAATTTAGATTATATTATATAAGAAACTGGAGATCAATAGAAATTTCTGAGTAATAATTTTAGAATTTCATTCTGTCATCTCAATTTAATGTGCATTTTGGGGGGCAGATTTTTAAATGAGAACTTTCATTTGATTATTTTAGTCAATAGATTTTTTGCAATATATTTGCAATTCACTTTTTTTTTCATGTTTTATCATTTGGAATCATTCTGGCCAGAAAGGTATTAGAAATATTTTGTAGTTAGAGGGTTATATCCTTTTTTTCCAACTCTTGCCCACTTGCCTGAAAGGAAGCCCCAAGACAAGAACTATATCTTCTTCATAATTTGTTACCTTCAGAGTATCATTTAATAAAATGCTAACAATTGAGTCACTCTTCTTTTAAGGGAGCACAGCACTTTAGTTATAAATTATTTATTAAATGTAGAAAACTACCTTGATATCTTCTGTCCCTCAGAAGTTGTCTTGATTGACAAAAATCTCTGTTATTTCCTGATGTTTCTGACATGTATCTTATTATGTTGCAGACAGGTCATGTTTCCTGATGAACAGTAGAAAATTTTGGAGACAGAGCAATCCTCTCAAAGGAGCTGAATGTTCCATCTCAGAAGCAGCACATATTTCTTATTAATGACAATTTCAAACATGCTTGTGTGTAAGGACGTTTTGAACAATGTTGCTCCATTAATACCAAATTATATTGTTAGACTTTTATTGCTGGCTGAAAAAAAGATCACAACATTTAAAAATTTTCATTGTAGACAAAAATAAAAATTAGTTATCACAATTACAGTCATTATTTCATCCACTTTTATGTTACTTTTAAAAGCAGTAGTCTAAATTTTGAGGGCTTCCATTTTTAATAATATATGTTATAACAATATACTCTTATAATCCATAAAACAAGACAATGAGTTCAGTTTTTTTGTTGTTTGTCTGTTTGTTTTTGTTTTGTTTTTAAATAATGTACAAAGAAGTCAATTTGTCCAAGATCATACAGCTAGTTAGTGATGTATTATAAACTCAGCTTTACTTTTAAAACTTTATCTTTTTAACATATCACCCAATGCAAGGAGTAATAATTAATTAATTAATTTAAAAAGAGCACATCCTGATGATGGTGAACCATCACAGTCTTCTAGATAATAAAGTATCTATTTTCCTTATTAATATTTTCTAAGCTTTTGACATCAAGGAAATATTGAGCATTACTTTTTCAAAGGCCTTGAAAAATGTAGCATTTTGTTATTAAGAATCTATACCATTAACAAATTGCATTTCTTCAAATTTATTTTGTAAAGGCCAGTAAAAGGTAAAATGAATGCTGAAAAACACTCTGAAAAATTATAGCCATATGCATGATGGGTATCTAAGAATATTTTTTGAGCAAGTGAAGTACAAATTGAGAAATGATGACATGAAAGAAATAGTGTGGAGAATTGGACAAAATTGTCTGCAATTGAAGAGAGGCTCTATTTTACGTAAATTGTGACACCTCTACACAAAGACAAGAGTGTTCATGCAGAAGACCCAAGCAAAGAGCAGGCTTTCTTATATATTGCACAATGCAGTCTCATTAAACACATGTGGCTACCACGTTCTCATAACAACTAAATTAGAGATTTCCAACTATTATGAGATCGACTTAAGTAATCAGATTTCACATTAATATAGAAGGAACACAAAAAGTACCAACAAGAAAATTAAAATTATGAAACATTTTAATTTGCTCTTTTGTATGTCATGCACGGAATATTTTTTGCTGCCTTTTGAAACAGAGGAATGCAAGTCTGTAATGATAAATTCTAAATTGCTTAAGTTCATAGTACCAGGCTTCTGTGAAGCAGTGGTCAAGTGAATGCAAATTCATTCTAGCCCCTTAAAAATTATGAAATAGGCCATTTTTGTACAAATTCTATTATGAGGAATTAGGATTTATTTAGTTTGTTGATTCTTCAGCTCAACCCCCAAAGATGCCTTATATTTCAATGAGTACACATAACTATTCATTATTTGTCTATGGTTCTTATTCTGTTGCATATACAACAATTTAATATATACAACCATTTTATATTTATATATAAAATGAGCTCTATTAAGAATAAAAGTGTTTTCCTTTTTTTTAAGTGTTTTCTGAAACTAATAACACTAAGTAATAGAGAGAGGCTGTTTTTATTGAGAAACTGAGATCCTGAATATCCTCTGAGCTCAGTTATGGTGGAAATATGACCCATCTCAGTTTCCACATCTTCTTCTTGAGAAATCTACTTAATTTTTTTTTTTCCTTTTAAACTTAGTTATCAGGGGTGACTTTTTCCTGACATACAAACTGGTGACTCTTGGTGACTTACCTCCTAACCTCAATTTCTTCATTTTTATAATTGAATAAAATCTTATATTTGGCAGGTTTAGACTAGGAATTAGAGACATTATATAAAAAAACACTTGTTATCTAATGGAAGGTGGCCACAAATGTGAGGTCCTTTGATGTATTATTTTTACTAGTTTTAATTTATATGTCCTAAAGCATGGAGATTTCTTCAGTGGATACTTAACCCTGAATGTCAACAGTGTAGCAGTCACGGTTCTGGCCTTGGGTTTACAAAATGAAGAAACATAGTTCTTACCCTCAAACAACTTACATGGCAGTTAGAAAAACTGTAGCAGAAAGAAAGAAAATCCCCATGTGTATTTAAGTGCATTAGAAACAATAGACTCCATCTAGCACAAGAAGAAAATTGTTTTCAAGTGCTGGAAGAGTAAAATGGACACTTTGCATAGGAATTTTACTATTTCTCTTTCTATGTATGAGTCTTTAAAACTGTATCCAGAACAGTATCCAGAACTGTATCTGCTCTTCTACTAGAAGATTTTCCACACCATCCCTGACACAGTGGCCTTCACTATGCAGGCAGGGCAATGGGAGACAGGGAAAGTTCTTGTAATATCAGAGCCTTTCAAATATGTGTAACCCTGACCGATACTGAGAAACACATTTTACTTCAGAACCTATTTCTCCTACTTTCTTTCTCTCTCTCTCTCTGTATGTGTCTCTCTCTCTCTGTGTGTGTGTGTGTGTGTGTGTGTGTGTGTGTCTTACTCTCTCTTAAAAACCAAACTTTCAGAAAAAAATGTGTGAGATAACTCTGAAATTTTTTCCCATCCCATCCCATCCCATCCTATCCTATTCTATTATTCCTCACTAGAAGAAGTACTGGTCACCATCAAGAAATAGATTTTGTGACCCATTAATGATACAAAACTCACATATAGAAACTTTTGCTAAGGATATTACCCACATGGGAGTTACTGAAGCAGCTAACTCCATGTCCTTCTACTTAACCTTATCTCAAACATTTTCCATTATTTTATATAACACTGCACTATCTCTCTCCCAGTAAGTGGAACAAAATTCCTATTAAACAATGGTTCTACCATGGGTCACTAGATGGTCATAGAAGAAATCTTAGATTTCTAGACATGTTTTTTCAGTTGAAATTACAAAACCTTAGAAGGAAAGATGATTTAGGACAAAATCAGAGTTGTTATTCTAAAAGGAATAAATAACAATTAGGAAAGTATGTTGATGCAAATTTAAATCAATTAAAAAATAACACATATATCTCTGCTTATATTTGTAATCAAAACATATTAATCAAGTACCTATTCAAGTTTGAATTATTTCAAGTAAAACTCTTAACAAATTTTAATGTTCCTTAATTTTCATATAGTGTTTTACAGTTTATATGGTATTTTAATACATTACATTGTGAACACCATCTATTGTACTATAGAAGATACAGGTATTTACTACTTTCTCAAAGGTATTGTATTACAATGTCCTCATAATAGAGAATTTGCAGATTGCTAATACTCAAAACCAGAAGAATCCCAACAAAAGGGCCAGCACATTGATTGGTAAGTCCCACACATTCAGCCATAGGTCCTGGACACTCATGTATCAGTTGCAAGGTGACCAGTTTCTCCACCTGGTGAGATATCACAAGGGATCATAACTTAAAGATGGAAATCCAGGGAATTCTCTGCTCAGATGGTAAACTCCATTTCTGTAATCCCACTATCTGGTATAAATTCTTTGTCAAGAATGAGACAGGGAGAAAGTTTTGGCTGGATACACAGGGGTGGAGCACAGATAGTGAATGGCATTGCAGAAAGAATCATGGCAACCTTCGTGGATTTGAGAGCCATCTTGAAAAGCATGAAGAGAATTAAGTAGCTTGGATAGGAAGAATGAAGGAGAGAAGTTAAAGGTATGAGGAAGAGAATAAAGTGACTTGGATAGAAAGAATGAAGGAGAGATGCTAAAAGGAACCCTAAGGACCTGACTGAAGTTTCCAGAATGTCAGTTGATAATGGTTCTGATGCATTCGTTTTTAGGGAGTGGTCTGAGAAAGTATTGCACCCAGTATTCTAACCTTTGTGCCTTACTAATGGTTGTGATGTCCAACCATGATATTTGGATGAATCTATCACCTTAATGAAACTGCAGGCAGAAATGTCATGATCATTAATATTTAGTTGAATTTCCTAGGAGTTGGTGGTGGGAGAGATTTATTTATATATTATAAATCTAATAAAATACTTCATTTTCAGAAATCTTTTATCTTTTTAAAGTAATTATTTCACATAATTTTAGACATTAATTCTCAAAACACTGAATTAGAGTATGTGCCATGACTAAGCATCTAGGACAACCTGAGCTAACTGGATGCCTAAAAAGTAGGCCTTTAAAAATAGTCTGATAATACAGTTTATCAGATATTTTTCACCTTATAATTTAATCTAATTGCCACCCACCCTTCTGGAAACCATTTAAGAATATCACATATCTTCAAAGTAACTGTGGGAAACCAAAAGAATTAAAAACTGACACCTCTCGCCATTAAGATACTTAGAATCCAATTAAGGAAGTAGATATGCATGTAAAACATTAGAGCAAGTGAGTCAGAAAGGGTTTCTACATCAATCAGTCAATCAGTCAACATCCTTTGACCCATTATGTGTCAAACATGCTGGGTATAGAGTGTTGAACAAGATAGGGAAGATTCCTGACTTCGGAGAGCTTACATTCCACTGACATTACCAGGTCTAGTCACTAGAACAATAATAATTCAAGGCGCTCATGCAAATGCTGAGTTTACAATCTAGACTGACTCAAAACAATCACAATACAACTCATCAACTTGTAACAAATAAAAAGTGTAACGTTAAATACACATATCATGAGAACAGAGAAAAAATGAACAAATTGGTGAAATCTGATTGCCTGACGCAGCCCCTTCCCCTGCCTCCATACTACTTACATGTCCCATCCCCATTTTTCACCTCCATGACCCTTACTGACATCTACAAACAAACTTTCTTTTTATTTTATTTTTTAATATTTTCTTATTTATTTGGCTGTGCCAAGTCTTAGTTGCGGCACGTGGAATCTTTGCTGCCGTGTGCAGGAATCTCTAGTCGTGGCATGTGTGCTCTTAGTTGTGGCATGCACGCGAGATCTAGTTCCCCGACCAGGAATCGAACCTGGGCCCCCTGCATTGGGAGCACAGAGTCTTAACCCCTGGACCACCAGGGAAGTCCCTACAAATAAACTTCATATTTGATGTCTCTTCTTTTTCTTACCTGTTCACTCTTTGTTGGCCACCGCCACTTCCTCTCGGCTGAAATGCTGAGTTAGTGGTCACCAATGCCCTGCTAGTGATCAAACTCAGTACTTTTCTTCTCATTCTTAACCTTACCTGCCCTTCCTAAACTGTGTCATAGGACTATTTTTCTACATTCTCTTGAAATTCTCTCTTCCTTTGAACTTCTCGTGAAACTATTTATTTGATTCTGTGTCATTCAGATCTCTCACCATGCACCTCACCATAAGTTCTCCATTCCCATGTCCTCCTATCCAGTCCTCAAATGTAGGAATCTTGCAAGATGGAGTACCATGCTCTCTCTTTTCTTAAGCTCCATATTCCCTCCCAGGACAATTGCATCTTCTTTCATGTTTTCCACTATCAAAGTTGCAGATAATTTTAAAATTTGCATTCAAAATCTTAACTACTTTCCTAAGAAAGTCTTGAAAGTCAACTAATTCCTAGATATCTCTTATACCTCTTGCCATGTAGTTTTATATATATATATATCTTTTGATGTGGACCTTTTTTTTTAAGTCTTTATTGAATTTGTTACAATATTGCTTCTGTTTTATGTTTTGGTTTTTATGGCCCCGAGGCATGTGGGATCTTAGCTCCTCAACCAGTGATGGAACCCACACCTCCTGCACTGGAAGGTGAAGTCTTAACCACTGGACCACCAGGGAAGTTCTGTCTTGCCATGTATGTTAACCATCACTATCTCAAATGCAGCTTGTTAAATTTGAACTCATTGTTATATCTTATTTCTATTAAGATAAACCATTACTTCTGTAACCGAGTCTCAAAAATCTTGATATTCGTTTGATTTTTATCTTTCTCTTAACCTTCATTCACAACAAATCGGATTAGTCTGTACTTTAAAATGTTCTGAATAGCTACCATTTCTTCTCATTTCTGTCCTACTCTCTTATGGAGGCCTGTGTGACCTCTTGTCAGACAATATTGCAAGAACTTCCCTGCGTCTGGTTACTTTCCACATAAATCTAGTCTCTGCATTGAATAAAACAGAATTTAATTGATAAAACAGAGTTGAATAATAAGACAGAGTTGTCTTCTTAAATCAGTTCAGATAATATCATTTCTTCCCTTAAAGATGTTCAGTGGTTTGCCAATGATAATAACAAGAATAAAGATTTATTGAGAACTATCTGTTGGCATATATGATACATACTTTACTTCAGAGTTCAAAAACTGTGGGCCACATTGGTCCTGCATTCATTTATTCAATCAATCATTCATTCAGTCAGTCATCATTCATTCATTCAATAAGTAGTTATAGAGAATCTCTGTATGCCAATGATTCTTCCAAGTTTTGTTCAACTGACATATGTTGATTGCCCTAGTGTTTTTTTTTTTAATTTGAATAGGTTTTCAAGGTTTTAAAAGGGAGAAATTAAAAGATATCTTGCTACTCGGATTTTTTATTTTTAATCTGGTAAGTCTCAGACTGACTCCTACAGGACAATAGATTAAAACTGTAGATATATTTCCTTTTATCCTGGGATATGATCCTCACTTTGCAGAAGTTCACCTCTTTCTTTTAAACTGAGAACCAATGTGATTAGAATTTTTTAATGTACTTGCACTGTTTTCTATCATACAGTAAAATTTTAAAAGCGGTGAAATATTTCTTGAACCTTAGTCTCTATCAAAAGTGAAAAAAATACTGAGAGGTTTCTATGTTTTTAAAAATATTAAAGCACATACTTCTTTGTGAAAGATTATTTCTACATACTGAATACACTAACCACACTAACCAAGTTTGTTTGTGAGAAAAAAAAAAGGAAGCTAAGATACCATTTGAAAAACGATATACTGAATCCTTATGTGTGGCTCTCTTGTACTTATTTATATAAAGTGCCTGGCTCTCATTGCTGTTTAAATATGAGGTCTCATCTTGCCATGAGGTACCTTAATTCTCACAACTCTGTGTGGTTGGTACTAGAAGTCAGGGAAAACAAATAATATGCCCCAGGGCACACAGGGTTAATAACTTTTGGAGCCAGGATTCTTAGCTCAGTCTGAATCCAAACTCATCTTTTCAGTACAGTTCTTTCACATAATAATCTATGATTTGGTTCCAACCCACTGTTTCCAGTTTATTTCTTGCCACACTTCAAATTATTCATCAGTTCCTCTTATACTATGCTTTTATATACATTTGCTTTTGTTTTTGACCTTGCTCTGTTTTTTATATATTGAAATACTTGACTCTTTCTAAGCCTGTTCTTACTTTCACCCTCTCAGAAGTGTTCCTCTGTTCTATGATATTGCTACTTATGACAACCATTTTTCTCTTTGTATTGGGAAATTTATGTATGTTTGTTTCCTACCATTTGAGTACATACTTCATTAAAAATCTAATACAGCATCCAACCCAGGTTTCTATTTTTTATTGTTATATACTAGAAATTTCATTTTTATTTATTTCATTGGACTTAATGTAATTAGAGAAGGCTACCTAGACAAATAATGTTTTAAACAGTCTTAAACAATGACCCCTACAATATTGCTCTTCTTTCCAATTTTATGGCCATTAAAAAATATGGAAGTACTATGAAATGGTAATCATTTTATTTGTAATCTGCTACTTCTTTAAGAGATAGTGGATGTTGTTCTGATGAGGTGAGATATTGACATCACATTTGGAGTGCACACTTAGCTTGTAGCAGATGTTCCCCAAAATGTGAATTCTTGCATGAGTAAATAAATATTGGAACTTACACATAAACATCCTAGTTTAGCATCAACAGTGAGGTCAAAAGTGTTTGTACCTTTTTCCAATTTTCTCACCTTTTCACTAAAGGCACTGGAATATGGTATACTCACAGTGATGACTTTCTGAAAGGTTCAACAATTGCTTTTTCCTTACGAAAACCATGTTGCTAAGCAACACTTGTGTATTGGTATATTTATTTCCACAACCTTCTATCATGAGAACAGTCCAGGGTTTTTTCACTTGTAATTACCAGAGTCCCTTGAGAAATAAACCACAACACAGCCACTAAGCTTTGCTTCACATTTTGCATTGATTTAATAGGAGATGAGTATTCCACTTGATCCCCGAATGCAAAGGTTGTTGCCAGCAGAGACATTTCCAAATTGAAATAGAATATGATTTATGGCATGCCTCAGAAACCACGTCAGATGCTGTTCTCCATTATGTTGCTTAACTCTGATCTGTATGAGGGATTCACCTTACAGAGACTGTGCCTTGCAAGGCAAATTGAAAATCATGTTTTCTATTATTGATACACAGCCTCTGTTTCCTTCAGGTTCAAGTGTTAAAAATCAATTGGCTGAGAATGCTCGGTTTTTATATTCTATTTTACATTTGCATTTCAATTTGTCCTGAAATTGTAATAAAGGGGTGTGTGTGTGTGTGTGTGTGTGTGTGTGTGTACAGAGAAAGAGCAAGTGAGAGAGAGAGAGAGAAATCTCCTTTTCTTTTTGTTGACAAAGGCAAAAAGGCTGCAGTAGTACCTTCTGTACACCAAGGATTATGGTTCAGTAGTTTCAAAAATCTATATACTCTTTAATAACTAAAAATAAAGGATTTTTGCTAATGAATATTTTTCTTTAAGAAGCATTAGACAGTATTCTAGGGCTTTTTCTATGTGTCCTTAAGTATCACTAATTTTTCATTGATTTTCATGGGAATTGTTCTAAGTAAGGTCAGAAAGATCCTCAGCAAACTAGCAATGGAGTACAACCATCCAAAGCATGTAAAACTAGGTCGTGCTCTTCCTAATTTGCAGCAGTTTCTACCTCAACAGAAGTGTCAGGCTTAATAGAACAAAGAATTTAGGCTTTGAAATAAAGAAAGTTTGAAGAGATTTATTCCAATCTTAAAATGTCTCTCAGTCGGCCTATAAACGACACTTGCAGTAGAAACTCCCAGCCAACTTCAAGGTCTTCAGACTCCAGGATAAAATTAGAAGAGACCAAAGGCAGTCTTGAAAGATAATCAAATGATCAATGAGCTGATGAGCAAGAGAGGGAGTGAATGAAAGTTCTGAAAATTACTTCCGAAATTTCCTAAGTGGAAAGTGGAGAGTAAACAATGGTGACATGCCCCCTGGTGGACAGAGGTACCTCTGCAGCCGTTTGCCTTGCTTAAAGAAAAAGATGTCTGCCTGTATCAGGGATTTTTAGAGGCTCTTCAATCTTGAGAAAATCAAATACAGTCTTTCCACAACCATGATTTTTTGTTTTTACTTTCAAATATTACTTTATTTACAACTACATTTAATTAATGCTTCATTTATATGACCTCTGCTGTTCAAACCATCTGCCCTCTAATAATAATCCAACGACTCTTAGCACAGAGAAGCTAGACTTTATGTGTTAGGCAACATTGCACATTAGGAAAATGTTCCATGAAGAGGAGTCCATCTTCCCTTTTCTTGAGAATCTGTGCTCCATTTGGATTATTCTTTCAAAAATTCTCCTTCCAAATACCTAGGCTACCTCCCACAAAATGTCTTATTCCACCTGGGAGAATATTTGCAAAGTTTCCCTTCCTTAAAAGTTAGGGTTTGAGACATTATATATCCCATGGTGAAAAAGAGAGAGTAGCAGGAGGATGAAGAAAGATTAGAATCTGCTGCTTACATGACTATTCTTCCTTCACCCATATCCCACTAGACCGAGACCCACTGTTGTGATCCTGAGCCTTATGAATTTTCCTCTATTTAAGTGATTTTCTGTCCATCCTCTACTTAAAATTATAGGTCTTGTTCAACAGCTATACACAAAGTATTTATTAATATCTATTTCAATTTATGTAAAATTTGATATGCTAAAACAAAACACTATAGAAAATTACTCACAGTTGGCTTATACTAAAGTTTCCTAAATTTTTCCCAGGTATATGCCAATGAAAAACTTATGATCTTAAGCAAAATTCATTTTCTCTATTCTTTTCTGGTTTCTAAAACTATTGAGTTTTACCAATTAATGCTCAATATAAATTAACCAGTGAAGACTACAAAATCAATATCATCTCTCGCAGTCCACAATTTATCCCAAATATCACCACTGATGCCTCTCTCTGGCAACAGCAGGGTGTAGCATAAAGAAAAAACATGGGTTTTGAATCCAGATTCAAATCCTAACTTTACCACCTACCAGCTGCTTGGTCTTGGACAAGTCACTTCCACTGTCTGATCCAATTCCCTTATCTTTACAATGGGGATAGTAATTTTTTCAGAGTTTATGTAAGGTATTCAAAATGCCTGACTTAAATTAGGTAATTAATAAGTGATGTCTATAATATTTTTGTATATTATATTTCTCCTATTGTACTTGTCTCTTCTAAAGTTCTTAGTATCTTTAACGCTAGCTAATCATATCTTTTCTTCTCTGCAACTACATTTTTCTCCATATTAATTTTTTTATAAGGTCAATGCTTTATAAAGTCACCCATGGAAACTTCAGTACCTTTCACTCAAAATAGAAACAGCAGTATCTGCACTCCCATGTTTATTAAGCATTATTCAAGACAGAAGCAAACTAAACATCCATCTCCAGATGAATGGGTTAAGAAAATGTGGTATATTCATACAATGATACTACTATAATACTGTTTCTCAATCTTTGTATGACAAGAACTAAAGCAATTTAGCAAAACATTTCTTCTCTTTTCTCTGCACTTCTCATTTTGATTTCTGAAGACTCAATTTTCTTCCTTAAGAGACTCATAGAAAAGATATGGAAGGTGATGTGTTTAAAATTATGTCTTCACAGTTCAGTAACACTAGCTGATGAACACTCAGACTGAAACAGCCAACTTTAATATTTTATCAACTCATATTAAAAGTACTTTCTCTTTTTTTTCTGCTTGGAGGTTAGATGCTCAAAAACCTTTCAGTCATATTCAAAATTGAATGTATTCCTCTTATAATTGATGCAGATAAAGATTAATACAAATTTCATTTTAAATAGTCTTCAAGACGGTCCTCACATATAGAAAGTTCAAAATCTACATATGCATTTGTTCAAATGCAAACACATACTTGATATTTACCCCAAAAAGGGAGCTGTTTTTGATATTTATAGTTTCTGTCTAATCTGTCAAGGGATGATTTAGTTGATTCTGTACGTTTTTCTATTATTTCCTTTTAATTTAGAGATATAATGTAGGAAGAATTTAAGGAGGTAAACATGTTGGAAAGGAATTATTTTTTATCTTTTGCAGTAAAGGAAATGTTTGGAGAAAAGAACGGGAAATTTGGACAAAGGTGATTAAAAGTGACCTAAAGAAAATATAATAAAGGAAGAAATTGAACAAATAAAAATAAGTTGATGAGTCCAAAGGTAATTTTGACAACTATTGCCTTGTAACGAAGGGAATAAAACCTTAGTGAATTTTATGAAAGAGAGGGGTTTTCTTTCTTCCTCTTCCCCATCTATAGATATATGAGGAGGATAGAATGTTTAGTGTGAAATGGCACATTTAAATGGCAACTTTTTTCTAGCTTTATAGAGGTATTATTAACAAATAAAGACTGTATACATTTAAGGTGTACAACGTGCTGTTGTAATATACATATACATTGTGAAATGATTACCATAATCAGGTGAACTAACATATCCATCATTTCACATAGTTAACTTCTTTTTTGCACTTGAAATTTACTCTCTTGAAACATTTCAGGTATACAATACATTATTATTAGCCACAGTCCTCATGCTATATATTAGGTCTCCAGAACTTATTCACTTCATAACTGAATGTTTATACCATTTGACCAACATCTGCTCACTTCCCCCAGCCCAAAGACCCTGGAACCACCATCCTATTCTCTGTTACTATGAGTTTGACGTTTTTAGATTCCACATGTAAGTAATATCGCACAGTATTTGTCTTTCTGTGTCTGGCTTACTTCACTTAGCAAAATATCCTCCAGGTTCATCCATGTTGTTGCAAATTATTCAGCTTTAAATGGTTGATTTTTTATTAAATTAAATTCAATTGATCCCAGGTGATTAAATTTGAGGCCAGCCAGACTAACTGCTAAGCACTGTAGCTCAAACTCATCAAAAAGCATATGCTTACTTGTTTTATTTTTAGCAATAAAAATCAATTCGTGAAGGGTGAGAAAATATCTTGAAAATAAAAATCAGTTAACCCAAGTTATTTCAAGTCATGAATTTAAATTCTCAGTAGATTCTTTAGTAAACACTAAAGAGCAGTTATCTTTTATGCCTTTGTACATTAGGTAAAGCTGGAAACATATTTGGCTTGAATGTTGTAGCACTTTCCTTGCAGATTTTATAGGCTACCTATTAGATAATCAGACAACTAATAGAGACAAGGAATCTCAACTTGGTAATAATAATAGTAAAAATAGTGTCTATTCATATTTATTATGTGCCAGAAACTTTAGATGTATTAATTCATTTAAGACAATCATCCTGTGAGGTAGATACTATTATTACCCCCATTCCACAGATGTCACAGAGCACTTAAGTAATAACATGCCCCAAGGCATCACAGCTATTAACTGCATAAGTTGGTTTTGAATTTAGCTAAGAAGCTTGAGAGCTTATCTGGTTTTCACTTGCCTGAACTGCTGATTTAGAGAGCCCCCAGAAGAGAAATAAGATACACACTTCTTGATGGTGTTTCTACAACACACTTAGAACAAGTAAAAGCTTGGGGCATAATTTTTGTAGAGGTGATTGATCTTTGGTGACTTCTCTTCCTTTTGGTCACTATCTCTCACCCCTGTCATATCTGTTCTTAGGATCTCCCTCACCAAATGCTTTTCCCTGAGTTTGTCGACTGAAAAAAAAAAGCACAACCTAAAAATTGAGAACTATGTTTTATTTGGAGGACTTTCTGAAGACTTCAAGCTGGGGAGACAGCCTCTCAGAAGAACTCTGAGGGACTGCTCTGAAGAGGTAAGGGAGGATCCAGGATGTACAGGAGTTTTTGCAACAAAGGCCAGGTAGTCGGAACAGCAAAAGATTACTATTAATTAAAGAAAACCAGATACCTCAAGTTAATGAATTTAGCACTTTTCTATGTATGGGAAGACGCAAGAGTCTGGGCTCATTGAAATTATCCCTTTAATATACACCTTAGCTATCCAGGGTCAGTATCCTGTGCTTTCTCATCCTGAGTCCCCTTGGGGTGCACCGCTGGGGAGCTGCAGTGGCTGAGAGCTTGGTGGTGGGCAGCACATTTGTCTCCATCCTGAGTTCCCTCAGGGCTCACTGCTGGGGATGACTGTAGTGGTTTGATGGCTGCAACCTCCTTTGTTTACTAATATGGAGGGCAACATTTTTCATTCACAGGTTCCAAGGCTCTCACTGTGTCACTCCACATGAGTCTGCCCTCTTGACACCATATCTCTTGCTCCAGATTTATCTCCTTGTTTTCTTCTTTCCTTTTCCTCCCAATATTTTTGTGTCTAGTGTTTCAGGGACAGGTGGGGAGTAATGTACCACCTGTGCACGCAAACCCTGGGAAATAAATTGACAGTTCTAACCATGATCACGTGTCATAACCTTAAGTGCTAAGTGGTGATTTGATTTGATTTAGGGAAATTTTCACCACCTATAGAAAACTGGAGGAATTGTTTGGAAGGTGCATCTTTGGGGCCTCCAGATAAACTGAAGCAATAGTATATATATATATATATATATACACACACACACACACACACACACACACACACACACCCTGAGGCTGGAAATTCAGGCAGGACTTGCTACTGCAGTCTTAAAAGCATTCCAAGTCCTTCTTTGGGAAACCTTAGTTTTTGCTTTTAAGGTTTCCAATTGATTGGTTTAGGTCCACCCACATTACACAGGTAATCTCTTTTACTTAAAGCGGACTAATTGTAGATGTTAACCACATCTCAAAAATACTCATGGACTTGAGGACACGAGGAGGGGGAGGGGTGGGCTGGGACGAGGTGAGAGAGTGGCATGGACATATATACACTACCAAATGTAGAATGGATGGCTGGTGGGAAGCAGCCGCATAGCACAGGGAGATCAGCTCAGTGCTCTGTGGACACCTAGAGGGGTGGGATAGGGAGGGTGGGAGGGAGATGCAAAAGGGAGGGGATATGGGGATATGTGTATACATATGGCTGATCCACTTCGTTATACAGCAGAAGCTAAGGCACCATTGTAGGGCAATTCTACTCCAATAAAGATGTTGGGAAAAAAAAAAAAAGAAGAAATACTCTCACCATGTAGTGTAAACCCTTGACATTTGTCTTGTTTTGCTTTTTTCTTTTTGTAAGTCAAGTGCCTGACTTAAGCTTTGATTACCCAGGCATCCACTTCAAAGAGACATCCACTTCAAAGAAGGTATCTCAAATAAACACATTTCCAGCCATATGATTAGATAAAGAGAGTCAAGCCACCTTTGTTTTAGAGCTCTTGGTTGATTTCAATAACTGACAATTTGGGCCATTTGTTTCTTTTTCTCTTCCTGCACTGTAAATTCTCACTCTTATGTATTAATTCACCAATAAAGAGTAAGACCATAAAACCCTAGGTCTTCACCCTCAACCTCTATAAAAGCTGAACCTCAGACCCATGCATTCCCTCTCTCTCCCCTTGACCTCGCTGTGTGACCCCAGGTGTGTTGTGTAATTTCCAGGTGCTGTAAGTAATAAACCTTTTCTTTTTTCCCCAAAGTTTCCTGATTATTGCTAATAGTTTCTAACAATTATAAAAACCACAGGGCAGGTCCCACCACATCAGTCCAACTGTGACAGTAATGGATAAAGTGATATTGTAACAAGACTATTGCTGTAGCATTGGTTTGGTTGCTATTCCAGCCATCTTTACATCCCTGGATCCTGTATGGTTTGTTAAATTAATCTCCCAGCTTACCAACAGGTTCTTTGAGTTACCTGTACTATCAATAAATTTATTTTTTAAGTGGTTTCCATCTCTTCCAATCAAGAACTATGTTAGATATATCCAATTTCTCCTTACATTCTTTACTTCTGGAAGAAAAGTACATGATGAAGACAATGATAATGACTTGGTAATCTTTCTTTTAACTACTTCCTTGCTTAGTAAATAGTGCTTTCCTAAGATCTCTGAACAGAACCTTGGAGTAGACAGGCGGATAGAAGAAGTAGACTGGTAGAGAGAACGTGGGTTTGAGCCTCTTCATATGGTACAAATGACTGTTGGAATGTGGGTTCTGATAATTTAATTGTGCATTTACTGTCTACCTAGGAAACAATGCAGTGTTTTATATGGGCTGTTTAAATCTTTTTAGCAAATTATTTCAGTTCTCATTTTAGCATAAAAATATAGCATAAAAGAAATTCAACTTATAATAAGATCATATCAAGTTTAAGAACCATCTGGTATTACAGTCTTAATAGGAATCTAGTATTACAGCAATGAATGAAAAAAGAAAGACATCTCACTGTATGAGTCTGTAATGAATTTCAATGTAGCTGCATTAAACTTGAGTAAATCTAGACTTCAATGAAGGAGCTCACTATTGAGCAGGGGAGAAAGAAAAGCAAACATCACATTATAAAATAAAGGTTGTTGTGAAAAAATAAAACACATGAAAAGAATATAGTTGAGGACAGATTTTTTATTTTTATTTTTTCAGGACCATGATGTAAGAATAGTTTTTATATGCTAAGCCTTACAGGATAAGGAGGTGCTTCTATGGAATGAAATAGAGGAAAAAGGTATTATACAGCAATGAAAGTATTAGAGTAATAATTATACTTATAGCTCAAGTCTATTGTTTACTCTGGCCATTCTTTGGGCTTTACAAACATTAGCTCATTTAATCCTCACAACATTACAGGGAAAACAATGAAATCATCTTCAATTTTCAGATTAAAAAAATGAGACTTAATGAGGTAAAATAAATTGCCCAAGGTAATAGAGTTGTTCGACATTGACATTGTAACCCAAGCGGTCTGACTTCAATGGATGTAAAAGAGAATGTCATCTTAAGATGTGAATGGAGTAAAAGTTGATTTAAGAAGACTCTTAATGGAGAATATTGTGATGAAGAGATGAAAAGATGTCAAGTAAAGGAGAAGAATTGGTGATGAAGAAGATGAGATCTCTTTTAGGAAGATTTAGATGGCAGAATTAAAGATAAATCAATGAATGAGGAGACGAGACAAATTGAGAATTATTTTCGTGACTGATTTTTCAGTCTTGTAGTATTAGGTGGATGGAAATACCAGAACAAAGGGTCTGGAGGCAGAAAGGGTACATGTGTAAGAATAAACTATTAGACCATGTTGAGGTTTAGTTGCCTACATAGACACACATTTGGAAACATTCTCCAAGCAGAAAAATATCAGAAGAAAGGCTAGATTAAGACAGATACAATTTAGTGCAAATAAAAACACATAGTGATAGGCTTCCCTGGTGGCGCAGTGGTTGAGAGTCCGCCTGCCAATGCAGGGGACACGGGTTCATGCCCTGGTCCAGGAAGATCCCACATGCCGCGGAGCGGCTGAGCGCCTGAGCCGTGGCCACTGAGGCTGTGCGTCCGGAGCCTGTGCTCCCCGACGGGAGAGGCCACAACAATGAGAGGCCTGCGTACCGCAAACAAAACAAAACAAAAACAAAACAAAACAACATAGTGCCAGTTAAATTTGAATTTCAGGCAAATGATATTTTTTTTAGTACAAGTACGTTCCATTTGATATTTTGCACATTCCTATTTTTAAAATGTATTTTTTGTTTATCTGAAATTTAAATTTCACAGGTTGTCCTGTTTTTAATTTGGCATCCCTACAAAGTGGAGATATAGATTTGAGAGTCATCAGCTTGCTGAGAAGAGATCACTGATTGCCTTGAGTAATGACATTACCTAAGAAAAAGAATTCTCAAAGGTGAGGGTAGACAATGATGTCCTTGATAAAATACAAAGTTTTGCCCCTTTTCTCATCGACTCTCTTTGCCTTATGACTTTTTAGTGTTCTCCCAGTCTGACCCCTAGTTCAGCCATATAAGATGCTTTGACCAAGAAAATGAGATAGAATTAATGGTGTGTCAGTTCTGGGTTTGGGTATCCAGTATCCTTGCAGGTATTTATTTTGCTCTCATACCCCTGACATTTGCATGAAAACACATCTGGTCTAGCCTATTGGAGTATGAAAGATGTGTGGTGCAGAGCCAAGTACCCACACCAACCCCCAGTCATGTTAGTGAACCCAGAAAATCTATCTCATTTCCCCCAGCTCTCGGATGAGCGTTAGACTTATTTTTGTATACAGTTGAGGTTTGTAGTCATTAACCAGCAATGTGATGGCAGCATGAAGGTACATTCTTATAACCGACCATCTTTACTACATGTATACGAACATGTGCTGAGGTTGAAAATCTTTTACTTTTTAATTTATCATTGATTATTATTATCTCACAACTCACTATTGTGTGATTTGGGATAAGTAATTTAGCCTCTCAAACTATCATTCCCTCACTTATTACCCTAGAATAGCAACAATCTCTTAAAATTCTGAAGTTTAGATGTGACAATGACAGGCAAAGTAAGAACACAATAAATATGTTATTATTACTAGTAGTTATACTGACGTTGGCTTATGATTATGCCTTTGTACCAAGCAGAGTGCTTAGCATATTGTAAACGGTTAATAAATATCTGTGAAAAAGATGATGAAGCATGATGTTTAAAATAAAAATAAAAGTTTAGTTTTCATTTTCAGCAATAGAATCATATTATTATAATAAATGACTTCTAATTTAATGAAGAATGTGACATAAAAAATAATTAATAATTAGTGCTAGCAGAGATTTATTCAGTACATACTTTATGAAATACTTTAAATGGATCAAACATTGCTCTAGACACTGAAGATTCAGCAGTAAGTAAAACATATTAAGTCTCTGCCCATATGGAGTTTACACTTCCTGGGGAAGACAAACCATATATGTGAATAAATAAGCAAATATATAATATCCATTGGTGATGTGTTATGAGGAAAAAGCTACATAGGGGAGTAGAGGTCAATAAGGTAGTCAGGAACGGGCATTTGTACGTGATGTTGTTGGGTGCCTTGTGGAATTCAAGAAGGCATCCTAACAGAGATAATAATTAGATTGATATTTGAAGATGAGTAGGAGCTCATCATGAAAAGAGAAGACCATATCATCTGAGGTGAGGAAGGAGCTAGGACAAAGGCAATTATTTGAGAAAGATTATGGATTATTTAGGTAATTACACATATTCATTCAGTCAGTGTTTACTGAGCTTCATATCTGGTGGACCAAATTTATGATCCATGTTTTTCTGCAAATTGATTTTTAATTGAATTCTTTCCATATCAGCACATTGGGAGCTGAATTATTCTCTTCATAATAGCAGCATAATGTGTCATCCCAAGACAGATAAGAAACCATTTTAAACAAAGGGCTTTCAACAAAGGGACCAAAGGATGAAAGGAGGCTTTGAGGGCTTTCCTGGTGGTGCAGTGGTTAAGAATCCGCCTGCCGATGCAGGGGACACGGGTTCGAGCCCTGGTCCAGGAAGATCCCACATGCTGCGGAGCAACTAAGCCCGTATGCCACAATTACTGAGCCTGCGCTCTAGAGCCCGTGAGCCACAACTACTGAAGCCTGCGCGCCTAGAGCCCATGCTCTGCAACAAGAGAAGCCACCACAATGAGAAACCTGTGCACCACAAGGAAGAGTAGCTCCTGCTCGCCACAACTAGAGAAAAGCCCGCACGCAGAAACGAAGACTCAATGCAGCCAAAATAAATAAATTAAATTAAATTTAAAAAAAAAAGAAAAGAAAAGAAAGGAGGCTTTGAGTCCTGGAAACCAGACCTCAAGACTGGTCATACAGTCATACAGAGTGAAGTAAGTCAGAGAAAATCAAATATCATATAATATTGCTTATATGTGGAATCTAGAAAAATGGTACAGATGAACTTATTTGCAAAGCAGAAATAGAGACACAGATGTTGAGAACAAACTTATGGTTACCAAGGGGGGAAGGAGGTGGGATGAACTGGGAGGTTGGGATTGACATATACACTACTATGTATAAAATAGATAACTATTATCTATAGAGAACCTACTATATAGCACAGGGAACTATACTCAATGCTCTGTGATGACCTAAATGGGTAGGAAATCTAAAAGAGAGGGGCTATATGTACGTATAACTGATTCACTTTGCTGTACAGCAAAAACCCACACAACATTGTAAAGCAACTATACTCCAATAAAAATTAAATTTATAAAAAGAAAAAGAAAAAATGAATAGATGAGAATGTATAGCCATAGCCCAAGAGATAAACGATAACTATAGACTTTAAAAAATTAGTAAACTGAAATACATACATTAAGTAGGCAGCACAAAATGGTTACCAATTGGATATGGATGAGAGAAAAGACAGGTGAAGCCTCTCCAAATTCTGACCAGAGTGGCTGTATGGATCACTGTGCCATTATCAACAAACTGGACAATAGAATTCACATGGTTTCTACAGCCCATAGCAAGGTGTTTGGCAAGAACATAACTAAATATATGCCAATATTAAGCCTCAGAATCTCCAAGTTCATAGCTATAGTTATAGGCGGATTCATAGATTTAGCCTAGGCCCCTTCATTTGGAGACCAGCAATTATATTTGTTAAATATATTTTAAAAAAATAAGCTTTGTTTCAGACTTGGAAAATGGACTAGGTATACTGAATTTTTATTCTATACATACATATGATAAAATATTTACTAAACTGCCCTTTCATATTAATAGAGTACTTTTCATTGATTAAAGAGTTTTTATATTTATTTTTATCATTAGATTTCCTGTGACCAATTTAAGCTGTAATGAGTTGTGATTATGAATGTTATGCCTCTAAAACCCTTTTTAGTGGGGGTAAGAAATTTTACTTTTTGTATCCACATTTCAAGAAATTACTCTCCCTCCACTCTATCCTTTAACATTAATCTTGGATCCTAAATTATGCAACCTTTATTTACTAGCATACCAGGGATAAAACTAACACTATTATGCTTTCTTCAAAATTAGGACCTTATTTTTAATCAAGAGATTTCTCCCCTACTTATTTTCTAACGTATTACTGACATAATAGATATAAACAAAATTCTCTCAACAGAACTATTTAGTGATCGCAATTTTAAAATGTTTCATGTTCCTGGCTTCCAATTCTTTTACAAGCTAACCAAGGACATAAACGCCACTTTTGCAATATGCTTCTAAAAGATATGACACTCAGGAGAATCACTAATTATGTTTGGGCACAAATACAATTTAATAGCATCTAGACAGTTCAAAAAATCAGAAACACCTTCAAATAAGGCCAATATTTAAACATAACATACATGGTATACAAGGTCATACTTAGTAGGAGGTACTATCTGTCTGGAGAAAATTAAGTTGAGCAATCACATACTATATAGTCCAAGTAATAGTCCTCTAGAAGTCTCATATGTTTTGTATGTTTATCAGAGTACATGCAAATCAATTCACATATTGTTAAATTTTAGACAATAGAAAATGAAAATCAAAGATATGAATCATACAGAACAAGAACTACAATTATCATCATTATTAATCTACAAGGATCATTCCATTGCCCTTTTTAGTTAAAGGACAAAATAATTATCTGAAGAACTCTTCTATTTTATCCAAGGGATTTAGAACATACTAAGCTTTATGCATGAAAATACAAAGCTTATATATCACTAGCAAGGTTTAATGCATACAAAGGGATCTTCTGGAGATTCTTTGAGTTGACACCTTCCAGCTAATAGCACTGGGTGTGTGTTCACTCTGAGCTTCATGTCATCCCCATGATGTAAGCCATCTTCTATGTAAGACACTGAGCCCTTGATCTATGAATTCTTCTTTTCAATTTATTTTTTTTTCTTCTGCTTCTCATGTTTGTTTTTTTTAATTTGAAATCTAAACTGCAGTGTAGGTTAAAAAGTAACACTTTTTCAGTGCGAAATTTTTCATACAGTAATGCTCTTCCTTTAGATTTACAAAAGGATAAAAAGAATTTCTCAAGAGGTAAACAATAGTGGTCCAAGTATGAATTTAAGTGGATTCAGACATGTCTGGTCATGTCAGACAAACTGGTGAAACAGGCTGCTCTGGGCTGTTGGCTAAGAAACCTTCTAGAGGAGGATTTAATCTGTGTTCACTGTTTTTGTTCCAAAAGGCTTGTTCCAAGTGGTGAATGATGAAATAAGCTAAAAAGAAAGTCCCTCTAGAGAAACTGAGGAATTTTCTGGGAGAGAATAAATCTTGAAAGAAGAAAGAGCCAACAAATTTTCTTGACCTTGACAGAGTAATGGAGCCAGAGTTGACAGCCATGAGAAACTCTTATCAGCAAAGCATCTTTTGTGTTACTCAGGTTTGACTTGTACCATCATCCATTCATGAGAAAATGTATAGAATATTAAGAACACTCTAATAGAATGCAAAAAGAAATGAGAAAAGATCCCCCACCCCTATTTTCCATAGAACACTGTACCTCTATGATCCAGTGCATCCTGGCAGTGCTAAGTGGATCAGCCTTGTAAGGGACAATGGCCTTCAGTAGATGCCAACTATAGAAATGTAGTTCCTTCCCAGGAAATGAGTGATACTTCCCCATCACCTCCCCTTGTCCAAGAGAAAGTTTGGAAATAAAGCAAAGGCATGTCTGGCCAGTGGTACCAAGAAGATATTCAGTGGGAGAAAGGATGAATAAGAGTAGCATAGAAGAGATTTAGGAGAGTGAAAATATTTTGTATGATATTATAATGATGGATACATGCCATTGTATATTTGTCCAAACCCATAGAATGTACAACACCAAGAATGAACCCTAAGGTAAACTATGGACTTTGAGTGATTATGATATGTCAATGCATGTTCTTCAGTTGTAATCAGTATACCACTCTAGGGAGATATTGGTAGTGTGTGGGAGCAGAGAGTATGTGGGAAATCATAATACCTACCTTTCAATTTTGCTGCAAGCCTAAAATTGCTCTAAGAAAAAAGTCTTAAAAAAAGAAGATATTTAGCTAACAGCAATGTCACACAGAAGAATGCACTTGAATGCAAATATGAGAACCCCAGAATCCTTAGTCATTCTAGGAACATTTGAGGGACATTTGAGGGGGCTGATATCCTGAGTAAACAGGGACACGTTAATTTCATTTAGTGTTAACTGACACCTTAGGTGTTCTCAAGCTTATATAATGCGGTGAACTAGAAACATTTGCATCATACTATAACATGTAACCACAGCTCTCACTGCTTCACAAGTAAATTTTTTAGATTAGTTTCAAAAGAAGGAGTTAAAAAAATAAAAGCATCAGAAAGAAATATTTATATTTTATTAAAGTATCAGTTTATTAGACAAAAGCAAAATACAAGTTTTCTCTGTGGTCTTGCTAAAAAGAGAACATCATGGTAATGGTGGCAAGAAGAGTAAACCAAAATGAGGATATCAAACTAGAATGGTGATACATATTGACTATGCATTTAGATGGCAGCTTTAGAGGTAAAAATCACCAAATATTCATAGGGGCACTGTAACCATTGATAAATGCTATTAATTGATCCTGGATAAAATAGGGTGGATGTTTTGGGGATGAAAGCACAAAATAGGACCAAACAAATTTGGAGGTTTTCCCTCTGCATCCAATTTCCATTTTCTTTAGTAAAAACTAAGGAATCCATATCCTCCGTAGCACGATGGACGGTGACAGCAGCTGTAACTGTAGCTTCCATAACCAGAGCCATATCCATAGCCTCTGAAGCCACAGCCATGACCCAGTCTTTGGAAGCTTCCATGTCCACAGTCATGGTCATGGCCCAGGCCAACAAAGCCTCCATAGCTGAAGCCCAAGCCTCCATATAGTTGCTGTAATGACTGATGATATCAGAGGTGGTGAGTGAGTTTGCTGCTCCATGCAAGACACAGAGTGTGAATGTCGACATCTTTACAGGGAGGCTTATATACCCTGGTCAGAGAATGTGATAAAACAGGTGCCCATCCTTTGGTTTCATTCATGAATTATACTTGCCTAAGAAAACTCCTAAATCTATGATGCTCTGACCATACTCGTTAAGAATGTGTTAACCAGCTTGGCTCCCTAGTTAGGTTGTTCCTGAGATAGGTGCATTAATTTTCTTAAAATGAATTGCTCTTTCTTTAAAGTATAGGCATACAAACCTTAAATTGAATTCTTTATCACCAGTCACTTAACATCAGTTATATTAAATGTTGTTGAATTTCTAATTATCTTCTCATCACAGGCATTTGAGGGTTGTCATAACTGATTCTAGGAAATATAAAGACATTTAAATTGATCAATTTTGTCAAAAGGCACACATATTTTGCAGCATGAGACACAAAGGATGCACCTTTCTTCAGAAGATAAAAGAATATTCTAAGTCCAGAAATATTTGGTTCGCTTGCTGTGTATACCAGAAAGCGACAAAAAAAGCTCACTTGATTTCTAGAGTTTTAGAACTTTGACCATGTACTATGATAGATTTATTTTTGGTTTTACACACCAACATACTTGTTTTGGTTTAAAAACTAGCAGAATTGGACTCAGAAATGGAGAGACTATCACAGTGATCAAAACTCCATCTTGTGAAAAACCTTCATGCACAGTTATTTTTTTTTAATATCCTGAACAGTTTCCCCAGAATAAGTTCTAGTCTCACTGCTGCTCCAAATGCAGATTATACTCACCTCCACACATTTTCTCTCTTTCTCTACTCTTCATCATTTATCCATGTACTTTACATCTTTTTCGAATTCCATTTTGAACATCATCCAACTTCCTCCCTCCATGATTCATTATGCATCCAGGTAAAAGTGTGAATAGAGAAAAATGGTTTGGGCTCTAACCTACATACTCAAATCAACACTGAATTCCTTCCATCTAGATCTCATAGGCAATATATTACATTTGCCTTTGTCTTCTCTTTACCTAGTCTGTGCCAATTTTTTGTTACTAGTCTTTTCTAAAATATCAACTAGACCTTTCTATAAGATATTGATACTTGTTTAAAACATATTTCAACTCCTAAAATCATCTGAATTTTAAAAGGACTTGTACAATCTGGAATACTTAAATTATCTAAATATGCAGCATAATTGTAAAAATGGACAGAGAATAAGGAGACACTCTTTGGAAATGTTTGGCCTGATATTCACAGAGTTCTTCACCTCAGCCCAGAGAGGTAGTTACTAATACCCAAAGTTGATCCCATACCTGAATAAGCCCTAGGTAAGTGTGCCCATATCTTGAAACTTGAGACTCACAAAACATGTCTTATATGACTATAACCATATTGCTAAGCTTTTGCTGAGATCTATAAGTAATATTTGGATGACATATTTTTTGACAGATTTGTTCACTAAGCTGACCCTAGTATCTAAATAAAGCATAGCAACAGTTATTTTTTAAAGAATTATAAGACTTTAATATTAAAACAAGGAACATGCATATCATAACCTGAGCAATTCACTGGCTATTCTAGAAATATTTTAAGTTTGACATGAGTTCCAACAGGCTTTCTGGTTACAGATTAGCATTTAATCCAGTATAAGGCTTTAAACTCCATACTACTCTAACCCTACTTTATTCCATTTTTATTCCTCATTTCAGAAAATCAGCCAATTGAAAATAAGAATCTTTTTATTTTTAATGAATAATTTACAAATATGAATAAATTACATAACATTAAGGATTTCACATTCTTCTTGAGTAACTCTGTCAGAGCATGTGACCATGATTAAGAGCTATTTTTTTAAATGTATAGACTAAATGTATAGCTATTTTTTTAAACGTAAAGACTGTCTCTACCTTATATATGGAAAGAATATGGGATACAAATGAAAATCTTCAATAACAATAATGCTAAATGTGTTTTCAAAAAAGAAAACATGTGACAAAGGTATGCATATTTCATAAATGTCCATTAGTTGCAAAAGCAAGAAAAAACAGTTTGAAAAATATGGAACAAATCTGTATTTTTTTCCTCCACATGCACAGGAGAAAAAGTCATGTTGGAAATTTCTTTGGGGAGTTATTATTTTTCTGTCCAATCAGTGGATCAAAAGCAGATTTGGATTGTCATTATATTTTTTAAAGTTTTAACTCATGACCTAAGTTTCTGTTCATGGAGTGAAAAATGTTCTCACATTTTCCCTGGAAGTAAAGAAGTCTTTTGTTAAAAATTCAAAACATTTTTCTCTCACCTAAGACATAGATCAATGCAATCTTAGCACAGAATTATGATAATATTGATTATACTAAGAATGTCAGCAACAATAATAATATTGTTTGATTGTATTGATTATTTACTCCTTGTCAGCCCCATGGATACTGTCCCTAGAGTTATTAACCAAATGAAAGGAAAATAGAAATTTTGTCCTCCTGGGTCAAAGTACATAGTCTGATCCTTCAGTAGAGTAACTTGTCTTTATTTCTCCTGCTCAGCCCACTGTGAAGCTACATACAACTTTTAGGTAGCAATGACTAAAAAGAAGAAGTCATGGGTTTTTTGTTTTGTTGTGTCTTGTTCTTGTGTCTTGTTCTTACTTAGACTTGAGTTTTAACATTGCTCATTGTTTAGTTACATTCAACAGCAGATAGACTAGAAAATTATAAGTACAATCTCTATCTCAGAACAATAAAAATGTTAAAGAAGCACAGGTGTTAATCAAGGTAAAGGGACCAATCTTCAAAAATCAGTTGTCATAATTTAGCTCTTCTTGTAACCATGAACAGAACATTTTAAATGGTCTATTTGACAACCTTCAAAGAGAAAATACATAAAGAGAGAGTCAACATAGTATAGTTGTCCTGGGACTCAGGACAACAGGGTTCAGACCCTAGTCTTACCACTAATTTTCAAGGGAAAATCATTTATTCTGAGATACTCTGCCTGCAAGATTATGAGGCAGCATTATAAAGTTCTAACATCCCTTTCAGTTTTTTAAGTCTATGATTTAATTTTAGTCCTTTTTTAAAGTTATATTTGCCCAGTTTATACCAAATATTATTTGGTTTATATCATTACCTGAAGATATCATTCAGTTTTAGGAAAACTAGTTAGGAAATCTTGTATTTTACCTATTCTATTCCTTATTTCTTATGTTGCAATAAAATGATTGTTTTTGAAGAGATAATGTTTGAAATTCATCTTTATATAAATTAAAAAAATTATTGAATGGTAATTTTGGTCAGTTGAAGGTAAACAATGTTTTGTTCCTTGATGATATTTCCGTTCATTTATTGTTCTTACTGGATTACAAATACTTCAGTGTAGTAATGATGATGAAGATGAAGGACAGTGTTCCCATAAAAGGATAAATGAGATGAGTTGCATGTCCAAGTTCACATTTTTATTATCCAATTTGTCAATGACTTTTAAGTAATTTAAGTCAGTCTTATCTTACATGCATAACAAACTAGATGAAAGCAAATTATGAATAAAGGAAGATAACATATAATTCAAAGATTCACAGAAAAGCAGAGCTTACATTCTCTAAAAATTTAGAAATATGGATTATAATATTTGTGAAATGCAAGTATGCTCTGACTACAGTTTTAATAATATGGATGGCTAGCAACTATAAATAGGTGTGTCTAACATGACTTGTTTTTATAAAAAAAAAAAATTAAAGGAGATAATCCTTGTATTTATAATTGACAAATAGCAAAAATACATATAGGTATGTACACATAACTGAGTTAAATGAACCCCAAAGAGCTATATTTTCTATTTCAAATTAGGTCATTTATTGGTAGTCAACATACATCATCTGTTAGTGCCCAAGCTAACAGATGCCAGAAGACATAAGGCAGACATGCTTATAAATTCTCTGAAATTCTTGTTTCTCTTGCTAAATAGGTCTAGGGTAATCTCAATTCATTGACTGAATAATGTTGTGTCAAATCCACTCATGGTAGCAGGTACTGGGTTACTAGGGCCATAGTTCAGTAGAAGCTAGATAATCCATAACCTCCATAGCACAATGGACCACAATGGCAGCCAGATCTGAAGCTTCTATAACCAGAGCCATGTCCGTAGCCTCCGAAGTCACAACCATAGCCCAACCTGCAGAAGCTGCCACATCCACAGCCATAGCCATAGCCCAGACCACTGAAGCCTCCATAGCCACAGCCCAGGCCTCCATAGTAGTTGCTGTCAGGGGTGGTGAGTTTGGTTTGCTGTTCAAAGCAAGAACCTAAGTGTGAATATCAACATGTGTAGAGGGATGCTTATATACCCTGGTCAGAACATGTGGTAAAATATGTGGCCATTCTTTTGTATCATTCCAGATTATTCATTTACTTGAGGCAAATTCTTCATCTGTTTGCTGACACAAGGAAAGGCACACACTCATTAAAATATTTGAGCTTGGTTAGCTGCCTGGTCAAAAGGCCCTTGAACTCATTACAGTCTTTTTTAATGAAAAAAAAAAAATCTGTCTTCAAAGTCACAAAGTAAAACTTCCCTGAATAGAATTCTTCATTACTAAGCATATTACATCATTCATATTTGATGGAGTTTTCTCATTAAATATTTTCTCATTTTCATAGCATTTTTTGGATTGTTGTGTATTAATTCCACCTAGATTTAAATACGTTGATCAAGATTAAAGTTTTTTGTTTTTTGTTTTTTTGCAGTACGCGGGCCTCTCACTGTTGTGGCCTCTCCGGTTGCGGAGCACAGGCTTCGGACGTGCAAGCTCAGCGGCCATGGCTCACGGGCCCAGCCGCTCCGTGGCATGTGGGATCTTCCCGGACCGGGGCACGAACCCATGTCCCCTGCATCGGCAGGCGGACTCTCAACCACTGCGCCACCAGGGAAGCCCAAGATTAAAGTTCTTAAATCTATAAAATTATCCAAATAAATATCAAATTTATTTCCCATTTGTATATACATATAAAATATATATGCATATACATATATATCATATATATATACACACACAAGACAAACTCACTTTCAAAACCAGTCTGAAAACCATTAAAAAATATTCCCTTTACACAATTACCCACTTTTCCAGAATGGACAATATCCAAAATATGATCTAAAAATGCAGATGATCTTGGCTCTATGCTACACAGTTACCATTTTTCTTCTCTTCTCTATGCTTCTTTATAATCCATATATCATTCTCTTATTAAACATCTCTTTAAATCTCATTCTATGTTCATTCCCAATACATGCTTGCACCAGCTAGGTCTTTTGTTCTTACCCACTTTTTCCAATCAATATTTTATCCCTCTACTCACGTCTCTAATTTTATCATAATAATTTTGCTCTTAAATTTTTCTTTTCCAATTCTGTGTATACCAGACCCTTATTTTTTCTCAGGTAATCAGCAAATATTTTTTTCATAGTTACTTATTCATTAAGGTTTTAAATTTAAGATATACATATATATGTTTGTATGCTCTTAAAATCATACAATATTTTTTAACAGGGCTTCTTAAAATCCTCTTGCCTTGAAATCTCCAAAAATGAATGTGCAGTGATGAAATGACTGAGACAAGAATCAGGTATATGAAGTAGTGGGCCAGTCTTCTGCTGTTTCTCAGTTTGCTCTGTGAAGATGGCAAACCCATTCCAAGTTTAAGCCCCACTAGATGTGCCCATATCTTGGACACACATATATATGTAACACATTTTCTTTATCCATTTATCCATCACTTGTCTCTTAGGTTGATTCTATACCTGGGCTATTGTAAATAATGCTGCAGTGAACATGGGAGTGCAAATGTCTTTTTTTTTTTTTTTTGATCCTGCTGCACAGCTTGCGGGATCTCAGTTCCCCGACTAAAGGTTGAAACCGGGCCCCAGCAGTGAAAGCCCAGAATCCTAACCACTAGCCCACCAGGGAACTCCCCGCAAATATCTTTTAGAGTTAGTGTTTTTATAACATTTTTGATAATACATTTCCCTAACTGGATTTGTTTACTGTTTTTCTAAACAAAAAATATTTGTTGAATTAATGAAAAAATAAATTCTGCATGACACACAACTTGTAATAATTCTCTAAGTTGAATTATGGACTCAAATGGCTTTCAGGTTTTAAAGGAATATTTAACTTAAAGGAATAATTAATCCTGTTTTTTCCTTTAGCAAACGTTATTCCATCTTTATTTTTTTTTCTGAAAAAGAAAATAGTTGGCAAAAACTATCTTTTTTCCTCAGTGAGTCATTTTGAAGTCAAATGATCACAAATAAATCTAACAAGTTTAAGAATCCCATGAATGATTAAGTAAATTTGCTAGATTGTCTGTGATGAGGGCTAATTTATGTTATTTCCAATGAAAATAGCTATGCTCACATGGATAAAATCCAATAGATTTTACAAATTTTTAAAAAATCTCAATAATGAAATATACCATGACTTATTTGTGTATTTTCAAAGAAAATAATATTATGTCAATATATAATTAAGAACAAAAAATTGTGAAACAATGCTGTGAAATATATGAGCCAAATATTTTTTATTGACTTTTTTCTGGGTTAAAAAATAAAACAATTATAATATCCTTTAGATACTAATTATTTTTGAAAACTGAAAAATGTTTATTTCTTTTGAGATTTTTTTGTGTTTTTTTTTGTTGTTGTTGTTAGATCAGTGGACTCAAAGACTTGCACAATTCTTTGTTAATCTTTTTGGGAGCTTTCTACAAGAAGACAATCAGTTGATTGTGAAGCTCAGATCCTGTGTTGATGTGCTAAATGATGAAAATATATTCTTCCACTGGCCAAATTGTAGCTTTTATTAGGAAGCTAAGGGCACTTCTACCATGAATTCAAAATGTGTTTCTTAGACATAATTAATTAAATCATAAAATAGGATGTAATAAAATATGATAATGTATTTCACTAGGAGTATCATGCACACTAGATTGTTTCCCAGTCTAATGACGTTGATGGCTATTTTTATTTTTAGACCTATAAGGCATGTCCATAGACTGTGGAACTATTACCTCATTAAGTGTGCAAAATGGAGCCACACAACTCTATCTCACCTGCTCTGTACACTGAGACTCTACAACACCCAGACTGAATTGATTGAAAGGATAGGCGATAACTAATGCCTGAGCAAATTTCTCTTTATGTAGGTTAAGTATGTACCTTTCAAATGAAGACTTTGATCTTGTATAAATATAGGTATACATGTATAAATATAATAGATATAGATATAGGTGAAATCTAGATAAAGCTAACATTGAAATTGAGTTTTATTTTTTATATGTTCTATAAGAATAAAATGTTATAAAAATGGTAATTCTATCTAAGAAGGTGAATCCTCTTTCACATCCCCCATAAATTCAGCTAAGTTCATGGAAGCTGAGCAAAGCTTTCAAGATACTCCATTTGCTTGTATGAATGGGGAAAATACATTGAAGAAGGCAGCTGCATTCTGGCACCTAGATTCATAAGATCTTGGCCTTGGTCCTGATGCTATCACTAGAGCTAATATATAATTCTATAGAAGCCAATTACTTTTCTGAGATTTTTTTAAGCTGAGAAATGCGGTACAAAGCACTGCTGACATTTAATGTTTGTTTATGATACTGCTATCTGACTGAATCAAATATATTTGACCAGTTTAAACAAAATATCCCCTCATAGATACAGAGAATAGATTGGTGGCTGCCAGAGTGAGGGGGTTGGGAGTGGGCAAAATGAGTGAAGGAGGTCAAAAGCTGCAAACTTTTAGTTACAAACTAAGTAAATCACGGTGATATAATGTACAGCATAGTCATTATAGTTAATAATACTATATCGCATATTTGAAAGTTACTAAGAGAGTAATGTTAAAAGTTCTTATCACAGGAAAAGAAAATGAAACTGTGTGTGGTGATGGATGCTAACTAGAATTATTGTGGTGTATACAAATATTGTATACAAATATTGTATACAAATATTGAATCATTATGTTGTTTACCTGAAACTGGTAGAATGTTATATGTCAAGTATACCTCAATAAAAAAATCTTAATTTTATATTATTACCTGAATATATCATTTTATTTTAGGAAAGAATTGGTATTTGCTTACATATTTTTCTTATTTTACCAATGAAATGTCCCCTCCTGTCCATTTTTATAAGGGGAAATTCAGATTTAACTGAAATTCAGATTTATAGGAAAGCTCTTTGGATATAGCTGTGCTTGTTATCAGCTTAAGCTAAAAAATAAATTAGTTCACGATTATGTCTTGTTGTTTTTTTCCCTTCTTAGGTTGAAGAAATGGTGAATATAATGATGGTAGTAAAGAAGAATACCATGTCAAGTCATGAAGATTCAGTAAGAATAGGAAAGCTAACAAAAAAGTCTTAGTTAAAACGTTTTCAGTTAAATGACCTCATATGAAAAATGTTACCCTAATTCATTATTTACTTATAGATCAGCTGCTTGATGAAAATATCAAAGAAAATAATGTATAGAAGACTATGATACACAGGGTGGATTATACTAAATATAAAAAATTTGGAAAGGTGGTTTACTTTCATAGCCTAGTGACGGTTTGATCTATTACCATGTATTTGCATTTACAATAAAAAGCCAAATAGATTTTGAATAAATGGAAGGATTCATTATGCATTTGGACTGAATTGAGAAATGTGAGTTAAGTTAAATAAAACACATGTATTTGATAAATAAATATATAGATATGTTAAATCGGCATTGTTTTTGTTGTTGACTTAAATCTGAATACTATCTAAACAAAAGCAAGAGATGTAAAAATATTAAACCACTAACAGTTTTGAAAAAATCTTTTCATATTAGTCTAGAATTAGTCTTTATATCAGTCTTTCTATCTGTATGGATATTTGTGAGGTATATGGAAAAAAAAATGATTCTAAGCCAAGGAGATACCATCCCTTACTGACAATCGAGTAGGATGGAACCATCATCACTTCCATATAATTGAGTTTCATGAACAAGACAAAAAACATATTTTGTTTTCAAATTTAATGTTTTACTGAAAGGTAAACAGATAATCCAGTTAGCTTTAAAAAAAAATTAGAGGAGTCTAGGATTATGATGGAGGTATAGGAGTGTATTGAAAAATTGTCCAAAATTCTGAGAAGCTAGATACTTCTGTGCAGATAACTGCAGTATGATCTTTGTGGTCCAATTTTTGAGATCAGATTTGGAAAGCCCCATGTAATTTCAGATATAGGGCTCCTAGGGAAGATTTCAGTAGAAGCTAGAAAATCCATATCTATCTTCTACAGAATGATGGGTAGTGATGGCAGCCATATCCAAAACTTCCATAACCAGAGCCATATCCATAGCCTCTGAAGCCACAGCCATAGCCCAGTCTGCGGAAGCTGCCACATCCACAACCGTAGCCATAGCCCAGACCACCAAAGCGTCCATAGCCATAGCCCAGGCCTCCGTAATAGTTGCTGTAATGGCTCTTGGTGTCAGGGGTGGTGAGTTTGGTTTGCTATTCAAAGCAAGAACCTGAGTATGCATGTCAGCATGTGTAGAAGGATGCTTATATACCCTGGTCAGAGCATGTGATAAATCATGTGTATACCCTCCTTTTATGTCATGTTTACATTATATATATACTTGGAATAACTCATTAATTCTTTGTCCCCTGACACAGGGAGAAGGCCTCACACTCATTAAAATATTTGGGATCACTTTGTTACCTAGTTAGGGTGTCTCTTAAAAGTTATTGCATCACTTTATTAAATCATCACTTGGCACACTTTAAATACACACAATTATATTTGTCAATTATACCTCAAGAAAGCAGGTGAAAAAAGTTATTGAACCACTTTATAAGAAGGAATGCTGTATCTTCAAAGTCTAGACATATCAGACCCCAAATACTATTCTTCATAGCCAGGCATACCAATCAGGTTTGATCGTGTTGTGGTTTTCAATTAAATATTTCATCATCTCTGGTTTTCTTTAGATACTTCACTTAAGAAAATTAAACCAAAGAAATTGGTCAAAGTTCTGTAATCAATAATATCCTTTTAAAGCATATTTTCCTCTGTCCCAAAACTGAATTATTTCTTTATTTCAGAAATAAGAAAACAGAAACATTTGAGAGCTGGAAAGAACCAGTTTGACTGTTGTGAACACTAGTAAGGAACTTTAGAAAAATAAATCTACTTTTTATTTAGTTTTAGAACATTGACCATCATAACTGACATACTTTTTACTTTTCATGCTACTTTAAAAAATAAAAAAACATTTTTGCTTTTTATGTTGATGAGCCAATAATGACATCATTATTAATTAAAATCCATAGTTTACTCTTCATTCTTTGTGTTGTACCCTTCTATGGGCTTTGACAACCATGAGATAAAATTGTTCAGAAACTGATGGCAAATCACAGTAATCAAAAATTTATTTCAAAAGTAGCTTTAAAAGCATATTAAAAGTTATCTTCTCAAATCCTGACCCTATTCTCTGGCATGTCATCTATCCAAGTTGCCTCCAAAGTGTACATATTCCTCCCTGTCTTTACATTCACCATTTCCTCCTGTTTATTCACCCATATATCTATCTTATACAATATCCTTTTTTTAATTAATAAATTTTATTTGAAGAATAGTTTTAAGTTTTCAGATTAATTGAGCAGGAAATACAGAATTCCTATATGTCACCCCCCATACACACACATACACACCAATATTAATACAATAATAATTAAAATCTGTAGTTTAGATTAGTGTTCACTCTGTGTTGTACTGTTCTGTGGATTTTGACAAATGCATAATGTCATTAAACTCCATTACAGTACCATACAGAATAGTTTCACTGCCCTAAAAATCCCCTTTGCCCCCTCTATTCTTCCCTCCCTCCTTCCAAACTCCGGCAAATACTAATCTTCTGACTGTCTTCATAGTTTTTTCTTTTCCAGAATGTCATAGTGGAATCATACAGTATTTTGCCTTTTCACATTGACTTCTTTCACTTAGCAATAAGCCTTTATGATTCCTCCTTATCCTTCTGTGGCTTGATAGCTCATTTCTTTTTATCCCTGAATAATATTCCATTGTCTGGATGTACCACAATTTATTTATCCATTCACCTCTTGAAGGACATCTTGATTACTTCCAAGCTTTGGCAAATAGGAATAAAACTTCTATAAGCATCTCTGTTCAGGTTTTTGTGTGGACATAAATTTTCAAGCCATTTGAGTAAATACCAGGGAAAATTATTACCGAATCTTTTCCATAGGACCATTTTTAGCTTTGTGAAAAACTGCCAGACTGTCTTCCAAAGTTGCTGTACTATTTTTCATTCCCATCAGCAATGAATGATAGTTTCTGTTGCTCCACAATCAAGCCAGCATTAATTGTTTTTAGTGCTTTAAATTTTAGCCATTCTAACATATACGTTACTATCTCTTTTTACATATCATCTAGCCTCTGTCCTCCAATTAGCCATTAGCCTATGGTGGCTAGGTAAAATTGTGATGTACATAAAATTTCTCTCTGGCACCCATCAATTTTCACTCAGTCTATAGTTACTTAGTTAATCTCTTCCTTTTCTCTTCTTGTATCTTTACTTTTATGAAAACTGTTTTCCCTTTTATTCCCTTTGCTTTTTCTGTGTTTTATTTATTTATTTTTTTGGTCCCCTTATTCTCAGGAAACACCATACTAGTCTCACTAAGATATTAAATGTTTGTTAAGGTTTCTGATGTTAAAAAAATAATACAAATCCAAGGGCTCTATCAAATTCAATAAGATACCATTAACATTGGAAATGTCTTCAGCATCTCCAAATTGTAGATGTTATGTTAAAAGATAAGGGGTGGACAAAGACAATTGAGAGCAAAAGTCCCTCAGCTGACTCTAAGAAGTTAGTCACTTATAGCTGAAGCTTATCCCAAACCTGGTTAAATTTATCTAGTTTTGCGTTTAACATTTGGCTCTAGTCCTTAAGTTCGTGTGAACCTTATATAACCTCAAGTGTATTGTTCAGGTTCTTTTAGTCTTTTAAGTAATTTTCAAATGATGAATTCTCCCAACTGGATTTATTTACCTCTCTTAATAGCTACCATGTAATAAGAACACAACAAATATGTGTTGAAAGGATGAATGAATTCTAAGGTCTTTAAAATTAAGCATCACACTTCTGACAGGCATGGGTAACTCTGTGATGGCATCTAAACAATAAAGATTTAAAGGAGGAATAAGCTCAAATGGCTTTCTGAATTTAGAGGAACATATAACCATCATTTTATTTGCACTGGGTTTTTTTAAAGCATAATAATGAATTATATATTATATATAAATTTCAGTGTAAAATTTGATGAATTCTTATAAATAGGCATACACTACCCATACTAAGCATGCCCTAACGCCTAAAGTGTCTCTATGCTCCTTTTTTTTTTTTTGTCCTCACTTTCTAGAGATAACCATCCTTCTAGATTTTGACAGCAGTTTTTTTAGATCTTATCAATAGTTTTCCAAAATGATTTTCAGGTTTACAGTCCCACCAACAATGTAAGAGAGCTCCACTTGCTCTAAATCTTTGAGAACACTTGCTATTTTCAGACTATTTAATTTTGATCGTTCTTGTGGGAAAGTAGTAGTAGCTGAGCATTGTTTTAATTTGGCTTTTACCTGATGAGTAATAACACTAGGGACCATTATATACATTTATTGATCAGCTAGATAACCTTTTGGAAGTGGCTGTTCAATTATTTTGTTTATTTTTAATTGAGTTTGTAATATTTTAGTATTGATTTGTAGAGTACTTGGGTAAAAGTATTTTGTCAAATCTGTTTTAAAAGTATTTTCTCTATATATGTGGCTTGTTTTTGCACTTTAAAGTGATGTCTATGTATGAACAGAATTTCTTAATAGAATGAGTCCAGTTTATTAATTTTTAAATTTTATGTTTAATGCTTTTTTGTCTTAAAAAACTCTTGGCTACCTCACCTCTTATTTTTTAATTCCTTTGTCTTCTCTCTTCAGAACTTGTTCCATTTTTTATTGTTCATCCTACATTAAAAGACAGTTGTTAATTTCAATATTTCATTCTCATTAAGTCAACAGGAAGCCATAAAATCAGAAATAACTCAAACAGGTTTAATGATGTCACACGCTGACCATTTAATTCTGCCATATCTTCCCTCAGTTGTGGTGCTGATGATCCTGTGATGCATTTTCTCTGGACCAGTAACAGCTTTTCCCTAAAAGAAGATTTTGGAGCTCTTCTGTTAATTCCAACACAAATCAATATAATGTACCAGTAAGAGGTATAATAATAAAGCTGCATTATACTAAGAATGCTAAGCAGTTTCTCCAAATAGTTATACTGATTATAGTTTTTCTTTAGCTACATAAAGTCTTTCTTTAGACTATGATTCTACTGTCCAGTTAGGGGGTAAAGTATTTTCGTATGAAATTATGTTTTATTCAGTCAAACTGAAGATTACCATCCTCCAATGGTGACACTGAAATATATCTACCCTGACCTATTTACTATGAAGCTACGATTCCTCTCCTGAGTTGAATAAAAGGATATGATCTGGCTGAGTAAATCCATCCATATGTGCAGTAAACAAGTCTAAGCTTTTCAAATGCATTATAATAATTTTTTAAAAGTAGAGTTGGCTTTAACACTATTTACTAGAACCTATTTTTACAAAGAAGCTCAATTAGAAATTGATAGTTCGGAGGAGGAGCTTCAAGATGGCGGAAGAGTAAGATGCGGAGATCACCTTCCTCCCCACAGATACACCAGAAATACATCTACATGTGGAACAACTCTTACAGAACACCTACTGAATGCAGGCAGAAGACCTCAGACCTCCCAAAAGGCAAGAAACTCTCCATATACATGGGTAGGGAAAAAGAAAAAAGAATAAACAGAGACAAAAGAATAGGGATGGGACCTGCACCTCGGGGAGGGAGTCGTGAAGAAGGAAAGGTTTCCACACACTAGGAAGCCCCTTTGCGGGCGGAGACTGTGGGTGGCAGAGGGGGAAAGCTTCGGAGCCGTGAAGGAGAACACAGCAACAGGGGTGCAGAGGGCAAAGTGGAGAGATTTCTGCACAGAGGATGGGTACCGACCAACACCCACCAGCCCGAGAGGCTTGTCTGCTCACCTGCCGGTGTGGGAGGGGGCTGGGAGCTGAGGCTTGGGCTTCAGAGGTCGGATCCCAGGGAGAGGACTGGCGGTGTGAACACAGCCTGAAAGGGTTAGTGTGCCACAGCTAGCTGGCAGGGAGTCCAGGAAAAGGTCTGGAACTGCCAAAGAGGTAAGAGACGTTTACTTCCCTCTTTGTTTCCTGGTGCACGAGGAGAGGGGATTAAGAGCGCTGCTTAAAGGAGCTCCAGATAAGGGCACAATGCGGCTAACAGCACGGACCACAGAGATGGGCATGAGACACTAAGGCTGCTGCTGCAGCCACCAAGAAGCCTGTGTACGAGCACAGGTCACTGTCCACACCTCCCTTCCAGGGAGCCTGTGCAGCCCACCACTGCCAGGGTCCCGGAATCCAGGGACAACTTCCCCAGGAGAACGCACGGCACGCCTCAGGCTGGTGCAACGTCACGCTGGCCTCTGCCGCCGCAGGCTCGCCCGGCATCAGTACCCCTCCCTCCCCCCGGCTTGAGTGAGCCAGAGCCCCTGAATCAGCTGCTCCTTTAACCCTGTCCTGTTTGAGCAAAGAACAGACGCCCTCAGGCGACCTACATGCAGAGACGAGGACCGAATCCAAAGCTGAATCCCAGGAGCTGTGGGAACAAAGAAGAGAAAGGGAAACTCTCCCAGCAGCCTCAGGAGCAGCGGATTAAATCTCCACAATCAACCTGATGTGCCCTGCATCTGTGGAATACCTGAATACACAACGAAACACCCCAAATTGAGGAGATGGACTTTGGGTGCAATGATATATATTTTTTCTTCCTTTTACTCTTTTTGTGAGTGTGTATGTGCATGCTTTGTTGTGTGATTTTGTCTGTATAGCTTTGCTTCATTTGTCCTAGGGTTCTGTCTGTCCATTTTTTTGGTTTGTTTTTGTTTTTTTATTACTTACAAAATATTTTTTCTTAAAAATTATTTTTTATTTTAATAACTTATTTTATTTTATCTTCTTTCTTTTTTTCTCCATTTTTGTTTTGTTTTGTTTTGTTTTGTTTTTGTGTGTGTGCGGTACGTGGGCCTCTCACTGTTGTGGACTCTCCTGTTGCAGAGCACAGGCTCCGGACACACAGGCTCAGTGGCCATGGCTCACGGGCCCAGCCACTTCATGGCATGTGGGATCTTCCCGGACTGGGGCACGAACCTGTGTCCCCTCTATTGGCAGGTGGACTCTCAACCACTGCACCACCAGGGAAGCCCTTTTCCTCCCTTTTATTCTGAGCCATGTGGAGGACAGGCTCTTGGAGCTCCAGCCAGGCATCAGGGCTGTGCCACTGAGGTGGGAGAGCCAAGTTCAGGAAACTGATCCACAAGAGACCTACCAGATCCACGTAATATCAAATGGCAAAACTCTCCCAGACATCTCCATCTCAACGACCTTGGAGTAGAGAGTTGGAGTTGCCAAGACCCAACTCCACTCAACAACCAGCAAGTTACAATGCTGGACACCATATGCTAAACAACTAGCAAGACAGGAACACAACCTCATCCATTAGCACAGAGGCTGCCTAAAATCACAATAAGGCCACAGACACCCCAAAACATACCACCAGATGTGGACCTGCCCACCAGAAAGACAAGATCCAACCTCATCCACCAGAACAAGGCACTAGTCCCCTCGACCAGGAAGCCTACACAACCCACTGAACCAACCTTAGCCACTGGGGACAGACACAAAAAACAACAGGAACTACGAACCTTCAGCCTGAGAAAAGGAGACCCCAAACACAGTAAGTTAAGCAAAATGAGAAGACAGAAAATCACATGGCAAATGAAGGAGGAAGGCAAAAACCCACCAGACCTAACAAATGAAGAAGAAATAGTCAGTCTACCTGAAAAAGAATTCAGAATACTGATAGTAAAGATGATCCAATATCTTGGAAATAGAATGCAGAAAATAGAAGAATAGTTTAACAAGGACCTAGAAGAACTAAAGAGCAAACAAACAGTGATGAACAACAAAATAAATGAAATTTAAAATTCTCTAGAAGGAATCAATAGGAGAATAGCTGAGGCAGAAGAATGGATAAGTGACCTGGAAGGTAAAATAGTGGAAATAACTACTGCAAAGCAGAATAAAGAATGAAAAGAATTGAGGACAGTCTCAGAGACCTCTGGGACAATATTAAACACACCAATATTCGAATTATAGGGGTCCCAGAAGAAGAAGAGAAAATGAAAGGGACTGAGTAAATATTTGAAGAGATTATAGTTGAAAACTTCCCTAATATGGGAAAGGAAATAGTTAATCAAGTCCAGGAAGCACAGAGAGTCCCATACAGGGTAAATCCAAGGAGAATCATGCCAAGACACATATTAATCACAGTATCAAAAATTATATACAAAGAAAAAATATTAAAAGCAGCAAGGGAAAAACAACAAATAACACATAAAGAAATCTCCATAAGGTTAACAGCTGATCTTTCAGCAGAAACTCTGCAAGCCAGAAGGGACTGGCAGGACATATTTAAGGTGATGAAGGAGAAAAATCTACAACCAAGATTACTCTACCCAGCAAGATCTCATTCAGATTTGGCAGAGATATTAAAAGCTTTACAGACATGCAAAAGCTTAGAGAATTCAGCACCGCCAAACCAGCTTTACAGAAAATGTTAAGGGAATTTCTCTAGGCAAGAAACACAAGAGAAGGAAAAGATCTACAATAATAAACTCAAAACAGTTAAGAAACTGGTAATAGGGATATACATATAGATAATTACCTTAAATGTAAATGGATAAAAGGCTCCAACCAAAAGACATAGACTGGCTGAGTGGATACAAAAACAAGACCCATATATATGCTGTCTACAAGAGACCCACTACAGACCTAGGGACACATACAGACTGAAAGTGAGGGGATGGAAAAAGATATTCCATGAAAATGGAAATCAAAAGAAAGCTGGAGTAGCAATTCTCATAACAGACAAAATAGACGTTAAAACAAAAACTATTACAAGAGTCAAAGAAGGGCACTACATAATGATCAAGGGATCAATCCAAGAAGATATAACAATTGTAAATATTTATGAAGCCAATATAGGAGCACCTCAATACATAAGGCAAATACTAACAGTCATAAAAGGGGAAATCGACAGTAACACAATCATTATAGGGGAGTTTAACACCCCACTTTCACCAATGGACAGATCATCCAAAATGAAAATAAATAAGGAAACACAAGCTTTAAATGATACATTAAACAAGATGGACTTAATTGATATTTATAGGACATGCCATCCAAAAACAACAGAATACACATTTCTCTCAAGTGCTCATGGAACATTCTCCAGGAAAAGTCATATCTTGGGTCACAAATCAAGCCTTGGTAAATTTAAGAAAATTGAAATTGTATCAAGTATCATTTCTGACTGCAATGTTATGAGACTAGATATCAATTACAGTAAAAAAAATATGTAAGAAATACAAACACATGGAGGCTAAACAACACACTACTTAATAACCAAGAGATAACTGAAGAAATCAAAGAGGAAATCAAAAAATACTTAGAAAAAAATGGCAACGAAAACCAAACAACCCAAAACCTATGGGATGTGGCAAAAGCAGTTCTAAGAAGGAAGTTTACAGCAATACAATCCTACCTTAAGAAACAAGAAACATCTCAAATAAACAACCTAACCTTACACCTAAATCAATTAGAGAAAGAAGAGCAAAAGAACCCCAAAGTTAGCAGAACAAAAGAAATCATAAAGACCATATCAGAAATAAATGAAAAAGAAATGAAGGAAAGAATAGCAAAGGTCAATAAAATCCAAAGCTGGTTCTTTAAGAAGATAAACAAAATTGATAAACCATTAGCCAGACTTATCAAGAAAAAAAGGGAGAAGACTCAAATCAATAGAATTAGAAATGAAAAAGAAGTAACAACTGACACTGCAGAAATACAAAGGATCATGAGAGATTACTACAAGAAACTCTATGCCAATAAAATGGACAGCCTGGAAGAAATGGATAAATTCTTAGAAATGCACAACCTTCTGAGACTAAACCAGGAAGAAATAGAAAATATGAACAGACCAATCACAAGCAATGAAATTGAAACTGAGATTAAAAATCTTCCAACAAACAAAAGCCCAGGACCAGATGGCCTCACAGGCGAATTCCATCAAACATTTAGAGAAGAACTAACACCTATCCTTCTCAAACTCCTCCAAACAATAGCAGAAGGAGGAACACTCTGAAACTCATTCTATGAGGCCACCATCACCCTGATACCAAAACCAGACAAAGATGTTACAAAGAAAGAAGACTACAGGCCAATATCACTGATGAACATAGATGCAAAAATCCTCAACAAAATACTAGCAAACAGAATCCAACAGCACATTAAAAGGATCATATGCTATGATCAAGTGGGTTTTATCCCAGGAATGCAAGGATTCTTCAATATAGGCAAATCAATAAATTTGATACACCATATTAACAAATTGAAGGAGGAAAACCATATGATCATCTCAATAGATGCAGAGAAAGCGTTCGACAAAATTCAACACTCATTTACGATAAAATTCCTCCAGAAAGTAGGCATAGAGGGAACTTTCCTCAACATAATAAAGGTCATATATGACAAACCCACAGCCAACATCATCCTCAATGGTGAAAAACTGAAACTATTTCCACTAAGGTCAGGAACAAGACAAGGTTGCCCACTCTCACCACTATTATTCAACATAGTTTTGGAAGTTTTAGCCACAGCAATCAGAGAAGAAAAATAAATAAAAGGAAACCAAATTGGAAAAGAAGAAGTAAAGCTGTCCCTGTTTGCAGATGACATGATACTATACATACAGAATCCTAAAGATGTTACCAGAAAATTACTAGAGCTAAACAGAGGATTTGGTAAAGTAGCAGGATACAAAATTAATGTCCAGAAATCTCTTGCATTACTATGCACTAATGATGAAAAATCTGAAAGTGAAATTAAGAAAACACTCAATTAACCATTGCAACAAAAAGAATAAAATATCTAGAAATAAAACCTACCTAAGGAGACAAAACACCTGTATGTAGAAAATTATAAGATACTGATGAAATAAATTAAAGTTGATACAAATGGATGGAGAGATATACCATGTTCTTGGTTTGGAAGAAGCAACATTGTGAAAATGACTCTACTACCCAAAGCAATCTACAGATTCAATGCAATCCGTATAAAACTACCACTGGCATTTTTCACAGAACTAGAACAAAAATTTTCAAAATATGTATGGAAATACAAAAGACCCCAAATAGCCAAAGCAATCTTGAGAAAGTAAAATGGAGCTGGAGGAATCAGGATCCCTGACTTCAGAAAATACTACAAAGCTACAGTAATCAAGACAGTATGGTACTGGCACAAAAACAGAAATTTAGATCAATGGAACAGGATAGAAAGCCCAGAGATAAACCCACATACATATGGTCACCTTATCTTTGATAAAGGAGGCAAGAATATACAATGGAGAAAAGACAGCCTCTTCAATAAGTGGTGCTGGGAAAACTGGACAGCTACATGTAAAATAATGAAATTAGAGCACTCCCTAACACCATACACAAAAGTAAACTCAAAATGGATTAAAGACCTAAATGTAAGGCCAGACACCATCAAACTCTTGGAGGAAAACATAGGCAGAACACTCTATGACATAAATCAAAACAAGATCCTTTTTGATCCACCTTGTAGAGAAATGGAAAAAAAAAATAAACAAATTAGACCTAATGAAACTTCAAAGCTTTTGCACAGCAAAGGAAACCATAAACAAGACCAAAAGACAACCCTCAGAATGGGAGAAAACATTTGCAAATGAAGCAACTGACAAAGGATTAATCTCCAAAATTTACAAGCAGCTCATGCAATTCAATAACGAAAAAAACAAACAACCGAATCCAAAAATGGGCAGAAGACCTATATAGACATTTCTCCAAAGAATATGTACAGATTGCGAAGAAACACATGAAAGAATGCTCAACATCATTAATCATTAGAGAAATGCAAATCAAAACTACAGTGAGATATCATCTCACACCAGTCAGAATGGCCATCATCAAAAAATCTAGAAACAATAAATGCTGGAGAGGGTGTGGAGAAAAGGGAACACTGTTGCACTGCTGGTGAGAATGTGACTTGGTTTAGCCACTATGGAGAACAGTATGGAGGTTCCTTAAAAAACTACAAATAGAACTACCATATGACCCAGCAATCCCACTACTGGGCATATACCCTGAGAAAATCGTAATTTAAAAAGAGTCATGTACCAAAATGTTCATTGCAGCTCTATTTACAATAGCCAGGACATGGAAGCTACCTAAGTGTCCATCGACAGATGAATGGATAAAGAAGATGTGGCATATATATACAGTGGAATATTGGTCAGCCATAAAAAGAATGAAATTGAGTTACTTGTAGTGAGGTTGTTGGACCTAGAGACTGTCATACAGAGTGAAGTAAGTCAGAAAGAGAAAAACAAATACTGTATGCTAACACATATATATGGAATCTAAAAAAAAAATAAAAAATGGTCATGAAGGACCTATTGACAAGATGGGAATAAAGACGCAGACCTACTAGAGAGTGGATTTGAGGTTATGGAGAGGGGGAAGGGAGAGGGGGAAGTGTAAGCTGGGACAAAGTGAGAGAGTGTCAAGGACATATATACAACTACCAAATGTAAAATAGATAGCTAGTGGGAAGCAGACGCATAGCACAGGGAGATAAGCTCCATGCTTTGTGACCACCCAGAGGAGTGGGATAAGGAGGGTGGGAGGGAGAGAGATGCAAGAGGGAAGAGGTATGGGGACATGTATATGTATAACTGATTCACTTTGTTGTAAAGCAGAAATTAACACACCATTGTAAAACAATTATATTCCAATAAAGATGTTTAAAAAAAAAAAGAAATTGGTAGTTCAACATTCTGTGTCGGAATATTTGCAAATCAAAATAAATAGAGGTGATCCACCAGCTGTGATAATTTATCTCTTCAAAGACACATGGCCAGAACTTTCAAGATGTTTTATTTGATAGCATTTAAAAAGGAAGTGCTCAAGGAATGGGATAGGAAGCATGGTGAAGCAGACTGTCTAGTTCAGTAAAACTGGTTCTCATCTTAGTCTGTCCTGCTCATGCCATTTTTGATCATTAGCAATTCATTTTACTTTTTGGAGGTACTTTCCCATCTAAGATGCTGTTTTGTTAAGTTTTACAGTGCCCCAGCCAGCTTCACAATTCTGTCATTATATTATTGCCTTGGTTTTATTGAATTTAATAACTCAAACAAAAGATATTCACTTTTGTTTCACTACCTAAATATATAACATTTTTTTGGCAAAATGCTGACATTTTGTTATGTGTTTTTCATGGTCAAATATTTATTTGAAGTACTAACAAGAAGTGACCCACTTTTTGAAGGTCAGCATTTTAAGACACTTGCTAGAATGTATAAAGCTTCAGATCAGCCATAACCTCAATACAGATTAAAAAAAAAGGACCTATATACACTACCAAATGTAAAATATGTCCTGATCAAATGTCATTCCCAAGGAATGACAGTGATTTTTAAGTTTCCCTGATGAAGTGCAAAATATTTCAATGTGCTGATAATACTGAAGAACAATGGCATGTCACACCATGGCAGACCATGAGGAAAACATGATAGAGATTCAAAAACAGAAGTTCATTTTTCAATGTATATTTAGAGAGAAGTTTTATTCTATCATCAGGTTTTCTTATCACTGAAAGAGCTAAATAAATATCAATTTTGGACAAAACAGAAGAACACTTATTCTTCATGTTAGCTTCACTTTAAATATGAAAATATATAAAGTTGATATTTCAGTGCTGGTTTTAAATACCAATGTTATCTAAATAAAAGCATTGAATAAGATCTGGTTTAGCATTCAGAGAAAAAGATCTTTATTTTAACTGAAGGTTATGGTTTATGTGTATCTATCTAGCCATATGGGTGAGTGTAAGATCTCCTATTACCTTAGCTCTTCATGGAGTAGTTTATTTTTTTCATTGTCAATTAGGTGCAGTTACAAATAATCACATTGATATTGTGAGGTAAATAAAAAAATAACAGCCATGTATGCTGTCTTAACTTAGGAAAATGTATTGCAAAAGGATTAGATAAATCCCACAGTTAAGAAAGCATGAATAAGAGACAACAAGAAACATGAAGCAGACAATTATGAAATGATAAATATTCCTAAAATCTTAGACACTAAATACTTTTGATCTTGGCTTGGTCCTGGGTGATCTTGTTTGGTATAGTTATTTTAGTCAGACTTAGATAATTATTTTATGGCCTCAAATATTGGGCTCCTGGGGTAGGATTTCAACAGAAGCTAGAAAATCCATATCATCCATAGAAGAATGGGTAGCGATGGCAGCCATATCCAAAGCTTCCATAACCAGAGTCACAGCCATAGCCTCTGAAGCCACAGACATAGCCCAGTCTGCAGAAGCTGCCACATCCACAACCATAGCCATACCCCAGTCCACCAAAGCCACTATAGCCATAGCTCAGGCTATGGCTATAGTATTTGCTGTAGTAGATCATGGTGTCAGGGGTGGTGTGGTTTGTTTGCTGTTCAAGACAAGATCCTGAGTGTGGATCTCAACATGTGTAGAGGGAAGCTTATATACCTTGGTTAGAGCATGTGATAAATCATGTGTCATTCTACATATTACCTGTATAGCCTTCCTATGTGTCATTCTGCATATTACCTGTAATGTTATAACTCATTAATCTGCTGTCTCCTGACACAGAGAGAGGTCCTCATTCTCATTAAAATATTTCAGGTTACTTAGCTTCTTATTTAAGATGTCCTTGAGCCGGTTGCTTTGATTTTATGGGAAGAAATGTCTGACTCTTCAAAATTTGTGCATTCCAAACTCTAAGCTAAATTGTTTATTATCAGGTATACTACACCACTTACATTTGATGGCATTTCCTTTATAATTAAACATTTCCTCTGTTCTGTCATCTCCTGAATGAATAACTCCATCTCCAACTAAATTCACAGATATTTGTTCAATTTACAGACGTTAAATCTATATTTTTTAGAAAGCAAACTTATGGGGTGAGGACTGAAGAAAGTGCCTCTATTTAGAATATATGAAAACATTTTATTTTTTTTAAAAAAGCCATATGTTGATTTTTAACATTTAACTCATAATAACCTTTATAATTTTTGGCTTTACACACCATCTTTAGAACCTTTTGGTTGCAAAACATGGAACAATTAATTTCAGAAATTGAGGGCACAAAATCCAGCTTTTAGCTGGCTTATCGGAGTAGCAGTTCAATTTTCATTTCAAATCCTAAAACCTTCCTCCATAATTGGTTCTATTCAAAGTCCTACTAAAATTGCAGATTGCATCTGCGTCTATGTTTTTGCACAAGCCAGCTTATTTCTCCCTTTCCTTACCCTTCTTCAGTTATCCATATATGATCTCTATTTTCATTCTCACTTTAACTCTCATTCTTCTTCCCTTCCTCTCAATACTCATGAGGAACAACCAGGTAAATTTTTAAAGTTGACAATATTTCCCCCTACCCCAGTCTTCCACTTGCTATTCCAATAAATGTCTTTCTTTCTATCTCTTCTTTATATTTACCGTAATATCTTTCCATTTGTTTATATGTGTGTCCTGTACCCATTCATCTTCAGGCGATTTCTTACCACTCATTACTAATCTGTTAATTGTTCATTAAGGTCTTATCTTTTAAAACATACAACAAACTCCTAGGTCCTTCTGAATGTTAAAATAGTATCTTAATATTGAAAATATCTTCAAATTTTTGAAAATGAGAACACAATGTCAAAATAACACAGAACCAAGAGACAAGAAATATATGTGAGGACTTTCATCTTGGACTTCATGGAGTTCCTCTGCTAATTTCACTGTTAGTCAATGAGGTCCAAGGTTGACCCTACACTGGATTAATCTCCATGTAGCACCTGACTCTTGACTTGGGTCGGTAAAAAGTTATTTAATTTACACGGTCTTGAACATGTAGTTGAACTTTTGTAAGATTTCCAAGTATTTTATCGAAGATTAATTTCTTCAAATGGATGTTTTCACTTCTAAACAACAGAGTAGGGAATTAAGAATTGTTTATATAACTAATAAATAAAGTATAAGTAAATTACATTTACTATCATGGCTACCACAATCTATGCAACTCTCTGACTACACCTTAGCAAGCTACCTTTTGAAGCCACAATATGACTCAGTATGCCATAATCCATTTGCCATGTGTCTTTTATCCAAATACTGTTTCATGACTTCTCATTCTGAACTAGAAAGAGTTGATAAGCTCAATTTTTCATTTTCAGTTAGTCCTTTTGAAGACATAGAATCACAACTAATTCAGACTGAGTTAAGGATATCACATTTTGCCCATATAACTCAGCCATATTGTGTGAGAGTGATTAATGGAGAGTCTTGTTTGTTTGGAATAAAAAGGATGCATCGTCTTGAGATAAAACACTAAACAAAACATAAATGGAAAACTTCAACAGTCAAATAAAAATCAAAATAGTTTCAAGGAATAAAATGTGAGAGTTTTGCCCAAAACCAATTCGATTCATGGTCATTGGCAATAAAATATCAACACTAAAATATTATAGACTCTATGGAACAAATATTTGCCTTGTTTTTTTCCTAAGTGAAAAAAATGATCAAAATGAAAATATCCATTGGAAAATGAGCGATATATATTTCTTTAGAGAAATATTGTTTTATGCTTCTTTGTTAGGCCCTAAATAGACTGAATGATAATCTTTTTTTTTTTTCCTTCATTTCACTTTTAGGAAGTTTCCTTTGAAATTAATGTTAAACAATTCTATGATAATGGATGGCAAAGAAGAAAATGTGTTTGCTTTTGGGGTAAGTAATGGTCTTTACTTATATGTAATGGAAATTTTTGTTATACATTCCATAGTTTTCCTTAAAATTCAGACACAAATCAATAAAGTATGAAAATGTAGGTTACAAAAATATTATATTATACTAGGAGTGCCACACATGCATATTTCTCATTCTAATTTTTTTTATAATTATTTCTCTTTGCAACTTTGCAACAGCTTCCTCAGGCTGTGAAGATACTGTGTGAGAATAGAATAGTTTCAAATGAAATTTGGTTATATGGGTCAAAGTTCCTTTAATGGAATGACCAAAATTTAACTAGCATAACCTCTCCTATGAAAGCATAACATATGATTGGACAAGTGACCAGAACTGGCCGAGTTTTATTTTTTTCTATCTTCATATAGTTTAAACAAATTTAAATCTAATAAAAAGTCATGATCTTGAGAATTGAGCTTTAAAATTATTCATTCTTCATTTGCCTCGAAGCAAAACTAAATTAGAAATTGAGAAGTAGGAGATTACATACAATAAAATAAAATTGTAACAATAAAAATGTAAAAGGAAACACAATAAGAGGTAGTTAATCTAAGAGGAAATTAATCCCCATAAATTTAGCTATAAAATTATAGCTGTTCATGAAAACATGATGAGAACTTTCCACATGGTATTCAAATTTTTAAAATATACAATGAAAAAGAATCAGCATGATGGAGCAGAACACCAGAATTCAGGCGAACTGTTTTCTGATCTTGGTTCTGACACTTGGGTTTGTGACTCTAGGCAAGCCATTTAACCATTTGCAGTTTCCCTAGTTGCACTATAGGGAGCAGCACTATACAACCTTAATGTTAGGTCCAGTTCCTATTTCTGTTGTTGTCCTTGTTAGATTTCACCAACCTAAACAACAAAAACAAACTTCACTGTACATGAATTATTCATATTCATATTATTCATATTACCTGAAAATGCCATTCAAATTTGGAACAATATATTTATATTGTATCATTTATATACCCAATTATGTGAAACACCAGCAATAAAATGTTTGCTTTTTGGTGTGTGTTAATTGGTTGAAATTCCACTTAAAAAAAAAAAAAAAAAAAAACTCTTTCGATGATTCTCTTCAAGTAAAGCTGCAGAATAATATATTTATTGGTTATAACTAGGTGTTTACATTTATTTACAGTTGCAAAAGAATTTAATGTCATGATGATGCTGATGATAGTGAAAAAGAATATTGTTGCATGCCACAGAAAAACAGTAACAATAAAAATCTAAACCAATTTATATTTTTAATACTACATATATTTTAATTAATTAGCTTGTAACACTTTTAGTAAGATTATAAAATAACTATTTTCATGAGAATACCAAGTGAAATAACAGCAAATAGAGAAAGGTGATATATATAATCAAGAAATTCATTTAACAAATATTTTTCTTTCCTAGAAGTTTGGAGTCTACCACTGTTCTTTAATTACCACAAAAGGACATATTTTGAAAGAAGGGATGGATTATTTACATATTTTGGACTGCATTGATAAATAAAATTGCATCAAATGTAAAACATATAAATCATTTTTATTTGTTAACATAGATATGTTACTCAAAATTGTTAAAGTTGAATTTTTTATTATTGTTGAAATAAACTCTAAGTATTATCTGATTAAAGTCAAGGAAATAAAAATTCAAGAAAGTATATTAAAATATTCCTTCAATGTTGACTAATATTTATACTGAGTTATATGTATATATAATTGAGAATAAATGAATTAAATCAAAGCTATATTTGCTGTTTCAAATTAAGAGTGCTTATTAAGGAAATTGAGGAGACCTCATGTAATTATAAATGTACTAAAAGTCTTTGGCACTAATTATATTGAACAAATGGACCGAGCATAATCTTGATTGGCCCATGATTGAAATCAGATTAAGCAAGTCTACTTATGGAGCCAGATATTAGATTCATAAAGAAGAATTTTAATACAAGCTAGAGAATCCATATGTTCCACAGAAAAATGGGTAGTGATGGCAGCCATTTCTGAAGCTTTCATAACCAGAGTCATATCCATAGACTCTGAAGCCATAGCCCAGTCTGCGGAAGCTGCCACATCCACAACCCTATCCATAGCCATAGCCCAGGCCTCAGTAGTAGTTGCAGTAGTAGCTCATGGTGTCAGGGGCTGAAGTCTTGGTTTGCTATTGAAGGTGTGTTTCCTGTGTATGGATCTCAACACCTGTGCTGAAGTTCTTATACCCTAAGTTACAGGTGTACTAAATCATTCAGAACTACCTCATTTTCATTCCTCAGAAGAAATTTTATGAAACTAATGTTATTGGCTATTTGTTTTGTTTAATATGCACGGAGTCATCACCCATCATAGTAAAACTTTTAAATTAACTCTTTAGCTCAATTAGGATTCCTCTGATTAAATTATGTCTATAATAAGAATTATTATTTGCAACTTCAAGACTGTTCTAACATAAGGACTGGCATAACCTCCACCTCATTTAGACTTTTGAGAATCTCTCCTGTCCAGTTTAATGGCTGACAACACTGTGAAGATGACTCTCCTTTGCTGTGAAGGCTCTCTGTCTTTATTTTTCCGTAATAATGACTAGTTCTTATCATTTGAGGTAATCAAGGTACTAATTATACTCCTAAATCCATGTCTCATTTGAAATTAAAATCACTTAGATGTCAAATATCTAAAAATACTGATATACAAACAAGTTCTACTTGATTGTATGCAGTTTGAAGCCAACTTAGAACCAATCTTGTTTAAAGTGTCCAGCATAGACCTATTTCTTAATTTTTAATGGACAATATTTAAAACCTTGATGCCTCCTTAAAGAAGGCATTTCCAAACCTGAGAAGAGATAGAAAGAAGAGAGAGAAAACAAAGCAAATAAATGTTCCTTTTCCCCTATATTTAAGCCTAGTCAAAACCGATAGTGCCCCAGTTAAATAAATGTTGACAATCCTTTGCAATAATAACCTCAAAAAACTCAAGAGGGCATTCTGGAAATTTAGGACTCGTTTCTTGAATCCAGGATTATAATAACATGCTGAAAATAGGTAAATGGCTCTATTGATCTTGTGCAGAAACTGGGAAGAGGAACAGAGTAGTAGACAATGTGAGCCTACAATAGTGATTTCTTTCAGAGATTAATTATGGATATCTTTAATATTACAGATCTTTTAAAAATTTGGACACATTTTAAAAATTCATCACCATCAAAGGATGAACAAATGAAGGAAATATTTGTTAAGGGTTTACACATAATGTTAATGGGATATTTGATATTCCACTGCCTGATATCCATGTGATTCATTTTTGAGAACCTGCTACTAAATGACTAGAAACATATTTGAAGTTCTCTGAGGTGAGATTACCACAGAGCTTCAAGATAATTATGGTGACTTAAAAAGTCACAAAATGCTTCATGCCATTGCTTTATTCTACTGTCTCAATTTTGGATTTTATTGAGCTATATCAATATTATGATTATATATATAATGACTAATTGCTCAAAACTGGTTCCACCCAGGACAGGACTAATACAATAGAAAACAAACTAACCTGATTTTCCAAAGGCTTTCTTTTTTTTAAATTAATTAATTAATTTATTTATTTTGACTGTGTTGGTTCTTCATTGCTGTGCACGGGCTTTCTCTAGTTGCGGCAAGCAGGGCTACTCTTTGTTGCAGTGTGTGGGCTTCTCATTGCAGTGGCTTCTCTTGTTGCAGAGCATGGGCTCTAGGTGCATGGGCCTTAGTAGTTGTGGCTCATGTGCTCTAGAGCACAAGTTCTGTAGTTGTGACTCATGGGCTTAGTTGCTCCATGGCATGTGGGATCTTCCTGGACTAGGGTTCAAACCCAAGTCCCCTGCATTGGCAGGCAGATTCTTAACCACTGTGCCACCAGGGAAGTCATCCAAAGGCTTTCTTAATACCAAATAAGATAAAAATCAAGTGCTCTGTACTGATTTCTAAACTGCATACTGCTTGGAAGAAGTTAAAACATTCTTCAAAATAAAAAGTTTCCTAAAACTGAAACAAGAAAAAATAAAGACTTTAAAGATTATATTTCTTAAGAAAATAAATTTGTAGGAAAATAAATAGACTTCTAATAAGAAAACACTAAGCCCATATTGCTTTAATGATGAATGTTAGCAACTATCTAAATAATTCTAATTAGTGCAATAAATAATATTAATTTTACACTAATTATTTTATAAAATAAGCCCAAGTTTAATTATATACAAATTAATAATACAATTATACATGAAAAATTGGAAAATAAAATGTAAAAATATCTTTGAAAAAATAAACTCAATCTACAAATCCAGTATGAAATTATACATTAAAAATTAGAAAATAAAATGCAAAAATATCATTTAAAATATTATCAGAACACATAAAATAGTTAGAGATTATTTTAAAGAGAGATGTGCAAGACCTAGTCCTTGATAGTTACAAATTAATGCTGGAATAAGTTAATAAATATATATATGTTTATATATAATGTTTGTGTATTGACAATAGATTGAATACCTCAAAATTATATATTAAATAAAATCTTAATCAAAAAGCCTGTACAAAATATATATTTACAAAGTATTCTAAAACATATAAGGAAATCCTAGGGACCTAGAATATCCAACACAATCTTAAAAAAATTGCCTTAACTGATTTTAAGACATTAAACTAGTATAATCAAGAATGTGTGATATTCAAGTGAGGATACACAAATAAAAGAATGGAAAATATTAAGAAGTCTAGAATTCAACTTTTTCTTCTACAAAGATTCCAGAACAAAAGACTTTTCATTAAATAGTACTGAAACAATGAAATACTCATATGAAAACAGAAAAAAATGGCTTAATTTATTCATAGTATACATAAAAATTAATTCAAAATGTATTATAGACCTGAGCATAAGAGCTAAAATTCTAAAGCCTCTAGACATTTTGTTTTGATTTGTTTTAGATGCAGAAAGCACTGACTATAAAATAAAAATTGTGAAATCTACGTCATCAACAGCAATCCCCAGCCTGGAAGAAATAAAGTATAAATATAGATAGATATACATATAGATATAAATGATATAGATTAGACACAGGGAATAGAGATACAGATAGAGATCGATATATTCATCAAAAGATCTCCTACAACTCGAATGTCCAAAGATAAAACATCACTAAAAACCTAGGCACACTGAAACAAAGACATACAAACGTCCAATAAGTAAATGAAATGTTTGACATCATCAGCTATCAGAGTTATCAGGAAAATGCAAATTAAAAACCACAATTATATACTCATCCACTAGAAGTGCTAAAATGAAAAAAAAAGTTATGTTCTTTTTACTCAATGGACTATGATTTAGATTAATTGTGATTTACAGAAAATTTCCTATCAGGTTAATTTTTAAATGTTTCTAATTTAAATTAGGGTGACTTTCAATTAATTTCCCAATTAAGGTTTTGGTGCAGAGTACCAAAAAGACTCTGTGAACATGCTTTTAAAAGGTGGAAATAGCAAAGATTTGGAGAAAGAAAATCAATCAAAATTTCTAGCTGATGAGCAGCTTAAGTAGTCCTCACCCTATAAATAAGTCGTGAGTCAGCTAATTAAAAGACAAATAACAGGGTCTGTGTGATAGGATGGGTAGACTCTTTGATTCAGTGGTTCAGTATAAAGCTTTCACACAGCTCATTGATATCAATCTCCCTTTGGTGATTCAGAATACTATCTGTAGATATAACCAGAGTCTAGGTGGCTAAAGAAATTAAAATCAAGAATGTTTATAACCAGAATCTCAACCCAGGGATTTTAGCACACAAGATCATTGCCATAAATTGCAGTTAACACCAATATGAATTTTGATTAAAAATTCAAAAAGCCATTGAGGCCATATTTACTGTCTAATAAGTACTTCAGTGATGACTGATGACACTACTTAGGACTGGAAGTCTGGATTCTCATCCACAAACAGAATAGAGAAGAAAAAAAGCAAACCAGGAAAGATCAGCAATCTCTCCCTCTCAAACTTAATTTGTGCTATTTGTTTTCCACTGACTTAATGATAGGAATAAATGTTGTCTTCAGGAAGAGAAACAGTTGCCTTCATTTCAAATACCATAAAACAAAGGAAACTTATTAAGATAAATGACTAAAGTTAAAACCATACTATAATGCCATCTTAAACACATGTATTGAAAAGTGATTATAGAGATCTCTCCCAGTGTAAAATACACAAAAGAAATTTCAGATGAAAAATCATTATCTTGAGAGTGCAAGGAGAGATAACTGTTGTGGTAAAATATCCAATATTTATAGAATAAGTCCAAATTGCTATTGAACAGCTGTACATATACAGACAGCTCTTAAATCTTATGCCAACAAGTTGTAAGCTTGCAATTCATCTTCTCGCTTGTTACAAGCTGGAAATAGAATTGATAGGATGAAACACTTGAAAAGTTTGATGTTGTTGTTGGATCATTCCCCCAAGAATCTTAGGTCCTAAAACTTAGTAGAAACCAGAGGTGTCTTCCATGACAAGCTGGATGGAAGCATTCATATCCACCACCACCTATTCTCAAAAGCTGCCACATCCACAGATTAGCAACACCCCTGGTCACAGAAGCCACAGCCCAATCTATTTTATTGGCCATTAATTTTTCATCATATTAAATGATGCAAATGATTTCTATCTCTTCAATGTTCAAGACATCTCTTAGACCTGTTAGTCACTGAAGTTGCAATGCTAATAAAATTATAATTAATTTAACATGGCAAGAGGGCAATTATTTAGTAATACATATGCTTTTTTAATATTTATTTCATTCAAATTTTGTAAACTATCTGATGCTACATTTTACCATTTATTTTCTGCATTATGTTTTAATCTTTTGATAACACAAAAGTATTTCATGGGTGAGAATTTTGATCTCGGCATTTTAGTAGGAATCAACAAGACCAGCATTTAATATTTACAATTATGTTCTGGTAATAGCAAGAAATAGTATATTTTCATATTCTTCTGTCAATACTACTTCAATTTCTTATATCAAAAAGTAATAACAAGTAATTAAAGATTACTTGTAATCCTAATTACAAATAATTACAAGTAATTAAAGATTTCTACCAAAATCTATCTTTACATTTGTAAGGCTAAATAATTTTATAATTGTATTGTGGTTTCTTGGTTACTAAAGAAAAAGTTACTTTTTAATGTATACTTTATTTACACAGAGCTATCCCTTCCTTCCTTCCTTTTTTCTTTTTCCTTCCTCTTTTCTTCTTTCCACTTTCTATTAACCTCATTCTAATATATATATATATATATATATAGTCATGCAATATTTAAGAACTATATGATATTTTTGGACAAGAAATGATGAATAGTACCTAGTTTTTACTGTAGTTATAAAATTCAGTATTATGGAAAATAAATAGAAAATGAAATATATGTTTTATAATTCAATATTGTCATAGTTGTGGTAGAATATAAAATTTCTTAAATTTAATGAGTATTAAATTTAAATATTTAAGAGAGCAGAACATGGAAACAGCTGGGGTGACCAGTTGTCCTTGTTTTCCTGGGACTGTGCCAGTTTGGGCACTGAAAACCCTTAGTCCCAAGTAAATTGGGATGGTTGGTCACCCCAGAAGTAATTCATATCTAAAGAAGCTCAAACCAGCAAACCTCCTATAAACATGATCGCATATGTACAAATTTTTTCAGAAAGAGAAACTAAGAATTTAACAGGTAGAAGAAAAAAGGAAACATAACCTTTTATACTGAAGGAACTTTAAGTAGCATGCTATAGAACCACAATACTTCATAATTTGTATGTAGAATAAAGTTTAATGATGTTGGAATAAAAAGTGGCAGGGGGTAGGGAGGTATTGATATAACATAAGGTAAAAAAAAGAAAACCTTTATTTCTAAAAACTTTACATGCCCAATAAAGTATTTTTATTTTATCTTTTAGGTCTGATAATATAAAAACTATAGCCCATGGGCTAAATCCTGCCAGTGTTTGTAATTGTAAATAAAGTTTTATTGAACAAGTACACTCTTCATTTGTATATTTTCTGTGACTACTTTCCTACTACAACAACAGAATTGTGTAGTTGTGTTAGAGAATATTTGACCAGAAAGCCTAAAATATTTACTGTCTGGCCCTTTACAGAAAAAGTTTGTCACTGAGTCCTGCTGTAGATATGGGAAAGCCCACAGAGGTATCCAAGAAGAAGGGATGTGATCAGCCTTACCCAATCTTTGTATTTAAGTAAAGATACTGCCAATACACCAGGAGGTTATCTCCCAATGAGATATTTAAGGAGAATATGGATTATTTGTCCTTTTAATCCTTGAAGTGAGAGTCATCCTAGTAATAACTTATTCCCTCTAAATCACTATTCCATTTTGTAACTTATTCCATACTCCTGTGAAATGAATGAAAGTAAGATCAGAATTGGTGGGGAATGGGAGAAACATGTCTCTTTGAGATATCACAAGAAATTTAACAAAGTCTGTTTGTTTGTTTAAGCTTAGGGGAAATAGCAGTAGTTTAATAACATACTTCAAGTCTGTAATTTAGAACCAACATGAATGAGGATAACTCATTTGAACAAAGGCAATTTTGAAAGTATCTCAAAACTTTTATCAAAGTTAATTGCTGTAGGAAAAAAGCATGTGAATATTCATACCTAATGTGGGATCCATTTGATCTCCTAAAGGGAAAACAACTGAGTCAACCTGTATAAAATAACCCAATCTTAGAATTAATATATTGAGAAATGGAATATCGCCTGCCATATGATAGGTACAGAGTAAAGGAACAAAGTAGGTATTTAAATAGTTAATCCCACTAGGGGATTGTAAGTAAAGAAAAACGTGTAGGAGACCCCTGTAATTGATGATTACTCAAGAAAACAGGTTTACTTAACCACAAAACAAAGAAAGCTTGCTTAGCAACAAAAATCATGTGGCAGAGACACAAGACATGCTCCCAAGCAATAAAACAATGGTGGCATGAGACCCACATCCTGCCAGTAAGCTCAGTAATTTAATGACCCCTAGGACATGCTCTCTGCACACATAAAAAAATAATAATTTCCATAGTGCCATGACAGTCCTGGCATGGCCATGTAGGGACAAGAAACCCAATCTAGAGGAGGAGCTAATGATGAAAGCATGATGTCTACTCAAGAGTGAAGAAGAAAATGGTCTTTGCCCCCTTCCCTCTCTTCCTTTGATTATAAAATTGTAGCCCACTAAGTTTTCCGGGGGCAGCACCTTCTCGCCCGCCCACTTGTGAGACTCACAAGTATCCTATTCTAATAAATCACTTATTTATCATTTTGCCACTCACTGAATTCTTTCTGCACTGAGGCATAAAGGACCAAGCTCCTCCAAGCGACACCTAACCATTTCAATATCAGTAAACAAAGGATGTCACAGTCATTAGAGATTGCAGCCACCAGCCGAAGGTGAGCTGGTGAGCCTGAGGGAACTCAGGATGTGAAAACACAGGATACTGGTCCCAGATAGCTGAGGTACATATCAAATGAATGATTTCAGTGAGCCCAGACTCTTGAATCTTTCCATACAAAGTGCTAAATTCCTTAACTTGACGCATCTGGTTTTCTTTAATTAACAACAATATTTTGATGTTCAGACTACCTGCCCTTTGTTGCAAAACTCCTATATATCCTGGCTCTCCCCTTTGTCTCCTCAGAGCAGTTCTCTCAGGCTTACTTGAGATGCTGCGCCTCAGGCTTGAAGCCTTAAAAATTCCAGCTGAATAAAGCATAACTCAGTTTCTAGGTTGTGAATAATTTTTTAGTTGACAGTCTCTAGTTTCTAATGATTAAGTTAGCAATAAAGGATTTTTTTCTTACCTGTTATTTATCAAGTTGAAGAAGTTCTACTCTGTTCCTAGTTGGAGGTGAGTTTTTAAACATAATAGAGAATTGCATGCCCCACATCCATTTACATGACCATGTGGTTTTGCTTCTTTGTTTATTTGTTTCCACCTTGGTGACAGATTGAAATCATAATGGGATAATCATAGTTCAGGCATACAAAATGGAGTCGGGCAGCCACTGAGTTTCTGGTCTCAGATACGTTTCTGCACCACTGAGAACTTGAACTTTCTGAACTATACCAAACCCAAGGCAACCACCAGCCATTTTTAGTACAACATCTGTTAGTTATAACCTTGTTGCAAATATGCAACCATTTCAGACCGCAACTAATCCTTGCTTAACAAGCACTCTTACTTCTTGCCTCTCCAATCATAATTCTGGACAAATAACATGTAACTGGAGCCTTGCAGTCTTTGCCCTTATAAGCTTCCTCTATTTTGTAGTCCAGTGAACCACAATTCAAGTGCTTCTTGAACCTATGCTACCGGGCTGCAGTCTTAACAAACCCCAAATAAATGTCTCTTTATTTCAATCAAGTCTTTTTTTCTGAAATTTTGTTTAACAGTTCATTGATATGGTGGACTACATAAACTGATTTTCAAATGTTAAACCAGCCTTACATACTTAGAATGAATTCTACCTCATTCATTTTTTTAAAATAAATTGTTAGATTAGATTTGCTTGAGGATTCTTGCAACAAATTCCATGAGACATTGTTTTATAATTTTCTTTTCTGCTAATATTCTTCTCTGATTTTGATATTAGGATAATGTCCCAGCAGAATGAGTTTGTAAATGTTTTCTCAGATACTATTTTCTGGAAGTGATTGTGGAGAATTTGTTATATTTTTTTCCTTATGTGTTTGTTAGAATACCCTAGTGAAACTGGAAAAGCACTGGACCAGGTGTTTTCCCTTTTGGAAGGTCTTTAATTATTGCTTTAATTAATTTAATAGATATAGGGCTATTTAATTATCTATTTCTCCTTGTGTGAGTTTTGATAGTTTGTGTCTTAAAGTAATTTGTCCATTTTATCTAAATTTATGGGTGTAGAATTGTTTGTAGAAACCTTATTATCATTTTAATATCCATTGGATCTGTGGTCATGACCCCTATTTCATTTCTAATGTTAGCAATGTGTGTCTTATCTTTTTTTGTCTTGGCTAGAAATCTATTAATTATTGAACTTTTCAAAAAATTAGCTTTTGGATTTGTTGATCTCCATTTTCAAGTTTATTGATTTCTGCTCTAATGTTATTCTATATTTTCTTTTGCTTACTTTGGTCTTAAATTGCTCTTCTTTCTCTAGTTTCCTAAGGTAGAAGTAAGGTTATTGATTTAGACCTTTCTTGTCCTCTGTCATATACATTTAATGCTATAAATTTCCCTCTAAGTACTGCTTTTGCTGATTTTGCACCTTTTAATAAGTTGCATTTTCATTTTCATTAAGTTAAAATATCTTTTCAACTTCTCTTGAGACATATTTTTAATTTATGTGTATTTAGAAGTATGCTGTTTACTTTCCAAACATGTGGGATTTTCCAGCTATCTTTCTGTTATTGATTTTTAGTTTAATTCCTTTGTGGTCTAAGAACATAATTTTTTATGATTTCTATCCTTTTAAATGTATTAAAGTGTGTTTAATGGCCCAGAATATGGTCTATCTTGATGAATGCACCTAGCAAGCTTTAAAAGAATATATATTCTGCTTTTAATGGATGGAATATTTTGTGAATATGAATTGTATCAAACTGATTATGAAAAGATATGAACATATGTCATCTATATCCTTATTGATTTTTTTGTTTGATTTATCTATCAGTTATTGACAGAAGGGTGTTAAGTTCTCAGCTACATTACTTAATTTGTCTATTTCCCTTTTAAGTTTTATTGGGTTTTGCCTCATGTATTTTCACATTCTTTTGTTAAGTGCATACAGTTTAGAATTATGCCTTCTTTGTTCTTGATCATTTTCCTTGTTCTGAAGTATTTTTGCCTGAAATTAATACAGGAACCCCAATATTCTTTAGATTTGTGTTTGCATAGTGTATTTTCTCCATACTTTTACTATATCTGACTCTTGATACTGAAAGTGGGTTTTTCTTTGCAGATAACATGTAGTTGAGTCTTGGGTGGTGTTTTTTATTTTTTTGTTTGCTTTTAATCTGTGTTGACAATCTTTGTCTTTTCATTGGTGCATTTATATCATTCACATTAAAAGTACTGTCATCCTTCTAGACCTTGGTTTTCCCTAGGTACCCCTCCTCAGAGAGAATCTGTGTATTACACCCCTTTCAGTTTGAATCCATTTTAATTTATTACACTGAAGCCCTTCAATGTATTGCATTGGCCAAAAGTTTTGTTTGTTTTCTGTAACATCTTACAGAAAAACCCGAACAAAACTTTTTGGTCAACCCAATAATAGTTTGGTGATAAGATGTGGGGAAAAGGATCATTCTACAATCTTCTGATTAAGTATCTTTTTTTTTTACAGGGACTGGTCTTAGTGGTATGAACTTCTTAAATTTTTCTTCAGGTATATAGTTTCCCTATCACTTCTCCTTACTCTCTTCCTTGACTGCTGCATCCTTGGAATTAGATCTATTTCCTTCATCTATTTCTTATTATTTATTCTCCTCAGTCTGCTTTAGGTAAGGCAAGAAGTTTGGAGGAAGCTGTAGTCATGAGAATTTCTTTCCCTCAACTGGGGTAAAGTTTCAGAATTGCACTCTGGCAAAGTTTTTGGTCTTGAGTTTTTGTTTATTTTTCTCCTGGAGATTAGACCTTTTTTATCCAGAAGACTCTGGGCATATATTACTATGGTTACTCTTCCCTCTCCCTTCCAGAATCAAAAAGAGTTCCTTCCCGTTTTCACAGTGAAAACCTGGTGAGGTTCTTGGAGGGAAACCCAAAAATAGTATGAGGACTTCCACACTCTGTTCCCCCAGCAGTTTCTCATTTATGTTTGTATAGAAATTCACAAAAATATCACCATTTAACTGTTCCCATCAGTTTATGACTTGCTCAACTTCTGCTCCATGTAAGCAGATCTTGGTAGCTGTGTTTTTCTGAAGGTACACGTCTTTCTAGTTTTGGGGTGGTAGTTTTCCCAGTAACTTTAGTTCTCTGAAGAATCTAAGAAAATTAATTGAGTCTCAGTTTGTCTGAAGACTTCCAAGCTCTTTACATGCCAGAACTGAAACTAGGTGTCCTGTATATCACAGGATATTTTCCAAATAACTCACCTGAAGGTCATCTGACTCTTTAGTGGAATAAAACTTTATTTGAATAATTCATTAAGGCCCAGCATTTTCCAACTATAAAACTGAGGAAGTGTGATGAGGCTGTTTTCATGAGCATAGAGAACTACATAGATTACTGTTTATTGCCCACTTGCAAATTAATCATTTTTTGATCTAACTTAGCTATCTCAGTATTTCTTTTGTTCACTGCTAATGAATATCTTGGTTTTTCACATATTCTTTTGAAGCAGTTTTGCCATTCTGTTGGTTCCCTGATTAATGCATATAGGAAAATTTTGTGCATGCTTACTGTCTCTTTTTATAAAAATTACAGTCTTTAACCATTATAGAACATATGCTTTGATGGTACCTTGGTGTCAGATTGTGGAAGGCTTTATAATATGATCCAAAGGATTACAAATTTTATGGTGTACTTATTGATGAAGAAAGTTATACTATACCATAATTATACATAATAATTTTCATGGCTTATGCCTGTCTGGACACCATTTCTCATGCTAATAAGCACGTCTTATTTCTTTCAACCTTCTTATTTGCCAAAGATGAAATACATTTTTCAGTACTTAACTGAGGCCTCACATCTTCTTTTTTTTAATGCATATATCTTTTTTTTATTGAAGTATAGTTGATTTATAATATTGTGTTAGTTTCAGGTGATTCAGTTATACATATATGTGAAGAGTTTTCATCCAAAGTTAAGGTTAAAAATTATTGCATTAAAACAGACTTTTCTGTTATGTATTTTCTCTCCTCAAAAATTGCATAATATTTAAACTTTCTTGAAATAATGGATTTTAGCTTCTTCATCTTAGGAGTCCCAGTAGTTACCATTGTTTTTAGAATGCAGTAGAAAAAACGTAAAGTGTCCAATAAATTGAATGGAATACAAAAATAACAGAATGATGGTCCTGCCTCAGCATGTTTCATTCCAAATGGATAGATAAATGAAGAATAAAATTTGTTTTAATAGATGTCAGTATGTATATGTTTAATGATATAAGCATAGATAAAAATATACTCAAGTGTAGAGGAAGGTATAACTTATAACAAAGAAAATACTTAGGGCTTCCCTGGTGGCGCAGTGGTTGAGAGTTCACCTGCCGATGCAGGGGACACGGGTTCGTACCCCAGTCTGGGAAGATCCCACATGCTGCTGAGCAGCTAGGCCCGTGAGCCATGACCGCTGAGCCTGCGCATCCGGAGCCTGTGCTACGCAACGGGAGAGGTCACAACACTGAGAGGCCCACGTACTGAAAAAAAAAAAAATTAATTAGAGTCCATTGAGGGAGCAGACGTTGACCTGTTTTGAGATGTATAGACACTGAGAAGAAAAGTCATTTAAAAGAGAGAAAATAGTAATAAAGAAAGTACTGAGACACTCAAGGAATGTATATGTAAGACAAAATACATTTTTTCCACTAAATTTTACCTTTAATTATTTAGACCAAGTAGTTCTAGAAGTCAATACTAATAAAAATACTATATAAAATGGGAATCAAATAATAAAAACTTTTTAAATGGTATTGTAATTGAAAAATTATTATATGCAAGAATTTTACCTAGAAGGCTAATAAAAATGGAGCATTTTTTTTGCTATGTGAGCTAAGGATATTTTTTTTTTATTAATCAGCAGAAAATTCACACAGGAGACCCCTGTGTTTAAGAACAGTTTGACAATGATAGCATGGTAGAACATTTTCCCAATAGCGCAATCCATGAAGGTGTTCGAGGTGTGAGATCCCGCTAACACAATTTGTACTAGCATTTATTCAAGAGTACACATTCTTCATCATTAGGCTTGCATGTGACAAAGACTCTTTTCTTGACCAAAATTTATCCAGGTTCCTCTGAGCTCCCTTCAGAGCTAAGCCTTAGACTTGACTTATAAGAACTGCAACTCTCAGCCTTCCTAAACTCAGCAGTGCCCAAAGAAGTTGGTTGTTCCAGCCAAAAGCTGACCATAGGTCCCTGACCACCCTTTTCTTAGAAGCATTTACTTTAACAAGTTGTGACTGTAAATCCCTTCTCTGTCCCTTTTAGATGTATCTTCTACAACACAGGACTGTCTCCTCCTGGACCTGGGAGTCATCTCTTTGAAATGGAAACCTCCAAGGTTTTCCGTTGCCTCTAGTCCTATAAGAGGGTAAGGGCTTAACTTCACTGCGTGCCCTGATACAATTTGCAAAACTACCTCTTGCCATGAAGATTTGAAAAGTTGTTTTTCCTTCAGATAGCCCAATGAACAAACCCAGATGGCCTAATCACATTAGTGAACCTCTCTTCCTGTTTTTTTGTAATTTTCAATTGCTCTGACTCTGCTCAAGGCCATGTTTGTTCCTCCACCCTATTCCCTCATTCGCTTTCTAAAGCACCCTGTCATTTCTGCATAGATTGGAATTCAGCTCTGTTCTATGAAACTTTTTCCCCTACTTCAATAGTAGTGAATAAAATCTTACTACCTTTAATCAGTGCCCAGATTTGTTTTTTTGTTTGTTTCTTTTGTTCTGTTCTGTTTATTTTTGTTTGTTTGTTTTGCCACTGGATGCCAAATAAATACCTACAAGCCAAAGAAGATAAAACAAATATGAGGTTTATGATACAGAAGAACATGCAAGTAGAGGTAACACATGACTGTGTGTAGCTTCTAAGGGCCTAAGAGATCAGCAAGTTCTACAGAAAAAGTAGAACCCAAAGGACCAGTAATTTCCATCAATAGAGGAAACGTAGTAGTAGTAGTACAGCCAGAACCACTATAGCCTCCAAATCCATTGCTGGAGCTAGAGACATAAAACAGGCCACCAACACTAAATAAGGTCACTGTAGGTGTTTCCATAGTAACTCATCATATCAGGGGTTGAAGATTTGGTTTGATGGTGAAATAAATGTCCTGAGAATGAAGACTGGAAAGAAACCAGTTCATTTTGGCATTCTCAGTGAAACGTGTGGCAAACCACAACATGAGCTTTGTTGTCTTTGAAAATGAATATCTGATTACAAAATAATACCACTTGGACATAACTTTATTACTAAGGGTAGTTTCAAACATGGATGAAGTCAATTTTTCCTTTGAATTTATTTAAATAGTGTGTCTAAGAACCAGTCTTTATATAGAAGAACAGGTTTTATGTTCAAAGCTAACAACTACACCTATTTCTACATTTAAAATGTAATCATCAAATCCCTTACATCAGGCAGCTTGTTTCTGTCATTTTCTGAGAGTTTGGATTTGTCAAAAGATATTTCCTTCACTTTGCCTACAACAGAGTTTCAATTTGTACCAAATATCATGCTTTCTTTCTTTTAAAAATTGAATAAACTAGCATAACAATTATAAAACTACCATGCATAATTATATAATTTTAAAACAGGAGAGAGAATTTATCTAATATTTGACCATCCTTCTGTTTGCCTTTTCTGCAAGACAACATTCTAACTTCCTGCATATTGTGTTGGTCAAATTCTATTAGATTATATTCAAGCCTAACTTTCTTCTCACTGCTACCTTTCATGAAGCATCCATCCTATATAGAAGGATTATCCTATTGTTTCTAAAACTGCAATTTGTATCTATAGTTGAAGCTTGTTCTTACACCTTTCAACTAAATGTTCCTACACTTCCTACACCTGTGGAATATATTCTCCTTATAGTCTCTTTTAATATTCCAGACCACAGTCATCTATTGAATTGCTCTCTTTTTGTATTACTGAGTCCCTATCATATAAAAGGTAATTTATCATACTTTTAGACAGGAAGATGATAAGTGAGAAAAAAATAAATGATTACTTCATGATCTTAGAAAGTTTACCCTTTCATTATAGACCCAAGGGGTGCTTGTGTGTGTGTGTGTGTGTGTGTGTTTGTGTGTGTGTGTGTGTGTGTGTATTCTACATGTGTATGTGTTGTATGCAGGTACAAAGCTAAATATATGGAAGTAGAAAATTAAAGGAAGCTAAAATTATTTAAGTTTTTTTAGAGAAAGAAAATCTATAATGGGCTGGATTGTCCTGTAAAAGAAATTCTGGAGAAGGTTTAAATTAGGTTGAATCAAAAATAAATTATAAGAATTCAATAGGGAATAGAAGAGGAGACTTCCTCAAGAGGCCATGGTTTTAACAAATGCTGAGGAGGAACACTAAGCAAGATGTGCATGTAGACAGGACAGAAAACTTCTGCGAAGAATAACTGAAAATTAAGAAGTATGTTGTTTCCAGATCCATGGGGATCTTTGCATATTCCCTGCTGAATATGGAGAGTCAATCATTCTATGGTTATATACAGGGTACTGCCACAAAGATATGACATTTTAGGAATAATTATTTGATGTCAGGATTAATTGCTTGTATTAATTGCTTGTAGAATAATTTAGATATTTGTGTGGTCTTTTGTGCTTCCACATGAATTGCACAAGGTTTTTTTTTCTATTTCTGTAAAAACGACATTGGTTTTTAATAAGCATTGCATTTAATCTGTAGATCACATTGGGTAGTATGGATATTTTAACAATATCACTTTTTCCAATCCATTAACACAAGATATCAACCCATTTGTTTGTGTCTCCTTTAATTCCTTTCATCAGTGTTTTGTAGTTTTCAGTATATGCCTTTGTCTTTCACCTTCTTGGTTAAGTTTATTCTTAAATAATTTTTGTACCATTAAAACCCATTTCTTTGCATTTCAGTTACTAAACTACACTTCTAGAAATCTTCAAATATACCTAATTAGGGAAAACTTACTTATCAAGTTGAAGCTTTCCAAATGCTATATTCAGCCTAATTATCCAATATCAAATGTTGAAATTTAGTTTGCTTTTTTATTTTAAATTAAAAATTTTTTAAATATAACATATCCGTTTCATATTCAGAAAGCATCAGCTGTTGTGTCATTTGTTATGCCTTTGATCAACTAGTTCATGTCTCAACAATTTTGTAAGGTTCAGATAAACTATATTCTCCTCTGATTACTTAGTTCGGTATGATCTATCTATCCAGGTTCTTTAAGTCCTGTAGTGCATATTTTTCCATGATAGAAATTTTAATTGGGGTACAGTTTTCGTATACTTTTCATGGAAAAGTACAAACATGGATTATGTAATAAACCCATAAATGAATGTCATTCATCCTCAGCTATAATCAATTCATTGCCAATTATCTTTCATTTATACCTATACTAATGCCCTGTTTTTATAATTCTGAAAAAAATCCAAACATCATACCATTTTATCTAAAGGTATGTGTGTATATAATATATATGGAACATGGAAACATAATATACAGAACATAAGGACAAATTAAAAATAATGGAACCAATTACAGTTGTAGTTTGATCTTTCTTATTTCCTGGTAAAACAGGCTTTCATTAATAGGGTCACTTTTTAGATTCTGCTGCAGTGCTGCATAAATACTTGCTACTGAATTGGGTGAAAAACTTCAATTCTCTGTGGAATTAGTGAGTATCCCTCCTGTAATCATGCATAATTTCTTTAAGTTATCAAAAGGAATCACTACTGACACTCTTCTTTCTTGAATTCATTACTGAATTATTGTGAGAATAGATTACGACATATGAAAACACAATAGGCTCACAATCGAGTGAATGGTAGGTCAGGAGGAACATTGTGTGAGATCGAGGGATAAGAAGAGAGATCTGAGGAAGCCAAATATGAAGCAGAAGTTCACAGCCCCTCTCACAGATGAAGCCAAAAACCAAGGACAAGATCTCGGAAGTAATTCCTGTCAAGTTTTAGACAACGAGAAAATAGTAATTGAACAGCTGAAAGTCACTAAGAGAATTAATCTGACTTAGAGGTGATGGGGTTTAATCAATACATCATAATGCCTTTGGCTTCTAAGAAGACACATTGTATCAAAGTATCCTGAAGACACAGCAATTGTTCACAGCTACCTGTTTTTTGCACCGCTTAGTAATTCAACAAAATCTGATGTCACCAAGAAAGGCATCCCACATGTTACAGCACTGAAGATTCTTAGTAATGCATATAACGATATTGAAAATAAAACAGGTGTTCCATGGACCGCTGAATTTTGTAGAGGAAAAGTATCTTCATTGGAATTCAGAAGGTCTAAAACTATTTGGTTCTGTGGAATTTCCAAACAAATGGAAACATGAACTAAACAAAACATGTATCACTGGAAGGAGTTATAATCTTAAACATCAGTGAGTGTCATGTATAAGGGAACATAGTAGGAAGTAAATAATTCCACTTGGAAAAAAAATTCGATGAAAAAACATTATTATTACAAAGCTTGAAAATCAATTATGTCAAAATGAATGAAAGAAAACAAACCCAAGTTTTTATGCTTGTGAAAAATGTTTATTAGAAACTATGCCCAGAATTATCACAGAATAGATTATGAAAGAAGCTACATGTCAGTAATGTTGCAGGAATGAGAACGTCCAGCATGAGTGATGAAACTCTGGTTTAGATTCATATGTCTCCATTGATTTAAAGTGTCAATCTTTATTGCAATATCTTCAATAGCCTCTCAAAAATTTCACTGCTTGCTTTGAAGGAAACAAAACAACTAATTTATTTAAAAATTATTTAAAGGGCTTCCGTGGTGGCGCAGTGGTTGAGAGTCTGCCTGCCAATGCAGGGGACACAGGTTTGTGCCCCAGTCCGGGAAGATCCCACATGCCGCGGAGCGGCTGGGCCCGTGAGCCATGGCCGCTGAGCCTGCGCGGCCGGAGCCTGTGCTCTGTAACGGGAGAGGCTACAACAGTAAGAGGCCCGCATACCACAAAAAAAAAGAAAAAAAAATATTTAAAAATAATGAATGAGTAACAGAAAAAAAAATTTCAGAAAAATCCAGAGAACCAGTATCTTCTATAGAAAGTAGGATCAAAGTAGCCACAGCCATAACCACCATACCCTCCAAGACCATAATAGCCCAGGCCTCCAAAACCACCAAAGCCATAGCCAAGGCCCCCATAGTAGTTGCTGCAGTGATAGCTCATTTTGTCAGGGGTTGAAGCTTTGGTTGGATGTTGAAGGTGACTTTCCTGAGAATGAATATCACCAGCTGCACCCCGCCTTTTATACTCCCTCCGTGTGGGTGTGGTAAACCACAACACACAAGTGTCATTCTCTCTGAAAATCCATCTTTGGTGAAACAGTACTATTAAGCCATACCTTTCTTTAAGAAGGGTAGTTCCAGAGATGCACAAATATGTTTTCTCTTTGAATTGAATTGAATTTTCATTCTTCAGATACAGGCTTTGTGTTAATAATTATTTTCATGTCTTCAAAGTTTATGTTTTTACATAGCTCTATACCTATATCATAATGATCAGGATCCCTTATTTTAGATAATTTGAGATTTTGATCTTTGTCAATGATATCTCCATTTTGCCTCAGATAGGGTTCTCTTCAATGATGATTGTTCCTTATTATTTATGATGAAATAAACTAGGGTAAAATTATTAAATAATCCATAAATGATTGAGAACACATATTTTTAGAAAGGAAATATGCACAAGTATGTGGCTTTTCTTTCTTGTTGCATATTTGTATGATAACCTTCTAAGCACCTTCATACATGTAAAGATAACATTCAAGTCTTGTCATAAAATAATCTAAGCCTACTTCCTCCAGTTTCTTGCCACTACAAGTGGCAATAAACCTCCACTCTACCTAGGTGAGCCCTCTCCAATTGTTTCTTGAAACTTCAGTTGCCTTTCTCACTCTAAGCTTTGTATCAGACATCCTTTCTCACTCTAAAATAACTCCCTCTCCTCATAGCTTTCTTCAACAATTCTAGTCCAAAAACACCTACAAACATACATCTACTCTTTTAAGTTGACACTGCCTCTTACAAAATTTTTCATTTTTTGACTGGTTACTGGAACTGGTCTAAAAGTACTTCGAAGGCATGAAGCTGACACCTAACACAATACCTTGTAAAAGGAAACAACATACGTATTTGCTGATTTTTTTAAATTTATTTTTTCCTGAAATGCAAATTCATATTGTATGAGTTTTTTGTAAATAGAGAAGTATTTATATGAAGGGATATAAATATTTATATTTATATACTTCAAATTGTAAAAAAATCAATTAAAACAAATATAGTCAATAAAATATTCATATTTACATTATATTATGAGAAAGAAACAATGATAAGCCTTTGGGAAGGGAGATGATAGATGATAAATATATAAATGATGACTCCATTTACTTTAAATCCCACAACTTACTTGTATTCTCAATTGTATGTGTGCTTGTGTGCTTGTCTCTTTATGTTGTATGTATGTGTGTGTTATTTGGTGTATGTGAATGAAGACATATGTGTTTTTTCTTATAAATACCATAAAGTAGTATAATGGAGGAGTAAAATGATGGATAGTTACACTGATTTTAAAGGTAACTTAGAGGAATTAACTATTATGGTGGCAGCAATGTCTTGCAAGTAAGAATTCTATAGAAATGTATAATGAGCTGTATCTAGAGGAGGTGTATAAGAATTTTACAAAGTGAGAAGAGGAGTTTCCAACACAGAAACTGGTTTTAGCTTATGATCAGATACAAAGGTAAGCAAGATGTGTCCTCAATGAGCAAAGCATTGTGGTTGGAGCACAGAGTTTAAATAAAGAATAATTGATTGTTGGGAAGCATTTTAACTTACCTGCAGGGTGGGCCATACATTATATTCTATAGTTTTGTTTTGGGCTATGGGTTCAGAGAAGTGATGTTTTAGGAATATATATTTTCTCTGAAATGTGGATTGTATGGTGAATTCTTGAAAGCAAGAGGACCACTTGAGAAGCTCTTACAATAACCCGTCATAGTATGAAATAAGAAAAATGGACTAGAAAGGATGAACGTAAGGTATATTATTAAATATCAGTAGTATTTGTGCAGATTTTAGAGACAAATATGAAACTTGCAGGACATAGCTATTATTTTTCCTTGTTTAAATGTAATGTGCTATTCTCCTTTAAGTTAACTTTATTAAAAATTAAATAAATAAACAGTATCAGGCCCCAAATTTCTCAGTACCAAATAATTACGACAAAATCCATTTCCTTGGAATTCTAGTCAGTCAACAGCCAATTGGAGGGGAAATATATTTGTAAATACCTGGGAATGAGAACACATGAATGCAACCTAATTATAACAATAAAAAGAAAACTCTAAAAAAATAAATATTTTGGTGCCAAGACCAACTTTGGAAAGTCACTTTGATTCCTTTACTCTGTATTTAAGATGCAATTATCTGCTCTGCAGAAAGTAAATTTTGAGGCATTTCTTCATAATTACAAATAATTTATAAGTGGAAATTACATGATGAAAACATCAATCATAATATTCTGTCAACAAGGTATCTTCATTTGGCAATCAAAGTGGCAGTGTAGATGCAAATATTCTGAGGTCAAAGCTTCTTGTCTTTTACTCATACATATGTCTATTTCTCTGCTCATAAGATCATGAGCAGGAATTTTATTCGGCCTCAAGCCCTGAAAATGTGAACACAACTCACATTCTTCTTCTTTATCATCATTCATATGATCAGTATGCATGACATTCTTTTTTTTTAACAACTCTCCAAGAAATTTATTTTAGCATATGCCATATATTGATATAAGTGATATAATAATTTTATATGAAGAGAACCATTGCAGAAGTAACTAAGGTGGTGCTCTTACAAGGAAATAAAAGAAAGGCAATAAAGAAATTCTTCCATATAAAGACTTTCGATCTGCATCATTTTTTTCAAAATATAAAACCTTAATATTAGAAGCAAAGAGAAAAAGAGCAAAAAAACAATAAAACAGAAGAACAAGGATAAGGAATTTCTCTATGCAGATGTTTGGCATCTGTAGTATATATGTATGGACTGAGTTATAATAAAAATACGTATTATAGTCAATTTTCATATAGAGTTAGAAACAGCAATTTCCAATCAAGCGTGATTGGACTGATATTTTCTCAGTCTTCAATTACATGACGAATTACAACTGTATAGCAGTCACTTCTGGTCAGCAGTATCATGATAAATCTTGATAAGATATAATTTTTCTCCTTGTTCACTTGTAAAAATTGGTGCCTTTTTATAATGTTCTACAAGTTCTTCCATGGTGCTGAATTTACGCTGCCCAATGCAGTACAGTTTCTTTTAGTTGGACTTTAAAATGCTTATTTTTCCCTTGTGCTTTTAGTGATACTGAAAAATCATTTGGTGGAGATTCACTATCATGAATGAGGAAATCAACTTCATGCCCTCTTTCATTTAATGCCATTTCTGCTTGGTGCCTGGTGACTTTCCCATAATACCATGGATTGCCAGCAAACTTTCCAGTGAGTGAAAGCCTAATGTAATCACACTGTGGAGGCGATGGTTCCAAACCTGAAGTTAATGGATTATTCTGCCTAATGGTAACATAGTTTTTCAGCACCAGAACAACCATTCCATTGATCTTCCTGCATTTCCACCACTCAGGGTCATTTTCAAGTTTTTCAATAACATCCATTATATCGCCTTTCTCAAAATTAAGTTCTTCATCATTGGTCGACCTGAATGGGTAAAGAGCCTGTACCAGATGTAACACTTGCCCAGTATTTAGGTTACTGACAACTGCTGCTAATTTCTCTGACAAAGAACCCACATGGTCACCCAAAGGACTGTCGCCTTCCTCAGTCATGTAGTTTGAAGGGAACCATCCAACATGTCCATTATAGCTACCCCACCACCACCCATCACTGCATTTCTCCATGACGATCATCTTTGTCCCTTTTATCAATGACAATTCATCCTCTCTCTCTGCCATGTCGTTAAATTTTACATAAGCAGGCACGTTGAGGTCATACAGACGTTCCCCTGGGTCAAAAGAGCTATCATCAGCAGGAGATGCAGAATCTGGCACACGAGGTTTTCTTTTCACTCTTCCAATGCCTAACGTATCCTTTAGGTCTTTTACAATCGATGCTTTCCGAGCACTGTTTTTCCTTTCCACGTAGTTAGAAGGCACAAAACCCATTTTATCCATGGAATTTTGAACTCGCCACCAGGACTTAGAATCATCCAGAAGCCACAATCTCTCATTCTTCTTGATGTCCAGCTCTTGTTCTTGTTGGGCCACATAATCAAATTTGGCTACTACCACCACTTCTTCTGCCATTTTTCAGCAGCGTCTGCACTGTTCAAATCCATACTTACTGCTCTTTCATCTGATAATCAGCGTTAAGGGAACTGTCTTTATCACCTTAGGAATCCCCTTTGTCTCTCTAGAATTTGATTTCCTGTTTACTGTATTCTGCATGACATTCTTGAAATAAATCTCAAACTGCTTGCCTTTCTAGTCCAGACCCCATATATGGGCACAGTGTTTGAGCTGGGACTTCTTGGGCATGTGCCAAGATTACAGTATTTTATCTGCATTTCAATTATTTTCTTTTAAACATTTTTTTCTGTGACACTGTTTTTTTTTAATTTATGGCAGTATGAAATGAAAACCATTTTCATTATTTAAAGATGTCCATATACTATATTTACTCTAATAATCCAACAATGACCCTAAAGCTCCAATTCCTTCTTTATCTTATGGAACATATTTTTCTTCTCCCTCCCCATGACAATGCACATGCTGTTCTCTTCTTCAACTCTGCCCTTCTCTAATTTGTTTAAAATACCATTTTGGCAGGGGGTACGCGAAGTAAGGTTCTATTCAATACATCTCTCCACATTCCTTAAGTCCTAGAGTCCTTCTCACAAAATAAAACATTTAATTGTTACTGAAAATATGGTTATGGAAAAAAAATTAAATACAGAAATATAGTAATACAATATAAAAAACTCCCACCAATCATTCATTCATTTTAATGAATTACCAAGTCAGGGTCAATTGTATTTCAAACATAGCCTCACATGCTTCCTTCACTGTTGCATCATTTTGAGATGCCCTGCTTTTTAGGTCCATAAATATTTCAGTATATACCTGATAGATATAAAGATTCTTTCTTTAAAAAAAGGTATTGGGTGTGTGATTTTTTTAATTATTATTTATTTCCTGGAATTTAAGCCCCATTATTTAAAATGTCCTGTCAGGTTGGATTTAGTGCTATGTAGGTAACTGCTAATAACTGAATTGAAGTTTCTGATTTCTAGCTTGAATCAATGAAACTCATCCTCCAAATCATTTCTCCATTCACTAAATCACAAAAAAGTCAGCACGACTATTAGTTTATTAACACATTACTGAAGTATTAGTAAGAATCACTGGAGATCCATGAAAACTTGTGCAACTTACCTAATTAAATGAGAGTTATATTGGGAGTCCCATCATTTAAAGATGAAAGTTAGGGATCTTAAGACCCTAATTATGAGAATATGAAATAAAAATCCATAACAGTCTCAGGTTTGAAGGAAGCCACCACCCCCAAAAAAATAACCTGCAATAAAATCCCTCTCAAGACTTAAATGAGGAACAAATACTACTCAATCTGAGTTGGAAAAATTATAGAAACATTCATTCAAGCCTCAATTTTTTTTAACTTATGAATAAAGTAAGGTAAAACCTGAAAAGTTACATATTAAAATGTTAAAATAATAAGGAAAGTCTGAACATAGAAAAAGAAAACCCAGGTTTTCCAATTTTTTATAAAAATTGAAGCTGCTGGGACTTCCCTTGTGGCACAGTAGTTAAGAATCCGCCTGCCAAGGCAGGGAACACCGGTTTAAGCCCTGGTCCGGGAAGATCCCAAATGCTGCGGAGCAACGAAGCCCATGTGCCACAACTACTGAGCCTCTGCTCTAGAGCCCGCGAACCACAACTACTGAGCCCATGTGCCACAACTACTGAAGCCCACGCGCCTAGAGCCCGTGCTCCGCAACAAGAGAAGCCACCGCGATGAGAAGCCTGCACACAGAAACAAAGAGTAGCTCCGCTTGCTGCAACTGGAGAAAGCCCGCGTGCAGCAACGAAGACCCAACCAACGTAGCCAAAAATAAATAAATAAATATATATTAAAAAAAAAAAAACACAGGGCATACTTAAAAAAAAAAAAAAGATTGAAGCTGCTGGAGTGGGCAGTGTGTATGTGTTTGGCAGCAGAGGATGGGGAGGGGGAAACGGGAAACGATTCAAACAACATGTATCCCTGTCATTGTTTTCTAAGGATGCTCCTAGTAGAGGGCACATTGAACAAAGACTGAGCAAAGAGGTACAGACAGCTCTTCCTTACAAGCCCATAAACATAACAGTTTCTAAAGAGTATATAGGTTTAAAAATATTCTTTCCCTGATATACTGAGAATAAAGTAGTTATTATATTAAACTAATAACTTTACAAAGGAAGTGTTATTATATTCATAAGAATTAGTTTATGCCTAAATATTTTGTTTTTATAGGATGTCAAATCTAAAAAAGAACAATATATGAGCAAGTTATCACATGAGATGTAGAAGTTACAGGCTAAAAGTTAATAAAATCACTTCTAAGGAAGTAAATAATTGTATGGAAAAAATAAGTTTCAACCAAATATATTAATCAAATATGCAAAACTTATGAATAAATAATGCATTTAGGTAGGCAAAAATAATGAAACAAGGTCCTGAATGTTGACAAATTTTATTGGAAAATACTTCCAGAAATATCATAGGAGGGATGAAGGAGGAAGCTTCATGTCAGTAACATAGCAGGAGTGAAGATAGGCAGCCTGTGTGGTGGATTCTGGATGGGGGAAACAGACCATTGTAGATGTAGAATGCTTTCAGTAAAATCCAGATGACCAGTATCTTCCATAGAAAGAAGGGCGGAAGTAGCCACAGCCATAACCACCATAGCCTCCACGACCATAGCTGGAACCATAGCCATAACCCAGGCCACCAAAACCACCAAGGCCATAACCAAAGCCACCATACTAGTTGCCGTAGTAGTAGCTCATTGTGACAGGGCTCAAGGATTAGGTTGGATGTTGAAGATGACTTTCTTGAGAATGAATATCACCTGCTGCCCCCAGACTTTTGTACTCCCTCCATGTGGGTGTGGTCAACCGCAACACACAAGTGTCATTCTCTTTGAAAATCTATCTTTGGTGAAAAACAGTACTATTAAGTCATAACTTTCTTATGAAGGGGAGTTTCAAAGATGCATGAAATGTTTTATTTTTCCTTTGAAACATTTTTATTTTCCTTTTGTCATAACTTAAATTACATATATTCCTACAGTTAAAATATCAGCCTCCTTCACAATAGATAGATCATTTCTGGTATTTCCTGAGATCTTTGTCATTACCAGACAATATTTTCTTCATGTTTTCTTACCCTCAATTTTTGTCTATTTTAAATATCATATTTTCTATCTCTTTTTCTCTTTGGCTTTCAATAAATCAGGGTACCAAGTATTAAATAACCATGAATGGTTGAAACTAATCCAAAAATGGAAGACAAATTATTCAGAATAAAAACTACATTTCAGTGACTCTAATTTGTAAAGACAAACTCCATAGAAGGATATTCAAGTCACAATTGAGATAATACTTCTGGTATTAGTTTCCTAGGACTGCTGTAAAAAATAACCACTCATTGGTAATTTTTTTCCCAAAACAGGAGAAATTTAAGTTCTCATAGTTCTAAAAGCTGGAAGTCTAAAACCAAGATATTTACAGGGCCATACTCCCTATGAAGGCTCTGAGGAAAAACTATTCTTTGCTTCTTCCTAGACTCTGGTGGTCCCTGGCAATTCTTAGCATCTCTTGTCTTGCTGCTACATCATTCCAATCTCTGTCTCAATCATCACAGGGCCTTCATCCTGTCTTGTGTGTGTGTGTGTTCATGTGTGTGTGTGTGTGTGTGTGTGTGTCTAAATCTCTGTCTTCTTATAAGAACACCAGAAATTAGATCTGAGGCCCATCCTAATCTGGTATAAACTCATCTTAACCTGATTACATCTGTGAAGACCTTCTTTCCAAATAAGCTCACATTCACAGGTTAGAACTTTACGATTTCTTTTTAGGAGACATAATTCAGCTCCTTAACACTGCCTTTTTGATGAAACATACATCTTTTGTCAGATTGTATTTTGAAAATTAAGCTAAATTGAGATGAGTTTTCAGAAAATCACCTTCCTATATAATTATAGGTTAGTTAGGGTGGAAAGAAACATTTTGCATGAGATTTGGAAGGCAGGAAATTAAACTAAAGCTTAATCTCTCAGCCCTCCCTTTTGTGAGACAGGAAAACTACAGGGGAGTTGAGTGAAAGGGATGCCCTTTTCCCAGGGCTCGGAGACAAGGCTCTGCTCATTCCCCTTGAGTTGAGACCTTTCCAGTTATGGGAAAGACTCTGGGTATCTTTCACAAAGCTTGCTCTTCTTCTCCCACTGCCAGAGCAAAGAAGGGATCTTTCTCAAATTTTCACGGTGTGAACCTGGTAGAGTTCCTGTAGATAAAGCCCATAAAAGTGTGGGCGCCTCTAAGACAAAAGCCCCTTAGAGTTTCTCACTTTTGCACGAATCCATACTCAGCCTCTAGTAACTTGTCACAATGAGAGTTTGAATATTTGTAACAGTTTATGACTCCAGAGGCTTCTTCTGTTGGTAAGCAAATCTCAGCTGTGACTACAGATTCCCCCATTTCTCCAGATTTTAGGAGTGGTTTGTCCTGAAAACTCAGTTTTCTGCTAGATTCTAGAAAAGTCATTGATCTTTAGTTTGTGCAGCTTTATCTTGTTGTAAAGACCAGAGTGACAATTTCCAAGCTCTTGTCATGTCAGAGCTAAAACAAGAAGTCCGAAATTTTTATTTAATGGAAAATAGAGCAGTTATTTCATTATTTAAAGAATGGAAGACTTTAAAGTTTAGGTTGCACACAGAAAGGAGTAGAGGTGAAATGAAGATTCATTCAATCAAACGATAAGTTTGATTGAATACCTGGAATATTAAAGTTATTTCACTTTGCTTTGAACAAAGTATATGATAAAAGGGAAAGATATAAATGGCCACTCATGGTCTTAGAAAGCCTGCCCTTTAGCTGTGGTCTAAAAATATCTATGTCTTGTGTGTCTATGATTTTCTGAGTATTGTAGCCTGGAGGCAGGGCTGAGGGTGAGGAATAGATTGAGCCACATGAGGGAGTACAGAGAAATGTAAAATGAAAGGTAGCGACTCCTATTTCTAAAGCAACTTAAAAGAGCTTAAGATTTCCATGGGCCAGGTTCATTCATCAAAGAATTCTGGAAAAGGTGGGGCACACTGGATGTGAAGGATGTGTAAGATTCATTGAACATCAAAGAGAGAGACAGAAACTAGAAAGAGGCAATGACTTTAGCTAATGCTCTGAGGCAAGACTTAACCACATGTATCCTCGATGTGCATGTGTAGATCAGTGTATCTGGAGCAGAGTTTATACACAGACTAATTAAATTTGGGAGGTACACAGATTACAGTGAAAGAAGGGTCTGGACAGAGAAAGATAAATACTGTATGATCTCACTTATATGTGGAATCTAAAAGAGCAGAATTCATAGAATAGAATGGTGGTTACCAGAGACTGGGGGCTGGAAAAAAATGGGGAAATGTTGTTCAAAGGATACAAGCCTCCACTTATAAGATGAATAAGTTCTGGGGATCTAATGTAAAACGTGGGTATAGTTAACAATATTGTCACATACTTGAGAGTTGCTATAAGGGTAAATCTTAAATGGTCTCACCACACACAAAAGTGATCATTATATGAGGTTATGGAAGTGTTAAACTAACCCTATTGTGGTAATCATTTCACAGTATATATGTGCATTAAATCATCATGTTGTATTCCTTAAATGTATACATTCTATTTTGATCATATCTCAGTAAAGCTGGAAGAAGTTTAAGTAAAAGAAAAGAAAGGCTTCGGATTTGGGATTGAAATGTTTGTCATTTATGGAGTAATCTTCTAATTTGGGGCCAGGGAAGTACTATAAGAAAAGTGAAATTGTAAAATACTTGGGTTTTGGTGCAAGCTGGGTGGTGTGGGTAGATATGGAAAGTAAGGAGATGAGCTAGATAATACATCAATAATTATAGTATAGTATGGTAAGAGCTGGAATTAAGGTTTTTGTAACAGGGATGGCTGGGAAAGGATGGATATAAGATGCATAATGTTAAAGGAATAGCACTCATATGCTTCATTGACTAAAAGTAGAAACATTACCAAGCTACAAGTTTGTATTCTTTATATCATTTTATTTTTAACTTTTAAATGAATATAAGCTGATAAAAATGGCTTTCCTGTCAAGAGTAAAGAGCATTATGACCAATGTTTGCTTTTTAATAAAATGAGTGAAATACTTCATGTGTGTTTTAATACATATGCAGAAGTCCACTGCATTTTATTTATTCAGTAGCCCATAATTTTTGAGATAAAAGCATTTGAGAACAATAATAAAAAAAAACCATGTTTTTGATAACAATCTATATTTCACAGTGGAAGTCACCGAAAGGCAACTTTAAAAGTCCAGTTATTTAGGGCTTCCCTGGTGGCGTAGTGATTGAGAGTCCGCCTGCCGATGCAGGGGACACGGGTTCGTGTCCCGGTCCGGGAAGATCCCACATGCCGTGGAGCGGCTAGGCCTGTGATCCATGGCCGCTGAGCCTGCGCGTGCGGAGCCTGTGCTCCGCAACGGGAGAGGCCACAATACTGAGAGGCCCGCGTACCGCAAAAAAAAATTAAAAAAATTTTAAAAGTTCAGTTATTTAGAGATAAATAAATATTTCATCTCAAGTCAATTTTTGGAACTTTACCATGACTCCAATTACCAATACTCTTCTCAAATTATGAAGGGAAATTTTGAGATGTTTACTAGTGAACAAAATGAATATTAAGGTAATAATTATAAACCATAAAGCAAATAATATATTCCTATATGACATCTTACCTTTGAAATTTGAGTGGTATAACTAGCATATTTGATAGTAGCATCAGATCATTCCTCAATATAACAAAATTATATTCAGTAATAATCATAAAATAAACAGTTATAATGGCCAGAAACAAAACACAGATGACAAATATTGTTTTATTAAAATACATCTGTAAATTTTATAAATTATTGTCCATTAAGTAATCAGTGAATTTAAACAAAAATAAAATACCTGTAAAAAATTTGCTTTTACCAAACAAAAATATTATATTGTATAGTTTCACAATGTTTCATTGTTTTGAATTTGAAACACACACACACTCACATACACATATACATACACACTGCTCTAACTGAGCCATGTTACTACAGACTTTCTTTCTCTCTCTTTATTCCTCCCTCCCTCTTTCTTTCTTTTCTTCCTTTCTTCCTTCCTCTTTCTTTCTTTCTTTCTTTCTTTCTTTCTTTCTTTTTCTTTCTTTCCTTCCTTCCTTCCTTCTTTCTCTCTTGCTTTATTTTCCTCTCTTTCTTCCTTTCTTTCTTTCATTTTCTATCTTTCTTTCTCTCCTCTCTGTCTCTCTCTCTTTGTTTTCTTTTTTACTGGAGAAGCAATATGTCTGGATAACAATGTGATTTTCTAAATTTAGTTTTTCTTTCCTATCTTTCGCTCAAAGTCAACAGAATATGAAGAAGTCAAATATCTTTGTCAGTCAGTTAAAGCTCCCTATAAGCTGTATTCTTTTTAATAAGCCAATATTTCTCCTCAAATGACAATCTCTCCATTATTTCATGGATACTATGTTCTCTTCTTCATGCCCGTGACAATGTCATATTTTCTAATGAATTTTATTATATAAACAGTTAAGTAAAATATAAGAATAATATGGTAAAAGGAATCATTATATACATAATTCATCTTCATAAATTATCACCTTGTGACCAATCATATTTCCTCTGTACTTCTGTCTTTTTCCTTCTTACCAGCTGTGAAATTTTTAAGCAAATCCCAGGAATCATACCATTTTATCTATAAATATTGTCATATGACTCTCTAAATGATAGAGACTTTTAAAAAGCACTGTCAGTAATTTTTTTAATCTTATTTTTGAACTGAAATAGATTTTTCAAGTAAGGTTGCAAATTAGATTTATTTTGAGGTTGATTGAAAAGTTAAACCTTTATTCAGAATCTGTGTGATTCAGCATTCTCAGCATTCCTAATTTCATAAGATCATTAAAAGAAATGGAAACAAACTTTACACTAGAAAGATTTTTCTCTTAAGCACAGTGCTGGAAATACCTGTGGGACTCACTGGAGACTCATGAAGGCCCATGGGATTCACCGAGTTTATTGGAAGTGACACCAGTGAACATCTTTATGTAGGACTCAAAGGTGAAGCCTAGTATCCAAGGAAAACAAGACTCCACACAAAAGTCAATGACCCATCTCTGGAATAGAATTCTGATCAAGGTATAAATGAAAAACAAAATCCAATCCCAAACTAGAATTGGAAAAAGGAGTAGGAACATTAATTTAGAGTCAATTTTTAAGTTTTAAGTGAGTTTAAAGAGAGTTTATCTTAAAAATTGATTTGTATATGCTATAATACTGGGATAACCAAGAATGCTAACTATGGTGAATTCTCAGGTTTTTCTCTCTTTCATAGAGTAAATGAAGGCTATCAATTCACATGTTTTCCCATGTTTAAATTATACAAGGAGGCACACTACTATATATAAAATAGATAACTAATAAGGACCTAGTATACAGCACAGGGAACTCTACTCAATACTCTGTAATGGCCTATATGGGAAAAGAATCTAAAACAGAGTAGATATATGTATATGTATAACAGATTCACTTCACTGTACACCTGAAACTAACACTAAATCATAAACCAACTATACCCCAATAAATTTTTTAAAAAAATAAATTTAAAAATAATAAAATTATACAAGGAGGAAACTGACAGAAACAGTTGGCATAGTGAGCTACAAATCAAGGACACTACTTTCTTGATGAGCTCAGAAAAATAGGAATACCTATTGGGTGAGTATAGCACCAAAAAGAGCCTCTTCATACAGTGCTGAAAGTCTCCTGACTTTTCATTAAACGAAAGAGAGAATAGATGGTCCATCAAGCTTCACATATTTACATATTGTTAATGAAGGACATATCTTCATAAGTATTAGAAATGTCTGTATATATTTGGTTCCATGGGATTCCATATTTTAAAAAAGAGGCATCAATTTAGCAAAATAAATAATCTAAATGAGTTATATACTTAGTTGAACAGTAAGGGTTATTTCTAAGGAAACATGAATACAAAGTAAATATGTTCCATGGGAAAATATTTTTCAATGCAAAAATACTACTAAAATTTTGGAAAACATCTAGTGTTTTGAAATGGTTGAAAGAAATAAAGTTTGATATTTAATGTTCACCAAAAAATATTTATTCAAAAGTAAGTCCAGAAATATCACAGAAGTGAAAAAGAGCAAAATATAGGTCATTTTCCAGCAGAGTTGACTATATCTTGGTAGAGCATTCAAATCATTCATCAGAAACATGAGTGTCTGCTGATCCAAAAAGTTCCAAGTGCAGGGTGATAATGTCTTTGAAGAAAAGTAATAGATAATAAAAATTAGACAAACATTCTGAATCCCAAAATAGTGATCAGGTCTTTCAGAAGAATCCAGATGACCAGTATCATCCATAGAAAGAGGGACAGAAGTAGCCACAACCATAACCATCATAGCCTCCAAGGCCATAGCTAGAACCATAGCCATGGCCCAGGCCACGAAAACCACCAAGGCCATAGCCAAGCCCACCATAGTAGTTGCTGTAATGGTAGCTCAATGTGTCAGGGGTTGAAGGTTTGGTTGGATGTTGAAGGTAAGTTTCCTGAGAATGAATATCACCAACTGCATCCAGACTTTTATACCCCCTCAGTGTGGGTGTGGTAAAGCACAACACACAAGTGTCTTTCTCTTTGAAGATTTATCCTTGGTGAAAGATAGTACTATTAAGTCATACCTTTCTTATTAAACATAGTTCCAAAGATGCATGAAGACATTTTTCCTTTGAATGTAATATAATTTTTCATAACTCAGAATTAATATTTGCTTTTATTATGTTCATCATCAAAACTGATTTTTTTTATGTATTTCTACATTAAAATTGAATCTCCAAGCTTTCTTCTATGAGATAGACAATTCTTGGCATTTTCTGAAATTTTTAATATTGCCAAGTGTTATTTCTTTTTTCTACCTCAGACTTTTTTTAATCTTTTCCAAAAATCTGTTTTCTTTACTTATTCAATAATTGAATCACATAATTGTTAAATTTAATTATGAAAAATAAAACATATGTTTGTCATCAATTAGATAAAAAGATGCCATTTATTTAGAAAAATTTGGACAATTTTTGATTATCTTCCTTATTGGATATTCTGTGTCACAACCTTTTAACCACCTTTATACTTGAAAATAACAAATTCTGTATGAGGAGTGACATGTCCTAACACAAAATGCACGATTTTCTTCTGTACCCTTACAAAGAAAATCTCTCCTAACCACATGTGATATACCAATGTTTCCTGAAACTGGCAGTTGACATCTTTGTCATATACTTTTTCCTCACATGTATTGAATACTTATTCTCTTGGAGAAAAAAAATTGTCTCTTGTTCTTATGCCATTTTTACACATTCTAGTCCACAATCCTACTAGCCTACGTAGTCCTTCCCCCTTCCACTCCGCCACCTAGTGGTCTGATTTCTTTATTTTTACGTTTTATTAATTTATTATTTTTTCCCTTTTACCCTATTGTTCCCAGGGATTTATTTATTTTTAACATCTTTATTGGAGTGTAATTGCTTTACAATGGTGTGTTAGTTTCTGCTTTATAAAAAGGGAATCAGTTATACATATACATATGTTCCCATATCTCTTCCCTCTTGCATCTCCCTCCCTCCCACCCTCCCTAACCCACCCCTCCAGGTGGTCACAAAGCACCGACCTGATCTCCCTGTGCTATGTGGCTGCTTCCCAGTAGCTATCTACCTTACATTTGGTAGTGTATATATGTCCATGCCTCTCTCTCGCTTTGTCACAGCTTACCCTTCCCCCTCCCCATATCCTCAAGTCCATTCTCTAGTAGGTCTGTGTCTTTATTCCTGTCTTACCCCAAGGTTCTTCATGACATTTTTTTTCCTTAAATTCCATATATATGTGTTAGCATACGGTATTTGTCTTTCTCTTTCTGACTTACTTTACTCTGTATGACAGACTCTAGGTCTATCCACCTCATTACAAATAGCTTAATTTTGTTTCTTTTTATGACTGAGTAATATTCCATTGTATATATGTGCCAAATCTTCTTTATCCATTCATCTGATGATGGACACTTAGGTTGTTTCCATCTCCAGGCTATTGTAAATAGAGCTGCAATGAACACTTTGGTGCATGACTCTTTTTGAATTATGGTTTTCTCAGGGTATATGCCCAGTAGTGGGATTGCTGGGTCATATGGTAGTTCTATTTGTAGTTTTTTAAGGAACCTCCATACTGTTCTCCACTATTAATTTATTTTTCACCCTACTCCCTTGTCAGCATTTCTGTTCTTTGAGAATCAAACACTATGACGGAGTTAGGAATATCGAGCAGGAGCAGGAAAAGAGAATAAGTAGGACTGAGCAGGGGAGCTGTGAGACCATAATACAGACCCTACAAATTCTCTGACGGCTCAGCTGGAACTCTGCAGAAAAGATTGCTTTCAGAGGAGGCCTATGTTAAGCAGAAACGCTGTGCCTAGTTATTGGCTGCCCTAAGAATAGTGCAACTCTGGCTCAAGGGCTGAGGTAGACCCTGACAACACTGACATCTTGTTGTACTCTGGGTAGAGACTCCTTTCTGGAAGAAAGATTTCAGAGATCGATATGCCACATCCTCCAGTTTGATTATAAACAATTTGAAAGCATGGACCATGATTTAGTATGACTGAGGCTTAAAGTGATGTAATATCTTATAAAATAATGTGTATATATATATATATAATATATTTGTTTTAGAAATACTATTTTAAGACCTTAAAATGTTATATTAAAAAATAACAGGTATGTCATATAGGATACCTCAAACTTTATTTTTCAAAGGAATGGGATGATGATTTATATCATTTTCTTTAAACAAATTCTTACCAAATGCCTGTTATATGAAAATATTTTGCTATGCATTTGACCAGAGAGATGATGCGTTGGAGATATATAAGCATCTAATCCCTATCCTTAGAAATGTACCTTTTAATTTAAGTCATAGTTGTGTGTTTGTGGTTTGTCTGTGGGAGGGTATGTTCCTGTGTGGCAAATGCATCATTTATATTTGAGTATATGGATAATGTAAAGCAACTAAGCAACAGTAAAATAAGAGGTAGTGAGATTTATTACAAAAACAGTAAAACGTTAGAGTGGGTTATATTGATCTGCAAATAATTTCTTAAAAAGGTGGATTTGAGGTAGGCTCTTGAGGGACAGAAGTTATTCAACAGAAAGAGAAGAAAAGAGGAGACAGCATCTTGATGCAGTGAACAGAAGTGAGACCAAGCAAGGTGTGTCTTCCATACGTGGAGCAGTATGGATATAGCGGAAGGTTTGCAAAAAACAGTAATTGAAGGTTGTGAAGACATTGGATCCCATCAGGAGGGGACTTCATTGATTATTAGGATGAGGATTTTATATTTAGTTATGTCCTGTTTTTATTCAAAGACAATGACATGACAGAAGTAATATTTCAGAATTACTTTCTGGTGTTCAGAATAGATTATGTGGGCAGAGCTTGGGAGCAAGGAGATCAGTTCAGTGGCTATAACATTGTCCTGGATTTGATAAAAAGGGATGGGAATAGCTTTTTAGTGAAGTGAATGCTGGGACATAATGGACAGAAAGTATACTAAAAAAATTCAAGAACAGATATTAGGGGGAAATAACATTAGAAAAAGAAAAGAAAAAGTCACCTAGTTGTATAATCTTTGCTTTCCAAATATAATGTATTTTACCCATTATAAAATTATGATATATCATAGGTAAACAACATCACACCATATGCTTTCTCTTGAATTTTGTTTGAAATGTTTAAGATCTTCAAAAATAATTTAATATATATGCTTAACTCCATTGCATTTGACATTTACTCTGTTCATAATCACTTGGAGGAAAAAATATTTGAAAGAGTTAGAAAAATAGGTTTGGGGTTTAACAGTATTTCATAATAGAAGGCATCAAAAGACTGCTTTAAATAACTGGTAAAGCAGTTGGCCCCAAATCCAGTTTTGGAAAGTCTTTATTAACCCCCAAGTTCACAAGCTCTGAGCTGCTCATGAGACAGTGTTTGAGAGGCTTTCTGAATATATTCTGAAATGTTTACAATGAATAGATATAAAATAATTTGACTGAAACATTAACAATATCATCTTAAAATATTTTCATTTGGCAATCTAATGTACAATAAAAATCCAAATTATCTGAAAATGAATTTATTTTCTTTCTATGTAAATGTGTTTCTTCTTCCAATAGTCTTTTCATTACCAATCATACTAACTTTCTGGAAAGTCAGTGAGCCCCAGCACCTTCATGCTACTTTCACATCACTTTTATGATCAGACTGATTAACAATTTTGGACTGTTTCTCTTTAAAACCACCTTCTTTTTTCTTCCAACCATCAAACCTCACTAGAAGGAATGAGGTGGGACCTGATTGCCACATGTCTTGAACTCTGCACAGCAGCTTTGCTGGTTAAAAGTTATTTTGTAAACACAGTCATGTTCTTGTTACTCCTTCCTCCAAAAAATCCACACAATATGAAGGGAAAATATCCCTTTACATAATGTCTGAGGTTTACCAAAAGCTGTTTTCACTCTAATAAGTTAACATTGAACATCAAGCTTCACTTTACATTATTACAGTATACTCCTTGTCCCCAGGAAATGCACCTGTTGATCTTTTTACCCATTGTGCCTTAGGCTGCTAGTTCAAAGTTTAACCTTTTTCAAGGTCCACATGAAATAATAATTTTTAATATTACTTCATTCTTTCCTTTTAATTCAATTGTCTCTGTTCTTTATGTCCTACAGACACATAAAATGACACAAAAGAGAGTTGCTTGTGTCTGTATTGTGTAACTATTTTGCTATGGAAAAAAATATATATGTAAAAAATAGAATAGTATATGGTATCTAAATGTCCTGTCTTAAACAACTGACATCTCATTGCCTATTGTGTCTCCTTTAAACCCTTTACCACCCTCTACTCCTGTATTATTTTGAAGTAAGTCTCAAGCATTATATAGTTTCATCCAGATATATTTAAGTATATATTCTACATATGAACTAAGGCATAAATACCATTCATTAAAGCCATTTGGTAGTGAAATACTTGCTTCAGTGTTGATTGAAAAGCTTAAGTTTTGGGTGAAAACAGCAAGAGGGAACTACCTTAGCTTTCCTAATTACATGGAATCATCAAAAGTGATTATCAAAAACTGTTACTTTAATACCCATTTTTTGGTTATCTTTGAATCCAGTGTTAGGAGTGCATGTAAGAATCACTTGAGTACCACAAAGACCTGTATGGCTCATCCAGTTGATGAGGCTTCCATCAGTGTTTGTACTTGTGATAGTAGGGGTATTCAGAGGTGATAACAGAGGTATGAGGAATTCAGAGGTGATAATAGAGATATGAGAAAGCTGATATTTGAGGCAGGAGTCAATAACCAATCTCAGGATTGATTGCAGGAGGTCAAGGACAGGGATTAGAATAGAATTCCTAGCAAGGTTTAAATGAGTGACAAATGCCAGCAGCCATCCAGACCAAGAGCATTCATTCTAAATCCATGTCTGTAAGTGAAGAAAATGAAGAATCAAATATCAAAAAGTAAACATATAAATTACAGGGCTGAAATAACCGAGGAACAGAGAGCACGGAGAACTCTCAGGCTTTCTCCTCTTTTGTAGGAGAAGACACTACAGGAGTCTAACAATTTTGACTTCTAAAGACACAGGGGCACTGAGATATTCTAAAGACAGGGAAAGATGCAGAAGCTGCCTTTTTTTATATACAACTAAGAAATATAACAACAACCACTTTGGGATACAACACACACATAAAAATAAAACTCTTTTTTTGCTTCTTACATACTGGAGATTTTTAAAAACTCAGTGTTGTACCTAATTCAGAATGAATGTCACCAGTGGGAAAGAAAGAAAGAAAAAAGGAAGAGGGAGGGAGGGAGGAAGGAAGGGAAAAAAGAATGAAAAGGAAAAAGAAAGTCTTCCTGAAAAAGAAGAGGAAGAAGCCTAATTTGTAACTTTTGCTGATTTCTGTGGTGTCAGTATTCTCACCATGGTCTCTTTCAACCAACCAAAGTGAAACCACTAAACATGAATTTGAAAAGAGATGCTCAAAATTGGCTCTTGTGAGCTAGTATGAGCCAGCTCCAGCCCACCAACAAAAAAACTGTATATACTGGAGATGTCAAGTGTATATGTAATTAGGAATGTCTAAATTTTTTACTTCCAATGAGTGTTATATGATAATGAAAACCTGGTCTGAGTAAATTCATGGCAACTAAACAATGTTCCTGAGAATGAATATTGCCACCTGTACCTGAATTTTTATACTCCTTCAATGTGGGTGGTGTCCCCTCCACAGATATTTCTCATTCCTATTTGTTTTCATAAATGGGCAAAACAGCCCAACTATACCTTTGCCTTTTGATTTTAAAAGGTTTAATGCTACTCATGAATAATTTCAATTACATATTTGCTTCATCTATGCATCTTACAGCTGGAATCTTTTAATAAAAGGCAATTACTATCAAGTCTTCAAAGCCTATGACTGTGCTTAACATAACCTACCTAGACTACTGGGTGCAATCTACCCTCTTCTTGCATCACATCTAATTTTTCTAGTCTTTGGCTTTTATTTTCTTCCTTTAGAAAGAGCCAGAGCTCTCCTCCTAAGCCAGAAATTTATGTTTTTTTAATTTACTTCTTGGAATGTGTTTTAAGGTGTTGGAACACATTGGTTGAGAACCCAGTATATGGAGCCACACAGGCCTTTGGTTCAAATCTTGGTTCTCTCCATTAGACATTGTGTGGACTTGAATTTCTCACTCTCTTAAAAATATTAATTTTCACAAAGAGAATAATAATTTCCATCTCTGTTTTTGACCTTTGCAGCAAAGTTCCCTAAGCATTGAGTAACAATCCCTGTGTGTTTTACTCCTCTCTCAGATCACAAAAGTAATTATGTCAAAGGAATAAAAACAGAACCATGGAAGATTCCCTTCTTAGATACCTTCAAAGATGCTTAAAGGTGCACAATCAAACTGAAACAACAAGAAAAAGAAGACATGTGGGAGTTCTTATCTGTAAAATGAAAGGGCAATACCTTTGTCATTTTGGGGAAAATCTATACTTAATTAGTTCTGAAATATTTGAACTATGACAAGATTGTATCATTTTAAGAAGGAAGGACATATTATGGAAGCTTTATTTAAGTCTTTTATAAGGAATCATTACTAAGAAATATAATTCAAAAAGAAACATTGTTTACTGTAAAAATACTGGCAAAACTTAAGTGAAAAAACTCTGTTTAGAGAAATAAATAAAATTTAAGCCACTTTTGCTGTGTCAATAAAACAATTTTAATAGAAGCACACACAGATATTTTCTCCATGGAATAAGAAAGTTAGAACAACGTTATTAATGTGGCAATGATATAAGAAATTCTCTCTAGGGGGTAGAATTCTAAATAAGAGAAATAGGGTCTCCTATTTCACATGTCCTGAGAATGCAGTCTGCAGTGTGATTGCTTCATTAGTGGTCCAAGGTAAACTATCAGGAGAGCAATTGCAATAAAGAGGTCAAGACTATTCATGATTTGCCTGACACTGAAGAAACAAAGGAAGAAATAGACTACAATAATAAAGGTCCAAAACACTGAGAGATCAACAAATTTTGAATGCAATGTAAAGAAACTATTTGCTCCATAGAAAGAAAGTAGTTAGTGACCATAGCCTAAATCAGTAAACTGCCCATTTTAAATCCAGGCCATCAATACATCAAGAACAATTATAGTCTAGCCTGCCATAGTTGTTTACCACAGTAGATCACAGAGGCTAAAGCTCAGTTTTGATGATGAAGATGCACCTTCTGTATCAATTTACATTCCCACCAACAGTGCAAGTGGGTTCCCTTTTCTCCACACCCACTCCAGCATTTACTGTTTCTAGATTTTTTGATGATGGCCATTCTGACTGCTGTGAGGTGATACCTCATGGTAGTTTTGATTTGCATTTCTCTAATGATTAGTGATGTTGAGCATCCTTTCATGTGTTTGTTGGCAGTCTGATATCTTCTTTGGAGAAACATCCATTTAGGTCTTCTGCCCATTTTTGGATTGGGTTATTTGTTTTTTTGATATTGAACTGCATGAGCTGTGGAGAACAGTATGGAGGCTCCTTAAAAAATTAAAAATAGAATTACTATATGATCCAGCAATCCCACTACTGGGCATATACCCTGAGAAAACCATAATTCAAAAAGAGTCATGTACCACAATGTTCACTGCAGCTCTATTTACAATAGCCAGGACATGGAAGCAACTTAAGTGTCCATCAACAGATGAATGAATAAAGAAGATTTGGCATATATATACAATGGAATATCACTCAGCCATAAAAAGAAATGAAATTGAGTCATTTGCAGTGAGATGGATTGACCTAGGACCTGTCATACAGAGTGAAGTAATTCAGAAAGAGAAAAACAAATACCGTATGCTAACATATATATATGGAATCTAAAAAAAAAAAAAAAAAGGTTCTGAAGAACCTAGGGGCAGGACAGGAATAAAGATGCAGACGTAGAGAATTGACTTGAGGACACGGGGAGGGGGAAGGGTAAGCTGGGATGAAGTGAGAGAGTGGCATGAACATATATACACTACCAAATGTAAAATAGCTAGCTAGTGGGAAGCAGCCACATAGCACAGGGAGGTCAGCTCGGTGCTTTGTGACAACCTAGAGGGGTGAGATAGGGAGGGTGGGAGGGAGACACAAGAGGGAGGAGATATGGGGATATATGTATATGTATAGCTGATTCACTTTGTTATACAGCAGAAACTAACACACCATTGTAAAGCAATTATACTCCAATAAAGATGTTAAAAAAAAAAAGATGCACCTTCTGAGTTCAAAGGACACCATCTACAGAGGGATGTCTACAATTCAATCTTGAAAAGAGTAGCCAGCATTACCCTGTTATTTTTTATTAATTTCCCAAGAAAAATGAACAAAAATATTTAGCTGCTTTATGACTTTAAGCTTGGTTTAAATTTTATTACAATTTATTTTATTTAATGCTTTTCATAATTGACATTCCTCATTCCATATTCTTTCTAATTATTGCTACTGCTGTACCCTTGTTAGCTGACTTTTAGAAAATACTTACCCTATTTCTGTTTTCTTATCTATGTTGATAATATTTTTTTTCTGAAAGACTAAGTTGTTAATGATTTGATTAAATAAATGAATTTTCAATAATTAGAAGCTAAGGGGGGAAGCAACATTTATATGGATTTGCTCTAGTTGTATACAGCTGCAATGAATTTGACCTTACTTGATGACAATTATTCCCAACAAAACTTCAAAAAATATGGCAAGATAGTGAGGGCAGGACTCTTCATAAAGTGATAAGACCAGTGAAAAATATGTGTTAGTTTAAATGGCCAAAATAACAAATTATATAACAATGTTTTCTTAGCGTTAGTACCAGAGTCTGCAGTTCTGTGTAATTTATGGAAAGGAAGGAGAAATTATGAAGATCTAAGTCACAGTAGTGAAAGTCAAGGAAAGTAACTAAATTCAAGTTTTAAGGCATTTTCCAAGCCACATACCTAAAATTAGAATACCTGTCAAGGGTGTGAGGAGCACAAGCTCTCTTTCAAGAAAGTGTCTCAGCTAACTTATTCTGAGAAAAATTTCTGAAGAATTCTTCCTAAGAAAATTAATCCTGGAGGAAAAATAATTGCTCAATATGAAAATATGTTGCTTAGATGTTTCAAAACTTACATAAAACATGTTCATCTTAATGCATGGACAAGAAACCAAATTTGCAATGGTAACAAAATAAGCTTATAAGAAATATGATCAGGATTATTATCATAAATAAGGAAGTTAGTACCATGTTAGTGAGCCACAATAATGAGAGAAATCAGTCCTTTATATGGAAGCTATTTCCAAGGTATTTTTTTTGTTGAGTTTTTACCTTTTGTGGTCAAACGTGAGCTCCAAATAAAATAGTTAAAATTAAATAAGTCCAAAATGAAAATAACATTGAAAAGATTGAAGAACTCAGTAGAATAAATAATATTGTGCTAATGATATAAAAGATCTGATCTTCTTAATATAAGTTTTTCAGCAGAATAGAAAAGAAAAATATCTTTCAAAGAAAGAGGAACAGTGGAAGCTGAAGCCATATCCACGATGGCCATCAATCCATAGTTAGGGGCAGAGACAGAGAGAGACAGGGCTCAGGCTATAATAGTAGATTTATAGAAGCTCATAATTCCACCGTCTACACGGTGCTTTTTATATTCTCTCATGAGTGGGAGTGGCCAACCCCATATCCAGAAATTCTTATTGAATTGGAATAAGGTCAAAGCATCAATATTTTTAAAAGCTCCCAGAAGATTCTACAATGTAACAAGAGTTGAGAATTAACAACTTAGTGACATGACAGGATCCCAACTGGATTCCATCAGTTTTCCAATAATTATTTATTTAAAGCTCCCTTTATGCCAATGTTCTATGTTAAAAGGCAAAGCTTAAAATAAAAAAAAAAAAAGCCTGTCCTCATTAGGATTACATTCCAGGGAGAAGGCAAAAAAAAAAATACATTATGTAATAGAGATAATGTGTATAAAGAAAGTAATTATATACAGACTGGCAGCATAGGGGGAAATGCCACTAACATGAGATGATCAAGAAAAGTCCCTTTGAAGAGATATTTGGACACAAAGATGAAGTAAAGGAGATACATTTGTTAAGTGTATAAGTCAAAGAACAAGCTAGGCTGAAGGAAATTCCCATCTAAATGTTCTAAGGTGGGAATTATTTTTGCATAATGAAGCAGTGAGAAAGTTATTGTGGCTAGATTACAGCTAATAAAAGAGAGGGTGTGGGGAGATAAAGTCAGAAAGTTAGACAGGGGTTAGGTTATCCAGGGCATTCTGGGGCTTGATAATGATTTTTAATGGAATTTTAGGTGTAATGGAAAGCTATCAAAGATGTTTAATTAAGAGCAGAAGGTGATTCGATTGACATCTTGCTACTTACTGTGTGGTGCATGAATTGTAAGAGCTCAAGAGTGGAAGCTAAGAGTCCAAGGTTATTGCAGTAATTCAGGCAAGAGATAGTAGTAGAATCTATAAGGGCTTGCTGAAAGGTAGGATTTAGATGATGAGTAGAAATAAAAAAGGAATAAAGGGTAACATTCTTGGGTTGAGACTTAAGAATTTGTTGGATGTCTGTGACATTATATTTAAAGGGAAGCCTAGATGGGGGAAGAATGTTAAAATATCAAGAGTTATGATGTGCGAGATGTCTTTAAAATGTTGAATAGATAGTAGGATATGTAACATCAAGCTACAAGGAAGAGGTTAGGAGAGAAGATATAAACTGGAGAGACAATTATTAAAACGGTGTTTACAGCATGATACTGCATGGGATAATTGGAGAGAGAGTAGTTAAGAGTTCAGCCCTGGGGACTTACAGCATGTAAAGGTAGGAAACAGAAAAAGAATCCAGCAAAGGAGACTTGGTATCCACTGCGCAAGTGGAAGAAGAGATTTTAGACAGGTTAAGCTTGTCCATGCACTGTAATATGTAGAAGGTAGATTATATGTTGAGAAATGATTGTAGAGGACAGAATTCTAAAGACATACCATAAGCGTTTTCTCTCTCCTGGTTATTTAATTGAAGATGATTCTAGGTACTGCTGTGAAAGGACTTTGCAGATATAATGTTTTGTTTTTTTATGGCCACACCGTGGCTTGCAGGATCTTAGTTCCCTGACCAGGGGTCAAACCCTGGTCCCAGCAGTGGAAGCGGAATCCTAACTACTGGACCACCGGGGAATTCCCTTTGCAGATATAATTAGTTATTAATCAACTGACCTTAGAATAGGGATATTATGCTGGATTATCTGGGTGAGCCCAATGTAATCACATGAACTATTTTTTTTTTATGGAAACAAATTTTTTTCAGCACCAAGACAGTATTTTTTTTTAATTGAAGTATAGTTGATTTATAATATTGTGTTAGTTTCAGGTGTTACAGCAGAGTAATTCAGATTCTTTTCCCTCATAGGTTATTAGAAAGTATTGAGTACAGTTCCCTGTGCTATACAGTGGGTCTTTGTTGGTTATCTATTTTATATAAAGTAGTGTGTATATGTTAATCCCAACTTCTTAATTGTCCCTCGCCAACCCTCTTTCCCCTTCTGTAACCATAAGTTTGTTTTTGATGTCTGCGAGTCTGTTTCTGTTTTGTAAATAAGTTCATTTGTATCATTTTTTTTTAGATTCCACATATGTGATATCATATGATATTTGTTTTTCTCTGTCTGGCTTACTTCACTTAGTATGATAATCTCTAGGTCCATCCATGTTGCTACAAATGGCATTATTTCATTCTTTGTTATGGTTGAGCAATACCAATGTTCATTGCAGCACTATTTACAATAGCCAGGACATGGAAGCAACTTAAATGTCTATCAACAGATGAATGGATAAAGAAGATGTGGTATATATATACAATGGAATATTACTCTGCCACATGAACTTTTAAAAGCAGGAGAGAAAGGTAGAGAAATCAGAGAGATATGTTAAAAGAGAAAAGCAGAAGAGGCAGGTCAGAAATGGAGCTCAAGTATTAGACTTCTGAAGAAGATTTGATCTGCCATTTCTAGTTTTTCAGATGGAGGAATGGAATCTGTGAGCTAAGGAATACCTGCAGCTTCTAGAGGCTGAGAAATGAAATGGGGATTTAAACCTTATAACCACATGGAACTGAATTCTGCCAACAACCAGGAGTTTTGAAGCAAATTTATCCCCAGAATTTCCAGAAATGAATGCATTTCTGCCTTGTAAGACTCTATACAGATAGACACCTGAGCTACTCTGTACCTGAACTTTTGACCTACAGAAACTGCAAGATAATAATTTGCATTGTTTTAAACCACCAAATTTGTGAGAATCTGTTACAGCAGAAATAAGAAACAAATTCAATGATGATAGGTAGATGTTTAAATCTCTATTGTTCCTAATTTTTTGTGACATTTGAAACAAGCCATAATTGGATGAGGAGTAAGGCAGGTTGTGTCAGAAGTTTGAAAAAAGATAAGGAATGAAATAATTATTTTAGAGAGTGGGAGAGTGAATTTAATAGGAAAATAGGGAAGAATTTCTGGGGAAGGCAGAATGCCTAAATAAGATTTAATATAATCAATTTAACATAAGACAATTCAATAAGGCTGTATTTCTCTAGCCCAAATCCCCTGAATATGAGCAAGCAGAGTAGGCAAAGAATTGGATTTCAGCAAGGGTTGGAGTTTCAAAAAACTGATACCACTGGGAAAGTAAGGCAAGGGATATAAGGATGTAGGTAAGTGGATACTCTTGTGGTAAAAGTAGAAGTGAGAACAAGGATGATGTACAGTAGAAATTTGATGCGGTTCATAGTTTATGGTTGTAATGGGGGAAAGAATTGTTTAAAAAATGAAGTTAGTTACATAAATCCCTAAAGTGGGAAATAGAAAACAAAAGCAATTGAAAGTTGAATATAGGGACCAGAGTATATCAGAAATCTGTCAAGGATATATTGAGAGGTAAATACCAGGGGTAAAAAATAAGCAGAAAATTGACTCAGCATCTAAATCCAAATGTATGAATAAGAAAAAGTTTCAATAAAGACAAAGTAGCTCTCTACTTATTGTAGTGGCATAGAAACAGGACCTTAGGCAGGTCAACAAGTGAAACTACCTTCAGCTCCTAGAAAGACAAATACCACTCAAAACCACAGAACACAAAGAAGATGTCTCCCTTTAGGAGATGTAGGTAAGTCAAGAAGAAAATGTTTCACAAAGGAAGACCCCCCTCCTATATAGCAATGAAGATTAATAGTCATACTATAATTATACTAAGACTGGAAAATGATAAATTAAACTTTATAGTTGTGGGATGAGAGGGCAAAATTTCAGAGGATATGAGGAATATTTGTTTGTCGATTCTCTTGGATGTCAAATCAGATAGAGAGCATCATTCTGAGCAAGATATTATAGAATAAATGTTCATTTTAAACACTTTTGTGAGCATAACTTTTAGAGAAATATTAATAATAAAAAACATATCTATAGACATAAATATTAACATATAAATGTATGTTTCAGAAAATTATACTTAGGTTTTGCAAAGAAAACCCCATACTTGTGTGTATATAAAAATCTTTAACAGAAACAAATAAAAATGAAAGCAACATTGCAATGCCAATGAAGAAACTTTATTGGGAAACAGGCATAGAGCTGTCACATGGAGATCAATGAAGTAGCAACAGTTCCAAAGTGCAGCCATTCTGAAAGGAAATCCAGTTTCTTTGATGACATTCTTCTGAGAGGAGTGTCTTTTTGCTCTGATTTCTTCAAAGGGCCTTCCGTAATGGTGTGTGAGATTAGTAGCCTTTGCAGTTAATAAGGTTAAAAATGTGCCTGACTTTGAAGACAGAAAGAAAAAAAAAAAGAAATTCCCCAGTTAGAGTGATAGAAATTATCTAATGTTTTAGTGATTGAAAGATTTTTTAGTGGACCCCAGAGGGCAAATATATTCTCTAAAAAGAGGGACCATAGCAGAACTAGCTGAATCTACCATAGTCAATATAGCCAGAGTCATTACCACAGCTACATCGTAGGCTTCCAAAGATATTAAGGCTATAGCCAAGACCACCAGGGTAATTGACATGGCAGCTCGTTGGTAATATGAACTTCAAATTAAATTTGTTTTTGTTTGTTTTTGTGTTTGTTGTTTTCCTCGAGGTTCAGGAGCTTTTGGACAGAGTCCTGTATTACTCTGAGGTTCTTGGGGAATCTGGAGTTATTCTTTACTCTTACCTTGGGACATAATCCTGCTCTTTTTATACTTTTGCTGCTGTTGTACTATGCTGACACAAGACTGTTCTCTATTGGAAATAGTAGAAAGTGAAGTAGCTAGTCCCCTACACTTCAATTGCCCTCACCTCACCTTCAAAATTTAGCCAATTAGAAAAAGGTGAGACATTGGATCCACTTTCATAGAGCCACTAAAGTATAAGCTCAAGCCACATCTCTAAAAATTTTCCTCATTCCTAGTTTAAGATAGTTTATGAGCTAGGTAGATTTTTTGTTTTTTGGGTTTTTTTTAATTAACAAATTCACTTCTTTGTATGTTAGTATATTTTTAATTGGATGTACTGCACAATTGATGAAAACGATCTGGGGAAATATAATATCTAATTTATTTATAGGATAACTTATTTATAGTATAACTTGATTCCTTTAGTTATTTGCTTTTGTTTAACCATTGCAATCTATATGTCTTTCTACACTCGTTGAAATCTATGTGATCTTTCTACACTCACTTATTAATTCTGAAGTTGTTTTGTAGATACTTTAGGATTTTCAGCATACACAATTATGAAATATATGAACAGGGACAGTTTTATTACTTATTTCTAACACATATGACTTTTATTTCATCTGCCATATTTTACTAAGTCTTCCTGTTTGATATCTAATATGGGTACTGAAACTGGACATTTTTCCTTGTTCTTAATCTTAGGAAGAAAACATTCAGTCTTTCACCATCAAGTATGATTTTAATCAGGATTTTTATAGATACATTTTTCAAGGTGAAACTGTCTCCTTCCTAATTCACTGAGTCTTTTTTATTAATGTATGCAGAATTTTGTCAAAATATTTTCTGTATCAATAAAAATGATCATGAGGGGTTTTCCCCCTTCTTTTGCCTGCTAATATTGCTTTCATTAACTTATAAATATTGAACCAGCTTTGCATTCCTGGGATTTGTCATGGGATATTATTATTATTATTATTATTTAGTAATTTATTTATTTTTGTTGTGTTGGGTCTTCGTTTCTGTGCGAGGGCTTTCTCTAGTTGTAGCAAGCGGGGCCCACTCTTCATCGTGGTGTGCGGGCCTCTCACTATCGCGGCCTCTCTTGTTGTGGAGCACAGGCTCCAGATGCGCAGGCTTAGTAGTTGTGGCTCACGGGCCTAGTTGCTCCGTGGCATGTGGGATCCTCCCAGACCAGGGCTCGAACCCATGTCCCCTGCATTAGCAGGCAGATTCTCAACCACTGTGCCACGAGGAAAGCCCCGGGATATTATTATTTTTATAGACTGATGGATTGCTAAAATTTGTTGAGGATTTTTTCATCTAGTTTTATGTGAATTGTTATTTAGTTTTCTTGTATTGTACTCTCTCTTCAGTTTTGACATCAGGGAAATGCTGGCCTTATAAAATGAGTTGGAATGTGCTCTGTCCTCCTTCCCTTTTAATATCTGTGAGATCAGTAGTGATTTCTCATCTTTCATTTCGCATTTTTGTATTTGTGTCTTCTCCCTCTTTCTCCTCCCTTGTTTAGCATGCCTAGATATTTATCAGTTTACTTTATATTTTCAGTGTACCAGATTTTTGTTTCATTGATTTTCTCTATTGTATTTCTGTTTTCAATTTCACAGATTTCTGCTCAGATTTTTATCACTTCCTTCCTTCTGCCTGTTTGGGGTAAATTTCCCATTTTTCTATAGTTTCCTAAAGTGAAAATATTGATTTCTCATTTTAAAGCTTTCTTCATTTCTAAAATATTCATTTAATGGTAAAAAATGCCCTCTAAGTATTACAATAGCTGTGTTCCAAAATTTTGGTATATTGTATTTCCACTTTTATTTATTTCAAAATATGTTTAATTTACTTTGAGACTTCCTCTCTAACCCATGGGTTATTTAGAAGTGATTGTTTAAATTAAAAGTATTTGTTGATTTTCTAGTTATTTCTTTGTTTTGGTTTCTGCTTGATTCTCTTAGGGTTTGAGAACACATTTTATATGATTTATATTCTTTTAAATGTCTTAAGGTTTGTTTCATGGCCTAACACATTTTTTTGTTGGTGAACATACTATGAACACATGAAAAAACTGGGTATAGTGTTATATAAACATTAGGTCAAGTTGGTTGGTAGTGGATATCTCTATATCCTTACTGATTTTCTGCTTATGTGATCTGTCAATTATGGAGACAGGAATGTTGAAGCCTCCAGCTAAAATTATGCATTTGTCTGTTTCTAATTTTGAAGTGACCCATTCTTCATTATGTAATGTTCTTCTTCATCTCTGATAAATTTGCTGTGCTTTCTCCACAACTTTATTTTTAACTTATGTAAGTCTCCATATTTAAATTGGCCTTTTTTTCACAGTACATGGTAAGATCTTGCTTTTTTCATCTACTGTGACAATCTCTGTTTGTAAACTGGTATGATTAGACAATTCTTATTTAAAGAACTTTTAATATAGTTTGATCTCAATCTGCCAATTTTTTACCTATTTTATGGTGATTGCATTTTTTTTCTTTGTTACTTGTTTCCTCTTATTCTGTTCTCTCTGGATTTTATTGAGTATTATTTTTGAGTACGTTTTATCTCATCTATTGATTTGTAATTTGTGCTTTTTGAAAAGTCTACTTATTAATCTTTCTAGAGTTTACAATATTCATGTGTCAGTAATCTGAATCCACATTCAAATAATATATACTGCTTCACATATAATGTATAAGTCCCTACAACAGATACTCCCAATTCCTCCCTTCCATCTTCATGTCATTGTCATATATCTTACTTTTACAAAAGCTATAAATATACAATGCATTGTTATCATCTTTGCTTTAGTCAGTTATCTTTAATAGAAAATAAAAATAAGAAAAAATTTTAAATACTTTTTTACCTTTATTTGTTACATTTTTACACTGTTAGTTTTTTTGTGTGTGGATCCAAGTTTCTCACCTAACTCATATTCCTTCTGCATGGAAGTCTTCTTTGAAAAATTCTTGACTTTCCTCAGTTTGTTTTTGTTGTTGTTATTTTAGTTTTGTTTTTGTTTGTCTGATTTTTAGAACGTCTTTATTTCTCCTTCATTTTTAAAGTATATTTTTGCTAGACATACATTTCTGGGTTGATAGTTTTATTTTACTTTCAACATTTTAAATATTTCAATTAATTTTCTTGCTTGTGTGGTTACTGATGAGAAATAAGCTGTAATTCTTATCCTATTGCTGTGTAAATAACCACCCCTCTCTCAGGGTGCTTCTAAGGTATAGTTTGTCTCTCTTTCTGTCTCTCTCTTTCTCTCTCTACTTTTCATCTGTTTGAGTATGCTATGCCTTGATACACTGGGGGTTTTGTTTGGTTTAGTATTTATTTTGCTTGGCATTCTATTCTTTAAGCTTCTTGGATCTGAGGTTCAGTGTCTGTCGCTAACTTTGAAAATGTCTCATCCATTATTTTATCAAATATTTCTTCTGCCTCATTCTCTCTTCTTCTGGGTTTCCAGTTATGTGCATGTTACACCATTTAATATTGTCCCACAGGTCCTAGAGTCTCTATTCTTTTTTTCTTTTTTACCTTTTTTCCATGTGCAGTTCAGTATTTTTAGATTTGGTTACATTCTCTTCTAGCTCATTGATTCTTTCCTCAGCTGTGTTGAGTCTGCTAACAAGTATGTCAAAGGTAGTCTTCATTTCTGTTGTATATTTTTTATTTCTAGCATTTCCATTTGATTCTTATATTTTCTAATTCCATACTGAAAGTACCTATCTGATCTTGCATTTTGTCCACCTTTTCCATTACTTCCTTTTACATATTAATCATTACTTTATATTTCCTCTCTGATAATTTCAACACCTGTGTGATAACTGTGTCTTGTTCTGATGATTGCTTTTTCTTTCAAGATTGTAATTTTTCTTTCCCTTTGGTATGCCTAGTAGCTTTTTACCAAAAGCTGGACATATTGCACAGTATTGAAGATACTGTGGTAAATGTAGGATTCTTGGAGATAAACTTGTTTCCTTTAAGGCCTTTAACGTGTAGATTTGTGTTAATATAGGCCAGTTTAGACCTGTGTTTGAACATATTTTTTGTTGCTCTAGTAACCAGAGTGAATATTTGTTATTGATAATGGCACCAGAGTCTTCAAATTCCTTCTATTTGTGCCAACATCTGGACTTGTGTCTTCCATTTGTACTGGTCTTTACAGTATCTGTTTTTTTCATTTCTTTCAGCTGTATTCCACTGTTATTTGTACTCAAGTTTTGTTAGAGTGGCTGTGGGAGTGATGAAAAAGAGTGAGACTGATGTTTTAATTACTGACAGATTTTGGAGTCTGGGTCTCAGGGGTGTGGGCTTCAGAAGAGTCTTATCCTTCTTTAGATGTGAAGCTTCTCTTTTTTTAATTGTTTCCATTCTTTTCTCCTGCATGCAGTGGTTATCCACAAATGTCCTTTAGCTATGGGTTTGAAGTACATCCCCTTGAAGATTGAGGATTTTCTCTTTTACCTAGGGGTGATTAAAAAAAAAAAGTTTGGGGGTAGGATTTTGGTGATGTCTTCATGTTCTTCTGGTTACAATGATGTTCCACTAGTGTGCTCAGAGTATAAACCTCCTTGTTCTTCTACCTACAGGTTAAGCCTTTTATTCATCTGCTGTTCCCCCTTCCCCAGGCAACACCATGGGGAGGGGAAGCGGGAGGGGGAAGGGACAATCCTTTCTATTGATTCTCCATAGTTCTCTGTAATTATCATGAAATTCCTGAAAGAAAAACAAGCAACATTGTTTGAACCGCCTATGAATGTGACATCCCAAACTTCATACTCTCAACCTAGCCCACACTTGGCCTTAGTCAAAACATCTGATTTAATCTTCTACTGACTTAAATGCATCCTGTGGTATCTTCCCAAGGGATGAAAATGCTTGGAGCTTGTTTCTCTCCAAAGGCACCTATCTCCAAATTTCAGGATGGTCATTTGACTTACAACTTTAGTCTCTAATAGGTCAAGAAAATTTTGGTTTTCATAGTTTCTCACTTTCTAACCTTCTACATCTCTAAACTAAAATCAGGAGCCTAAAAATTTAATTATTTTTAACTTAATTTTCATTAAATTATCATATATTAAAAGTATTTTGTTTTATTTTGGTGTGTAGATCTGAGTCTTTGACATGTACATATTTGTATAACCACAACCACAATAAAGATACAGAACAGCTCCATCACTCCCAAAACTCCCTTGTACTATAGCTTTATAGTGATATCATCTTCCTGACCATATTCCTTGTCAACAACTACCCTGTTTATTATCACTATGGCTTTTACATTTAGAGAATCTCAAATAAGAGGACTCGTATGCCATGCAATTTCTTAAGATTGGCTTTTCTCATCCAAAATTATGACTTTGAGGTTTGTGTAATTTATTGAATTTATTGAATCTTTTCTTTTTACTGTAAGTAGAATTCCATTGCATGTATGTGTCACAATTTATTCACCATTTGAAGGATATTTAGGTTGTTACAGCATTGGGCAACCAAAAATAAAGCTGCTATGAATATTTGTGTACCTAAGTTACTTGTAAATATTTTTAAACACCAAATTTACCCTCACTAGAAAAACATAGCTTCATCACTGAAAGCATTCCAAAATTGTAGAAAAATTATGATTACAGAAAAAAATCAAACACACTAGCTACATATCTATTTAGTACCTCAAAGGAAAAACTTATGCAGAAATATATAAATCAGTATGTATTTATAAAGCCACTATTAATATGACATTAGAGTCTAATATTGCATGCCAAATGGTACTCTTGGCTGCAGCAAAAAATGGTTCCACGTTGGTTCCATCAATGAGTTCTTACTTGGATTTTATAAATTACACATGTATTCTTTTCCTGATGGTTTCTAGTATTACTGCCTGATGCCAAAGTAGCCTCCTTTCCTTTAGTCCCATTATCAGAGGAGCCAGACTAAAATCAGAAGTCTCTTACCCATTAGAGTTAGTCCACAGATAAGAGTCAGACCTTTATCTATTGTGCACATAACTGAAGAAAAATAATATAGTGCATTATAAGTGGTTTTAAAATCCTGCTCATTCAAGTAAGGGAGAGAGAATACCCTATTTCCCTTCCAGAAGCAGACTCACAGGACACTAATATATTTCTTCCAAAATAAATAATCTGGGGCTTCCCTGGTGGTGTAGTGGTTAAGAATCCACCTGCCAATGCAGGGGACACAGGTTCGATCTCTGGTCTGGGAAGATCCCACATGCCGCAGATCAACTAAGCCCATGCTCCACAGCCACTGAACCTGCACTCTAGAGCCCGAAAGCCACAACTACTTAGCCTACATGCCACAACTACTGAAGTCCACATGCCTAGAGCCCGTGCTCCACAACAAGAGAAGCCACCACAATGAGAAGCCTGCACACTGCAATGAAGAGTAAGCCCCACTCACCGCAACTAGAGAAAGTCCATGAGCAGCATCAAAGACCCAATGCAGCCAAAAATAAATTAATTAAATAAATAAATTTATAAAAAATAAAAAAAACAATCTTTGCAAAATTCACACTTTCAAACCATCTGTCTCTATTTTTTGTTGAGCCATTTGACTGATTCTTGGACACAAACTGAAGTTACTGATGCTTAAAATATGGTGGTCCTTCAATAGAAGCTTTTAACATAACAATTCTATCTTACAAGGTTGGCAGCAGCACTTATAGTCACAGTCACCCAGAGCTATAGCTGTAGCCAGCAAAGGAATGGTCCAGGTCTCTAAGCTTTCATATCCACAGCCATAGCCCAAGAGACCACCATAGTTGCTCTTAGCTCATTTTGGCAGGAGTAAAAAAATGAAAATAATCTGTTGAAATAAATGAATGGAAGCAAAAGCCATGTTTGCTTACAATTTTTTTAAACTGAGTGTCTTTCTTATTAAAGAAATGAAACATAATGGTCATTTATCGCTAAGTCCTATAAACATCACATTTTTATTTAAAATAAACAACTCAGTTAAACATCACAATTCCATGATTAGGAGCCACCTCTAGTTAACTGTCAAAACCATATGAGACAGGCACTGAACACAATTTGCAGAGGGGAAAATGAAAGCATATAGAGATTAACTTGTTCAAGTTCACAGAGTTAAAGAGTAGTGGGCCAGAATTTGAATCTATCAGGCTAATGGTGACCTTGTAGTCTGCAGTTTACTCTGTCAAGTCTGCTTCCGGTAACCAGTTATCAGATAATAATGACAGTAATTCTGTAGAAGCCAGGGAACAAACAACAAATTGTATGATAGCCACCATACACAGAGGCACATCCATATACCAGTCTACAGAAGCTGCCGCATCCATCTCTACACTCATAACCCAGAACTCCTTAGTAATTTCTATTGTAGCTCATGATGTTAGGAGCTAAGGATTTAGTTTGATAGGATTGTCTACATAGGGTAGGTGAAGAAAGATGTGGAGAAAAGCATACATAATCTAAAAAAGCTGAAATCTTTTTGGCAATGAAAATTTGGGGAAAGATCTTGATTTACATCATTAATTTGAACAACTAGTGAACAAACCCGTTCTCTGAAATCAATTATAAGCTGCCTTGGGCTAATACCTCTGCTTTTGCTGATGAGGCTGTTTCACTGTACATATTTATGAGAGGCTATAAATTAAACCACAAGCTCTCTAATGGGCAGTTATAAATGGCTGTCTAATTGTCAGTTTAAACACACTCTATTCTAAATCAAAGTCATCATTTTCTCTTCTTAAATGTCTTTCAGTTATAGGAAGAGATGCTTAGAATTGTGGAAAGAATTTTAAGACTGAAATCAAAAGTCTTATGTTGAATTATCTGTTTCTATTCAATCACCTATTAATTACATGATCTAAATAAAATAATGTTAAACAGAATATTGATCACTATTCTTGGTTAAACTTTGCCCCCCCACAAGATATATTCAAGATGTAACCTGCCCCTTCATACCTGTGGAAGTGACTTTATTTGAAAATTGGGTTTTTTGCAGACTTAACCATCTTGAGATGAAGTCAAGATCATTAGGGTGGGCCCTAATTCAATGCTATTATTTAATGACTGTTGTCCCAATTAGAAGGCGAAATTTGGACACAGAGACAGACATTTATAGAAGAAGATGTAGAAACACAGAGGGAGAACACCATGTGATGATGCAGGGAGAGATTGGAGCTATACAGCTGCAAACAAGAGACTCCAACAGCTGCTAGCACATCACCAGAAACTAGGAAGAGGCAAGAAATGATTCTCCTGCAGGTTTCAGAGGGAGTGTGGTCTTGCTGACACCTTGATTTTGGATTTCTAGCCTCCAAAACTGTGAAAAAATAAATTTCTCTTGTTTTAAGACACCCAAGCACTGGTACTTTTTTACAGCAGTCCTAGGAAATTAATACAATCACCTACTGTGTCTTATGCACCATAATATACTAATTTGCTTGCATGCATGTGTGTGTAGTGTAGGGTAGGTTTATTTTAAAATAGAATTTTAAAATAAAAATGATCATCAGATTTGATTAATTAAAAATATATCAAAAAAGTTAAGAAACTTGCCTTATATCATACAATTAGTCAGTAGTAAAGAGAGGATATAAATCCAAGTCTCTTTGCTCACAGACCTGTATTTTTCCCAATATTCTAACTACTTTTTAAAGTTGTTTGAAGATTTTTTATACTTTTAAAAAGAAACTTTGTATACTTCACTTCCTATGTTTTGAAGTATTATGAAAATCAAAAAATAAAAAATATATAAAACACCTTGCAAAATATCTCACACATAGTAGGTCAGAAATTTTAATTACCTCCCCCTTTCTCACTAATCAGTTCTTTTATGCAACAGATATTTATCGAGCTCATGTTATGGTTCAGAGCAGCTGAATCTCAAAAGCACCTGCAAAGGGCTTCCCTTCAGTCTTTGGTTTTCCTTTAGTTCAATCATCTTTTAACTAATTCTATATAAATCTTCAGGTAAATAAAGACCAATAATCTCTCTCACCGTTATCCTATTATGGCTTATGAGAAAGAAAAATAAAACACAGTCACATATTATAAACAGTCTAGGAAAATCTTTGTCAAATCAGTGTTCTCCCTTCTTGCTGAACTCTTGAGTTACCTCAGGTGGTCAGAGCAGCATCTGAATTTTGATGGAAATAGAAAGACTTGAAAGAAGAACAAACAGTAGGGTTGCATTAGGATTCTAAAGTCCCAAAGCACCAGTCTTTTTTCTTTTTCAATAGAAGCCAGAGAATTGATATCCTTCATAGCACAAGGGGTGGCAACAGTTGTATCTATAGCCTCCCTAACTAGAACCATAGTCATAGTCTCCAAGGCCATATCCTAAGCCCTAAGCCTCTAAAGCCACCACAGGCACAGCCATAGCTCAGGCCACCATAGTAGTTGCTACGGTTGGAGATATATATACATATATATATATATATACATATATATATATATATATGTAATATGAATGTTGTTTTTCAGGTATGAATTTTATTAGCTGCCCATAGACTCTTATATACCTCAGAAAAGTGTGTGACAACAAAACCAGACTTGCATAATTCTCATTCCATGGCTCAATGACATGAATAAAATCTCATTAATCTTTTGTCTTCTAAATTTAGGACTGTCGACACAGATTCCAATGAAATGCTCTGTGTCTATGCTGACAATGAATGTGGTATCATCAAAGACTACACATAAGATGACTGATATCTGTAAAAACCTCTAGCCAGGTATCATATCTCATTGCTATTCAAAATAATGGGTACACTCTTCACTGGATGAAGTCAATATCATAGGAAACTATAGCAAATTTTCCAGTTTTTAAGATTGAAAAAATGTTGGTGATGCTTGTTCAAAATCCCCAAGTATGCCACTTTTCCACTTCACTCTACTCCATTAAGAGTTTGAACAATTTATTTTTTTCCTACTAAAATCGAGTTGCTTAAAAGTTCAGCCATAATCAAGTTTCTCCTCTTTTTATAAAATAAATTGTGGTATTATTTTTGACAATACAATTAATAGTATTTTCCCAAAGGCCTGACAGTGAATTTTGCATTGAATGTCCATTCAATTTACTTGATTTGTTGGGGTCATATGAGAATTCAGCACAATTTCTTTTTTTTTTTTAATACTTTATTTTATATTTTTTTAACATCTTCAGCACAATTTCTTTTTTAACACTTGATCTTCAGTTTACAAAATCATCAGCAAAGGAAACATGACAAAAAAATCATCCTAACACAACACTTTTGTTTAGATATTTTAGGAAAATGGAAATGGAATGGTGTGTCCATTTACCCTTATGTAGTATTTGTCTGGGACTTGTTGGATATGTTTGTGTCAAAGGAAATACAAATCAGTGAAAAAAATCAGTGTCATTAAGGATAATTAGGTTTCCTCTGATAATTGTCTACTTATTGGACCACAGCTCCAAATTTCATTTTATAATAAAAACATCAAGGAGACAGGATTTGAATTATTTAGTAGATATTAATTATTAGTACTAGAAAGATAATACAAAACAACAGTTTTATTGCTGATGGGTCAACAGGAAACATTTTTATATTCAAACTATAAAATGTAAATTTAAATTATGCATCAGTTATTTCACAAATGAAATGAATGTCCTTTTTTCCTTAAATGGTAGACGTGTCAACATTATAAAGCTTCATCTATCTAAGACATCTGTAAGTAAGCCCTCAAATCTTTGACCTTTTGATCTTCTAATGTGAAAAGTCCTAAAACGGCACCAATTATATCACTTCCTGCAGGAACTCTCAGACACAGGATTAACCCAAGGTGAAACACATATGATAAAGAGCAAATCTCTTTGACCTACTAGGAAATCTAGAGATCAGAATTTTCATTTTTAAAGGTAGCAGAATTTCATTTGAAAGATATACTTAGTACAAAATTTTTTAAACATCTATGTATTTTTCTGAATAAGCTACACCAAAAAGGCTTTTGCAAAATAATTTATTTATAAAAATTAGTAATTTGAAAACACTTTCACATGCATATCTTCCTCTGACCCTATCAATAGCTCTCTGATTTTTGCTGAGAAATATTATTTTCTTCTTTTTATAAATATACTTTGCTTTTGGAAGTAGAATTTTGCAACTTCATAATCATTTATGAAAGGCCTTAGCCTTAAGGTTTTCTTAAAGTTATATAAACAAACAAAGAGGCTTTAGTTTGATTTGTATCACTTCACTCCTGATTCAAATTATCTGAAGGGAATATATCAAAAATCAACTTTTAAGAATCAAAATATTCAGTTAAAAATACAATTTGGTTTCTAAACAGGATGTTGGAAATCAATTGTCAATGCCTTGCCCATTCTTCAGCTAGTACTTTAATTCTGTCATTCGAGATCCTATTCAGTAAATTATTTGGATCACAAAATTTTATTATATATATATATTTTTAACAAATATTAATTAAGCACCTCTCTGTGTTGGGTAGTATATTAATACAAGGGGTTCATACAGACCCTGACCTCAAAGCCTGCACTATATAAGAGATATTAATTGTCCATCCCACCAATCCACAATTACTATGAAAGGCACTAACAAAAATGTTCCATATTTCTCCAATCCAGGGAATAAACATGGAATAGCTTGTTTTTAGATCCAAATTCACTGTCTTAATAAAAAAGGTACAGTTTTATTTCACAACAATTTGACACACTTATCTATTAAGTTAAGAAACAGCATACATTTTTCAGCATCTAAAGGTCAAGAGAAAATGCTTGTTTATTTTATTAAAGGTGATTTCCTTATTTTTGTACTTGAAAGAAAATGATCAGCAGTAACATGAAGTCTGGTTGAATAATGAGAAATTATTTTGCCAGTTTTATTTCCAATTTTACTTTACTAAAAAGATTAAAAGTAAATGATTTGCGGGCTTCCCTGGTGGCGCACTGGTTGAGAGTCCACCTGCCGATGCAGGGGACGCGGTTTCGTGCCCCGGTCCGGAAAGATCCCACATGCCGCAGAGCGGCTGGGCCCGTGAGCCATGGCCGCTGAGCCTGCGCGTCCGGAGCGCCTGTGCTCCAAAACGGGAGAGGCCACAGCAGTGAGGGGCCCGTGTACCGCAAAAAAAAAAAAAAAAAAAAAAAAAAAAAAAGTAAATGATTTGCAAATTCACCAGGAACCCAGTTTCCCTGATAAGCATGTGAATGTTAAAATTAAGTTTCAGACAAATGCCTCCAAAAGCTCATCAAATAACCATCTTGTAGAAAAAGGCACTTAAACAAGAAACCATAATATAAACTGAACAGTTTTATTTCCATCTTTATGAAGAACTTGTTTGAAATAAACACTCCATGAACTACCCAGAGCAATATGATGAGAAACTTCAGTTTATTATTTTGTCTTTTAATGTAATTGTCATATCAGATCTCCCCAGGTCTTCTTCCAAGTGTACCAAGTCATTTTACTAGCTTTTAGAGAACATGCTTTTTGAGATGCAAAGCATCTGAAAGCTACCACAAAAATGTTGTTCATGGGAAGAGGATGAGGGTAGAAAGTGATGTCTAGCATTTCTATAGCATAAGAAATTGAAAAGATCTTGGATACCACCTAAAACAGTGATTTGCCAAGAAAGTTTTGACTAATAGAAAGTCTGAGAATCTAAACAAATTTATTAAAACAAATTATCTAAGAGTATACCCCAGGAAACTAAACTGGTAAATGCACTCCAGGAGTTTTAAATTTAGACAGTCCTAATGCTTACTTTTGAGAAAAAAATACCTTTTAAGAAGTAAGACCCTCACTCTATAGGTAGGGAAACAGGAAAGCCAATTAAATCAGTTAACTTTTAAAGGAAGCAGAGTAGACTTGTATACATATATATGTATATATATGAAATATAAAATGTATTTCTTTCAAGATAAAATTGACCTGATTATACATAAAGAACATTAGAAATGTGAAAATTCATTGTTGTGTACAGGAATGTTTTTAATCACCCTTTGTACCTTTCATATTACTATAAATATTATTTTGTATCAGCTTAATGTTTTATTTTAAAAATGTTTTCTTTGGTCACCATAGATTTACCATGCCATAATAAACCTGAGAGTAAAAACGATGACTATTGGAATAAAGTTTGCAATGTTATCATTTTTTAAGTAATAGAAATAATAGTGTACAGATGATTTTATAAAAATGAAATCACACACAAAATACCCTGGAAACAAATGAAAGATGGGACACATGAAAGTATACAGGAGTTTAGTCCATCTTATTCTCCCATATCCTCAAGACTCAAAACAATGCTCAGGACATGGAGACGTGAAGTGAACATTTGTTGAATCAAATTCATTATTGAATCAAACATTGTTGAGTCAAAACACCAATTCAAAGAAAAGGAGGGTAACATCCTGATTGAAATCCCATATACCCATTAGAAACGTACTAAAATGAATTGATACAGTCATGATCCCTATGCCAGTTAAATATGTTCATTTAAAAATTTAAAATACAGGTTACACTTGGTCACAGTTGATGTTAGTGACTAAATAAAAATCAATAGAAAGATTCCAGGTTCTTCCAGAGGAAGAAACTAGTTCCTTTGGAGCAGGAAGCTAAAAAATTATTAATATTTTCTAAACTTCAAGAAAAATGTTCACATTACTGAAAGATATGAGTAACAGCATGGGAATAGAAAGAGTCTGAGGATCTACAAGTTTTTATAAGCCAGAAAAGCCATATCCTCCATAGCATGATGGGCAGTAGCAGCCATATCTGTAGCCTCCATGGCTACAGCCATGGCCCAGTCTGCAGAAGCTGCTGCATCCGCAGCCATGGCCATAGCCCAGGCCACCAAATCCTCCACAGCTGAAGCCCAGGCCTTTGCAATTGTTGGCATAGTAGCTCATGGTGTCAAGTATTAGAGATCTGATTTGGTGCTGAAGAGGAATTTCCTGAGTGTGACCATCTCTACCTTCCCCAAATGTTTTTATACCCTCAGTAGTGCAACTGGTAAACAATGACAGGTGATATTATTTCCACATAACAAAATAATGTAAAGTCTTAAAATTACTTTAAATTGTTCTTTTCTTACTTACCAAAAGGTCCAAATTTTTGTTAAAGGAATTTTAGTAATAATAATTATTTTTTAATGAGTTTGCATTCCTAAAAACAGAATGTTTCCAAGATGAGAAAAGATTATAGCCCCTTCAGAGGCCATGCTGTACTGGTGTTCTAGTTAAAATTGTCTAATCTAGTTGATAGCTTCCAGTGGTCCTATAATTACATAACCTCAGATTGCTTCTCTTATTCCATTGCCTTAGCTACTGATCATTCCCAGAACCCAAGACCTTTTATCCATGGTGGTCAGGGCATAGTCACAAAGTCATTAGTGATTTCCAGATAGTCAAATTAAAAAACAAAAAAAACAAAACCGAGCAAAACCTTCTTGGTTTTTTATTTTGTTTTTTGTCAGTTATTGGTTTGTTTGAACCTTCTTTGGCATTTGCCCTCCTCACCCATTGATTCTTCTTTTAAAGCTTTCTTCCCTTACTTTTTATGGCAAATGTTCAATTAGCTTTCTCTCTCAATTTCTTATGAGTCTTCTTCCCAATTTCTTCTTCCTTTATTAACTCTAAAAGTGCCCCTTTTCCTCCATCTTCAATGTATACACTTTTCCCATGGAATTTCAATAAATATTGTGTTTAATAACCGTGCTTATACCGATTACTTTCAAAAGGCTTCTCTAAATATCAGCTCCATCAATTTGACTATTTACTGGATATGTCCCATTTGAATTGCATTCAAATTTCATGTTTAGTAGTAAATTCTTTTTTTTTCACAAAACTGCCTCTTGCCTGTATATTAGTCATTCAAATCACATACCAGAGTATGATCTTGGAATTAATTCTCTTTCATATTTTATAAATATCTTCCCTACTCAGTGCATATTGAACCACAGCAACTCAACCATGTAAATGATAATTCATTAATATTCATGTCTGTTCATTGTTTTCACGTAACTCAGTCCTTCACCACTTTTTCCTGGATTAATATAAGAGCCTCCCCACCAGTCACACTTCCCCAAGGCAGGGCCCTCATCTGATCTGTTCTCCATACTGAGTCCAAATGAACATTCTGAAACACTAATCTGATCATTTCATTTTTCAGCCATTATACCTAAGTCATTAAGGAAAAGAATATACTCCTAAATTCACAAACAAGGTCTTTCATCACCAAACATTTTTCTCTATCCTGGTCTCTAACAATCTACCATATATTTCCCTTTATTCCATACATAAATAACAAAGACATTATTAATCCACTGCATGCTTTTGAGACTTTACAGGAGTGCTCCTTCATTCTGGAATCTTCTTTTATACTTATGTACCCATCTTATTCCAACCCACCCTTCAAAAGATAGGTCAAGTGGCAGCTTCTCCAAGGACATCCTAAGCTACTTCTACCTCTGCCTGATTTAGAAAATCCTTCAGAGTGCTGCTAAATGCCCTGGATAAAAGTCTGTCTTTGCATTTCATCAGATTTTAGTATACCAATTTGTTTACTGCCTTTTCCATTACATTATTTACTCCTTCAGGGAAAGAACATTTATTATAATCATATTTTATACTTTTGTGAATGGAATGGAGTAGGCAATATATTGTTAGTTGAATGAATAAATTAGTAAATGAACAGATCCATAGAAAACAAATAGCAAATATCTCTAACAGTCTCATCCACAAATTCAGAGATGCAAGAAGTGTTCATGTATACAAAGTATATAATAAAAACAACAAAAATGATTATCAAAGCATTCAACTAATAGCTTCCCCCTCCAGAAGCAGAAGAAAACTTTAATGAAATACTTCATATTAAATTAAATATTAAAAAATTAAATGTAAAAGAGATAAGAAGAAACAAAATGAGTTGAAAAACAGGAAAGAAATTTTTAAAAAGATAAAACCATATCAGAAGAAAGACCAAGTTCCAAGATTCATAAAGAAGTTTGGATTCAGATGAAAACAAATGATTCCATTGAGGAAAAGCAGGAAAATAATAAGGTAGAAAAAGTTATTTGATATTTGATTAAGTAAATGATACTAGTTGACATTCATTATTCAAAACTGAAAAATTAGCAAAAGTTTAATAAAAGAAAATGAGGAACTAAGGACATTTTTACAAAAAATGCATAATTAATCACTGACAACTACTAAAAAAGTATCAAAACATTTCTAAATAGCTAAAGATATTTTTAAAATATTGAGTAAATAAAATATATAGAGAAAGAAGCAGAGTAAATATAACAGTACAATAGTAATTATAACAAAAAAATAGTTTTTCAGAGCTGACACTAAACTAATAGCAACTTAATAAATATGAACTAGCTTAATTTACCTCTTAAAATATTATTTGGACTCACAAAGAGTCAACTATTTTCAAGAGAAACATTTAAAACCGTTATTAAGAAAGTCTAATAATAGAAGTATCAAAATAATTCAATAATGAGATACCACTAGGCAATTATTGAAAAGGATAAAATCCCAGAAAATGACAATACCAATTGCTCACAAGAATGAAAAACAAAAAGAACACTCATTCACTGTTGGTGAGAAAGCAAAATGGTATAGCCACTATGTAAGGCAGTTTGGCAGTTTTTTAAAAAGCAAAATATCCTATAATCCAGTAACCTTTCTGTCTGATATATACCCAAATGATTTGAAAATTTTTGTCTATTCAGAAACCTGTATGTGAATATTTATGGCAGATTTGTCATAATTTCCAGCAACTGGAAGCAATATCCTTCAAGAAGTAAATGGGTAAACAAATACAGTACATCCATACAATGAACCCAGCAATAAAAAGCATTGAGTTATCAAGATGAAAATATATACATGAATCTTTTATTAAGTAAGTTTCTGACAGTGGAGAAACTTGACAAACACTGTCTCAGAGAGTTCAGAATCAACATCAACAGTGAAAACTTATGCTGGTAGCATTCCTGATATGATGGAATGAAAATAGCAATTTACCTCTGCCACATTCCTTGCAAACACCATAATTCCACTCCAATCATGAGAAAAACGTTGAATGGATCCCAGTTGAAGGACTTTCTACAGAACACTTGACCAGTTCTGCTGGAAAATTGTCAGGGTGATTGGGACTAGGGAAAGTCTGAGAACATGTCTTGTCAAGAGGAGCAATGACTAAATGCAATAAGGTACCCTAGATGGTATCCTAGAAAAGAAATATATATGTTAAATAAAAACTAAAGAACTCTGAATAAAGTATGGACTTTAGTTGGTAATTATGTATCAATATAGATTTATTATTAGTTGTAACAGGTGCACCATACTAATGTAAAATGTTAATAATAGGGCAAATTGGGTGTGAGATTTATGGGAACTCCCTGTGCTATCTGCATAATGTTTTCTGCAAATCTACATCTGTTCTACAAAATTATCTTTTTAAAAATGTATAGGCAAATGTATATCAGTCAAAAGAGAATGAAAAGGCAGTTGTTTGTAACTCTGTTATCAAAGTAGAGTCTAACCAGATGATAAAACACAACAATGGAAGCCATCTTATAAAGTTAAAGACACTTTAAAATAAAGAAATAATGGTTACGATTGTATATGAAAAAACAACACGGCAACCACCTTTATAGAGCAAAATATACTAGAGATGCATGGAGACATAAACAACACAGCAATGCCAGAACAAGACAGATAAAATGGAAAAGCATAAGTAATAATATGGAGGACCAAAATAATATAAACAATAGTGACTGACTTTAAAATTATATATAACTTTACATTTTAATAATAGAAAATAAAAGTTATTCTCAAGCATGTATGAAACATTACAAAAATGTATTAAATCACAAAGAAAGCATTAAGAGGTTCCGTGAAGGAAATATTATAAAAATATTCTCTAATAATAATGTAATACAAGTAGAAATTAATAAATATAAATCAATAAAAACCCAGAAATTAAAACCAACACAAAACTATGAAATCTTGAGTGAAAAAAAGTCACAGGATTTTTAAATGGTGATAATGATAGTGAAAATGCTACATATTATAATATGGGGTATACATTACAAAGATAGCAGAAAAAAATTTAGTTTTAAGCACATATATAAGTAAAACACAAGTATGCAATAAAAGTACAAACAAGTAAACTAAAAGAAAGCAGAAGGAAGTTATAATAAAGATCAAAACAGCTATTGATCAGATAAAGCACAGAAATTTGTAGAAAAACAATAGAATAATTAATTACACAAAATTATGGTCATTGGAAACAAAAAATAGAAAACTACAAGCTAAATTAATTTTAAAAAGGAAGAAGAAAAATATAAATAAATTGAATTTATATATATATAATATAATATAAATGTAAGTAAACATATACAATTACATAGAGAAAGAGAGACTGACAGCGAAAGAGAGGGGCAAATCTTCTTTGTAGACTTTTGCTCAAATAAATTTGAAAATCCTCTCAATGCTCTGTAATGACCTATATGGGAAAAGAATCCTAAAGAGAGTGGATATATGTACATGTATAACTGATTCACTTTGCTGTACTGCAAAACTAACACAGCACTGTAAATCAACTGTACTCTAAGAAAAATTAATTTAATGTTTAAAAAAATTTTTAAATTGAAAACCCTGAATAAGATACATAATTTTCTAGGGGAAAAGTTTTACTAGAATTGAGCCCATTAGAGATAGAAATTTTAAAGACTAATTTTTGAGAAGAAAAAGAAAGAACTGCTCCACACACAAAAAGCTGGAGGTTCCATTAGTTTCAAAGGCTAGTTGAAAGTTCTAAGACATAATCCTTATGCAACATAAATTGTTCAAGAGCATTGAAAATGAATGAAGTCTCCAAATATGTTTTTTGAATCACTTATCTAACATTTATCTAAATTCAATGAAGAAAATGGCACACATGAAAGAAAATTACAGACTGATATTACTTCTGACTACATATGAATAAATTCTGCATAAAATATTAGCAAATAGAATCTAATACCATCATAAAAACAATACATCATAAGGAAATGGAATTTACTTGGAGAATATAAGTGATGTCGATATAAGGACACTTATTAATATAATGCATCACATTAATTGATTCAAGGAGAAAAATCATGTTACTATTTCCATAAATGCTTAATAACTTTTGGCAACTTTCAACATTCATTCCTTATAAAAGCATTCAAGAAAATAAGAATTGATGGTTAATTTTCTAACCTAATAAAATTGACTTAAAGTTAGCATTTTAGGTAACTGAAACCCTAGAGGCATTTCCACAAAATTTAGGAGAAAGGCAAAGATGCCTACCCTCTGCACTAGTATTAAACTTTGTCCTGGAGATATTAGCAAATGCAGTTGGGCAAAAAATATCAATAGATGAGTAAGAACTAGAAAAAGATTTTAAAAAGTAAAACAATCTCTACTTGCAGGCAGCACAGTAGCATATCTGGAAAAACCCTTGCGAATCAATGATGAAACTAACTGAAAAACTAAAATGATTCATCAATAACACAATATAAAATTGTCAAAGAAAATGAATAGTTTTCATATATACAAGGAAGTAAAAGATATCATGATAGAGAAATACCTATTAACAAAAGTAAAACATAAATAAAATATTTCAGAATACACTCAACAAAAAATTGCAAAACGTATATTCAGAGTTTTAATTCCTGAAAGATTTAAAAGTAGACTAGAATATTTTTTTTTAATTCTCTGTTTGTTGAATGGATGATTCAGTAACATAAGGATGTAATGTTAATGTAGTAGATCAACCACTTATAAGGCTAGTAAGAAGGTTAAAAGACAAAAGTAGTAAAAAATAATTCTGTTCAGATATTTTTTATTGTAATTGCACTGAATCTATAAATCAAATTTGACAGATAATGATTCTTCTGATCCACAGTCATGATATATTTTCCTTATATTTAGACCCTCTTTAACTTCTATAAGTATGTTTTAATATTTACTATTAAGAAGAATTGCACATTTCTGTTAGATTTATTAATAGGTGTGCAACCACAAAGGTTTGACTTATCATATTCTCATGGTACACAAGTCTGACACAGCATCAACTTTACTAATGGAGAGCAAAGTACTCAAAAATGGAGCAACAGTATTCTCTGCATCAACATATGACAGACCTTAAACTACCAGATATGGTTTTCAGAATCCACTTTTCCATAAAAGACACACTTTTATTTCCAAGTGAGGAAAGATAATAGGCAAGAGAAGGTTTCAGATATGTCAGCATCTAAAGTTTGATATTCACATAGCCTTCATCTGGCTACATTACTAATTTCCAATCTTCAACAGAACTGTGGTCCATAAATTTCAGATTCATTTACAGTGAACAATCTAGATAAACCATATCTAGCATTCTAGGAATGCTAAAAGCATTTACACATTTAGCATTCCTAGAATAGTCAACTGTTGGATAGAATAACCCATTAAAAATCCTCATGATTCATTTTCACTTTTAGTCAGTAAATTCCATCACTCACCAAAGGACAAACTTGCCTCAGATACCTCTGGCCTTAAATTAGTATTTTGGGAAGAGTTTTAATCATAGATTTAATTTTTATATGAGAGAACTATTCAGGTTTTTTTTCCTCTTGGGTCAGTTTTCATAAATTTAATTTATTACAATAATATATATTTGAGTTCAAGATAAATGGTTTTTGCTTCTATTTTAGATTTTTTATTTTATAAAATATTTTAAATATACCAAAAAGAAGAAAGAATAAATATTACAACAGATATTATCTACTTAACAATTGTTAATATTTTGATATAATTCTTTCATGTTTATTTTCTCAAGTGTTCTAAAATAATTTACTGCAAGCTAAAGTTTTTCTTTATCATTTTGTTTTGAAATTAACAAGATAATTTCCAAGGAATAATGAATTTTAAAAAATACACTAAAATTTGATTATCATCACAGAGCCTCTTCAACCTTTAGACATAGAATTCCTGTGTTTGGCCAGTAAAGAAAAAGATAGATATTGATAATGAGGAGGAAGAGGAGAATGATAAAATAAAGGAGAAGAAAATGAGGAAAAGGAGAAGGAAGAGGTAAGGGGAAGAAGAAAGGAAAAAGAAGAAGGAGGAAGAGATAATTATGAAATAAGACATATTGGTAAATTTCTTAGCTATAAGAAGAAAACGTAAGAAGAAAATATTGCCATGGTTGATGATTGTATTAATACATCACAGCAAGTTTAATGTGATTAAAAAATTGAAGTTTAAAACACATTTACTATGTCAGAAAAAGTTTATTATTAGACATCGGATGCTAAAAGGCAAAGACTTGCTAGAGTATGGTGACTCTCCGTCCTATATAGAAGGAGAATCCCTGAGAGCATCACTAATCAAACACCAACATCTAGTTCATCAAGTTGTCTTCACATTAATGTCAGAAACCAGGTGGCCCAATTAACAGTTTCATTATCGAGACAGGATACATGAAGCAAGCAAGTTATGGAATAAAGTTTTCTAGATGAATCAGAGTCTCACAGAAGACGAAGTCCACAAATTGTAAATCTTCATATAATTATTCAGTAGAAGCCAGAACACCAGTATCTTCTATAGTAATATGGATGGTAGCAGCCATATCCATAGCCTCCATAACCACAGCCATAGCCCAGCCTGCGGAAGCTACCACATCTGCAGCTGTAGCCATAGCCCAGGCCACCAAAGTCTCCACAGCTGTAGCCCAGGCCTTGGCAGTAGTTGCCGTAGTAGCTCATGGTGTCAGGAGTGGTGAGTCTGACTTGGTATTGTAGGTCAGCTTTGGGACTGTGACTGCACAAGAGCGTTTATATATGCTGGTGGGTGTGGAAAGCCACACCTCTAAATGTCACCCCATAAAACACATTATTTGAAAACTATGTCAACTATCTTGTTTCCTAACTTCAAACCATGCCTTCCACTCGTTTCGTGACTCCTTATTTAAAAGTTATGTGACACATTTTATTTTCTGTTTTATTTGAATTCCTAGAAATTTATTTTACTGCTAATAAGACACTATTGTGTTTATAATCCCCAAGCTTGTTTGTGTTTCTGAGTTTCAAGCTCCATAAACAAATTTCTATAAGCTTCCATTCTTCAAATTGCATTGCATGAGATTACATTTACCCTCTAATTATACCCTTCCTTTTGCTGTTCCATGGCTGTTGACTCTTTTCTAAATTATGGGTGTTATCTTCCTTCTCTGAAGAATTCACATAAATTGAACCATAATTTTCTCCAAAATACTAGCCCTATGAAAAATGACAATCAACTATGTTGTATGTCTTAAAACAAAGTGCTTTTAAAGTCAGCTGAGAACCCCATTTAGTAGTGCAGTGATGTCATTTAATTTTTAAAAGAGCCACAAACTGAAGGCAAAGGAATTTCTCAATCATCACATTTCAGGTACAGTAAGCATGCTTGGTATATACCATTGAAGATTGCATAAAAAGAGTTCCTCCTAATCACTATAAGTAGCTTAGTTCCCTACCCCCAACTATATTCTTATTCCAGATACTAAATTCCATATTATGGTAAGATCATAAAATTTCAGGATTCAGAGAAACTTGGGGTACTGTTTATTTGTGTCCTTTATTATTTTATAAGCAAGTGAGAAACCTGCAACTCAGACAAACAATTATACAACAATGATCTTTAGTGGCAGTTGAGGACTAAAACCTTAGTTCATCAGGTAAATTTGAAATTTCCGCACTGCAGGTTAGGGAGTTTATTTTCCCATAGTGCACAGCTGCCTTATATTTTTGTTTATTCCCCTGTTTATTCCCACTATCATTAGATATAGATGCAAGTGACCTGAAACCAGTATATTCAGCTTGTCCCACTTTAAAAAAAAAAAAACTCAAAATAATTGAATATCAAAAAGAGTATTGATGATTTTTGAACTTCCTTTACACTTACTACAGTGGTTTCCCCTACCAGGTAATTAAGAGTGCAGTGTGATTAGGTGTTTCTATATTTCTATATTGATGGAACTTTCAAACTACAAATTGAAGGGAATTATTAGTGGTAAAGAACTGCTCTATTTGAATCTACTTTAGCTGGAAGAATTTAGTTTCAATTTAGTTTAAGGTAAATTTTTTAAAAGACTATTGTCTTTGGTCCTGGTCATAACCCGATAAGACCAGTCATTTTGCTTTATCCTCAATAACAGAGGTTCTCATGCGATTCAACCTAGGAATTCTTCCTATGTCCAGTCCTAACCACTGGACTCCCAGGGAAGTCCCCTACTATCTGAAGTTCTTTGCATGTATTGAACTCAAACTCAAAACAATCCTTTGTAGTACTATTACTATCTTGTTTAATTATCTGCACAAGGTCACACAGCTAATCAGTGGCTGAGAGGAGCTTCAAAACCAGTTTTCTGGCTCAAGAACCTGTGTTTTTGAGCTCACTATGTGGTTCATACAGGATACTGTCTCTATTGTCAGGTGAGGGTAAAGTTGTTTGACCTTCAGAAGGAGCACAACTTCAGAGAAAACTCTTAAACATTTAAACAAGAAACATTTAAACTATTTAAGCAAAATATAATTGCTTTTAAAAAGAAATAAAAATAAATGTTTTAAATATTTTATTCTAAATCTACTTTAGTTGACTTAATAAAACAAAGCATGCTACTCATAGCTTAGCTTTTCTTAATTCTATAGAAACCCCATCATGAGTATTGATTAATGTAATACTGGCATTTAGAAATATCTAAGGGAGTTGTTAGCCTGCTGAAGGCAGCCTGCCCACCCCTTTGGGGTTAATCCATTCAACAAATGTTTACCTAATGATCACTATTTCTCAGGCATTAATTTACTCAGGGTAAAAAAGGAAAACTAGTCCATGAACCTCATGGAGGCTACATTCTAGCATAGGATGAGATATTAAAGCATTGATATACAAGTATTATATAACTAGTGGACTTTGTAGGGAAAAAAGTGAATGGAAAATGAAATAAACAAGGAGCTCTCTTTGGAGGTCTGGGCAATTGTCTTGCCTGTGGTATGGTCTGGAACATAGTCATGGGATATTGACTTGTTGGAAGACTGGGTTATTGTCCTTTAGCTAAATGTTTACAGAGCACTGTGTGATTCCAGATTTGTGGTTCTACCTCTCTACATCAAGACCATCTTGCTTTTTCATTGTTAGCTCTTGATATTTTCAAGTGATTTGACACAAACAAAATGATTTGCTTCTGTTAATCAGAAACTTCTCCTGCTGCTTCATCCTTCTGCACTTGAAAACTGTGTTTTCTCTTTTATCTATGTGTTCTATTTTAATATGATATTTTTAATAGTTTTCATTATTTTCCTATTTCTTTATTGATCTTTCTCTTCAAAATGTCAGTGGGACTTATATTAAAAACATACTTCTCTCCTTGGGTTTGTGTTGCATCTCATGAAATTGTAAATTTTCCCTCTAGAAACATTTACTGAGTGCCCAGTATGGTTCAGACACAGGCTATACCTTGAATATAACAGCACTGAATAATGCACTCTCTTACTCCCTGCTTCAAAGAATACCAGTAGTATAACTTTCCAAATGTCACCTCTTTGGTTATCCTTTTTCCCTTCATACAATCCACAGTATTTTTAGGAACTTCTATGTCTATGACTAGAATAATAGTACAGGGAGTTTCACGTCTTAGTACTGGCTGAAAAATATCGTTTATCACATACATGCACACCTTATATATAAATTTTAAAAATTATATTAATAAACATAAGTAATGAAATATATTAACAAATTAATTACTTTGCATTTACTCTGCATAGCTGAAAAAAAATCATCACCTCGTAAAACTCTGAAGATTAGCTACATCACAAATATATTTCCTCTCATCCCAACTGAATACTCAACTCTGCCCATAAACCTGTTTATTGGACCTTCCCCCATACCCACAGTCATGCCAAGATCTATCTGTCTTTTAGAACACCTTCTCACTCTCCTATTCTCTCACTCTTGCCTACCATCTCTTCATTTCACAGAGCAGTCACCATCAGACAGTAACTGGCAACTCCCCACCTTCTCTCTCTCATCTGCACACTTACTCTCTTTGAAACTTACCTCAAATTCAATATGTGAAAAATTTTTTAAAGACAAAAAACACCAATCAGCTTCCCTTTCACCCACCATGTGGTCAATGGTTTTGTTTTGTTTTGTTTCTCTCTTCCTTACTGTTTCTATGTTGGCTCACAACTTTAAAAATCGCCAGCTATCAAAGCCAGGAACCTGGATTTATACCTGAGTCCAGCTTCTTTTTCTGCTTCCTCCAAATTCAAATTAATTGTCATTCCTTCAACAAATAATAGAGAACATTTACCTACTTATCTTGGAAACAAAGTAGTAAAAAGAAAAACAAGTCCCCCATCTCCAGGAGGCTAACAGTTTACTGGGGGAGATAGACCATCAACAAATACAGACTTAATTTAGTCATTCACCAAATATTTACCGAATGGCTACTTTGTGCTCAATATTTTTTTTAGGCACTGGAAAAGATATTTCACAGTAGTAAACAAAGCTGACAAGAGCCCTCTATTCCAGAAGCTTACATTCTAGTGGGGAGTAGGGCAAATGACCCAGCAATCAGGCAATCAATCAAAAGAGTATGTTACAGAGTGATAGTCGTAACTGCTAAGGACAAATTATAAAGCAGAGGTGAGAGATAGGCAATGACCAATGGGGGAACTGAAGTTGTAGATAGATTGTTAGGGAGGGCCCATTCTAAATAAGTGTCTTCTAAGTGAAGACTGGAAAGGTGAGACCATGAGCCATGTAAGGCTACCTGAGGGAAGAGCATGGCAGGCAGATGGTACTGAAAGCACTCTTAGCAGCACCATTTAAGAAATAATTTTACACAAATACCTAAGGAGGTCATAGCAGGGCTTTGGGGTTGCTCTGAATTGGGTGGGAGGTGGTTGTTCAGGTAGTATGAGAACATGTCTCTTGGTTAGGCAGCATGTTAAGCTGGCTCCCCAAACCATCCCCTTTCCTGGGGTACACACCCTGCACTGCTCCCAGCAGTGTGAATATAATGAGTTTTACTCCTGTGATCAGACTCTTTCATAGGACACAGTTAAGAAAGGGAGATAATCTGGTTGGACCTAACCTAATCATAAGATCCCTGTAAGAGTAGAGTTTGCTCTGGCTGGTAGCAGAATAAGAAGTCATAGGCTCAGAGCATGAGGATTTGACATGTCTTTGCTGGCTTGAAGGTGGAGGGGCCCATGTGGCCAGGCATGTAAGTGACCTCTACTTATTCAGAGTACCCTTTAGCTGATAGTATAGAAATGGGGACCCAATCCTACAAACCTAGGAACTGGATTCTGTCCACACCAGTATGAGCTTGGGAACAGACTCTTCCCCAGAGCCTCCAGACAAGAACTCAGCCCAGTTGATCCCCTTATTTCAGCTTTAGGATACTCTGTGCAGAGAACCCAGGGGCACCTTGACCAAGTTCCCACCCACAGAAGTGAGAGCAAAGAAATGGATGCTGTTTTAACTTGATAAATGTATGGTTATTGTTAAGCAGCCATAGAAAACTAATATAGTATCTTAACCTTTCTATCCTGAATGTTTTTAACACTCAAATTCCTAAAATTAAGTCATAGCAATAGCCCTAAACTTCATCATCTAAGTTTTGTCACACATTTACAATTCAGAAGGCATTCAAGAAGAATTGAGAAAATAATATCATGGTAAATTTGGAATATTATTAATTTCAAAAGTAAATGTATTAGAGGTTGAGCTTCTAAGGACGTGCTTTCTGACTTTTAGCATAGCTACAAAATCAGTACTGCTTTAATGCCACATTCCATCTGCCAAACTTCAAATGAGTACACTGTTCTTTACCCAAAGAAAGTTTTCTCCTCTGTACAGATCAGTAAACCAAAGTTAAACAATTTAGCTTTTGGTCTGGTTATGTCATTTAATGTGACATTGGATAGTTTGTTAAAATTTATTTTGAAAACTGGGATCAAAATGGCTATGTAAATCAAAAAGCTGTTGTAAATATTACTGAAGAAAACATAGGAAAGTGCTTTGAAAATACAATATTCTTTTTTTTATGTATATTTTTATTTTTTTGGCTGTGTTGGGTCTTCGTTTCTGTGCGAGGGCTTTCTCTAGTTGTGGCAAGTTGGGGCCACTCTTCATCACGGTGCATGGGCCTCTGACTATCGCGGCCTCTCTTGTTGCAGAGCACAGGCTCCAGACGCGCAGGCTCAGTAGTTGTGGCACACGGGCTTAGCTGCTCCACGGCATGTAGGGATCTTCCCAGACCAGGGCTTGAACCCGTGTCTCCTGCATTGGCAGACAGATTCTCAACCACTGCGCCACCAGGGAAGCCCAGAAAATACAATATTCTTTACTAAGTAAGAATATCCTTAAGTGATATTTCACTTAAAGAGAATCCAATGAAAGCCTAAAGCAGTATATTCCTGATTAAAATCCATGACCATCAAACTAACACCTTTCTGATACAGTTGGTTCTAGAACTTTAATCTTCTTTCGACTTATAATAGTTACAAACCAGGGCACTGATTCTTCTAAGTTATCTCTCTTGGATTTCATATTCCCACTTGCAGCAATTCCTAGATAACTGCTACTATTATTTTTAACCGTTTTTTTTGTTTTGTTTTGTTTTTTGGGGTACATGGGCCTCTCACTGCTGTGGCCTCTCCCATTGCGGAGCACAGGCTCCAGACGTGCAGGCTCAGCGGCCATGGCTCACGGGCCCAGCTGCTCCGTGGCATGTGGGATCTTCCCAGACCAGGGCACGAACCCGTGTCCCCTGCATCGGCAGGCGGACTCCCAACCACCAGGGAAGCCCTGCTACCATTATTTCTGATGATGGTTATCACCTATGAAGTTGGAAGAGCTTCCCAGGCAATCTAACTCCACCTTCCAATTTCTAGTTTCTAAATGAAACTCTCCTGAAAATGTTGAATAAGTACATCTACTAGAGAAAACTACATCTAGTTATTGATTATGGGGAAACAAACTGCTGAAAGAATCAGGCTAACACAAACACTATGCCTAACACATTCTAAATCCTCCCTTCTGGTATATTTCTTTAATACTAAGCTCGGGCAGTATCTTTTTGGGGGGAACTTTCACTGACAACACAGACTTGATTGAATGCCCCACCTATGGGGTCCAATTGCTCCCAATACATAAATCTTTCTTAAAAGTTAATACAGAGAATTGCAATCATATATTTATTATCTGAATTTCCATCTGACCAGTAAGTTCATCAATATCCCTGGAAACTTTTTTATGTCTTTCTACCGCTTAGACTTAGTATGGGCACGATGTGATGATAATTACTCTTGTGTGGATGGTTGAATAAATGCATGATTACATCTGTCATGGGAAGTGCCAGCGTGGCATCACCAAGCACAGCAAAAATTAATAAGTTAAAGCTCTTGTTGACAATTAGCAGCCTTTTCCTTAGATATCCAACACTAGTTCATCTAATAATATTATGAAATGTGGGCTAATGTATAATTATTTTGTACAGTTCATAAAATCTTTGGTATTGGCCCCTTGAACTTGTACTGCATGTGACATGCTCTATCTCATGTCTAAAATTTGTTACCAGTGTCTGTTCCTACTATTTTATGAATCAACAGCTGAAGGCATGAATTATCAATATTTTTTTCGTAAGCAGAGACTGCTTCGTTTTTCATGATCATCCTGTGTTCTTGAAAGAAATTAAATATAGCATCTTTCAGGATTTCTCCCCCTTTTTTCTGGATTTCATGTATTCTGTCTTTGGTTGGTTTGGTTTATAGACTCCAAAGCTAAGGATGTCACTGTCATTTATTAATATACAAGTAGGTCAATGGTTGACCGATTTTGTGGTTATAGCTTGAATGCAGTTGTCTTTCGAAAGCTGTCATTCATGCAAAGACATCTTAAAAGAACTTTCTTCCTGATAACTGAAAAAAAAAGTACTTTAGAGAGGCAATAGAGTTCCATACAATCTCCGTTTTTGCAGGGTTTTATTACCAATGAAGTAAGTTGAATAAAAGGTGAAGATACCATCTGGAGATACAAAGAATAGGTAAACAGAACAGCCAAGGACAATGCAAGCAGTTCTGGAAGCCTAGAAACAGAAATGATCACCCACACACCATACACTGGGACTTCTGGCCCTTTAAATAGAATCACAAACCGAATTACCTAAGTATAATTAGTTTGATTATCAAGGGAGTAAACCTAATCAAGGTAGGACATTTTGAGGAACAAAGTTCTACAGTATGACAAGTGTCCCTTTGGGCATTCCATGCAAGGACTTGCTGAGACATGTATCCAAATATAACTTACAGCCTGTGTACCTGAAAGCAAGAATGGCAACTTAGCAAACCAATTACTCTGTGATTCTGAAGGTTGTTTGAGCTCCTTCAACTGTTGTTTAAGCGAAGCCAAAGAAACAACCTCAGTAGAAGAAATCCATTAAGAACACAGCTTCCAACAATACAACAGAGTTAGGTCCTGCTTGGAAACAGCAAAAGACAGCAGGACGTAGAATACAACACTGGCAAATGATGCAATAATGTTGCATAACGATCCCACAGTGAAGATATGAGGCTGGTTAAGAGCAGCTGCAGCTGCTTCGTTGATATACTTTTAACAAAATGTGAAAAGAATTGCTGAACAGTCTCTCTACCCTCATGGTTACATAGAATTACAGGTACGACACCACTGTCGGAGCTTTTGTGAAGAACACACACACAGATTGCAGACAGACACACGCATAAACTCATGCTCAATGCCCGTATGTATAGAAATCCCATTTATGAAGGACAGACAACTAGGACACATTTAAAAGGCCAACCAAAGTAAGTTTAATGAAAGTAAATTTTCACAGGTCTCACATGAACAATTTGGAATGAGAGTTCTGCCAAAGTATGTATCCAAAAGGAGAATTATTACCCAAACTATAAATCCACCCCACTGCCCCAAATTAGAATTGCAAGTTCAGATGATTTTTCTCAAGTCAGTCCTGGTATGTTGAAATCTGAACATCTATCAAAGTGATCTAGGATTGTCTCATGATAATTTCATCTGAGAGAGGCACCAATGGAATGAAGTGTCCAGACGGTAGAATCAAGAAGAGGAAAATTGGCTGAAAGTTCTCAGTCATGTGTGAGGTTGAATGCAAGGTTTCTCAGTAAAAGCCAGAGGAACAGTATCTTCCATAGTAACACGGGCGGTAGCAGACATATCCGTGGCCACCATAGCCACAGCCATAGCCCATGCCATCAAGGCCATAGTCCAGACTGCCATAGTAGTTGCCGTAGTAATAGCTCATCTTGTCAATAGTTGAAGATGTAGGTGAGAGCAAAGCTTTTGCTTGCAGAATATGAACTTCTCTGCTTCCTTGGGGCCTTTTATACACCCTTGTAGTCGGTGTGACAAACCACAAGCCACCATGCCCTGCATTCCATCAGCTAATTTGCATGAAGACCATGTCATTAACATTGTGTTCATTTAGAGGAGAGGCCCACACCCATTAATGCTGGAATTCATTTACTGCTGCCTCATAAATTCCTGAAGGTATATCGTATACTTTTAGCAATAAAAAAAAAAATTGCCATACTTCATCTCTGTAACCAAGCATCATGAGTTTGCGTAGCTTGAAAGCCACACATATTATTTAAGCTTACCTTGAAATAAGAACATCACCCCTCTGCAGACTTGAAGCACAGATGCACAGAGACTCCAGGTCGCCATGAGATCCTATCATTTAATCACCAACATTTTCATGACGTGTGTTTTGGCAGAGAAACCAAATGTTTAGATAAATATTGATTTTGCTTTGTTTTACTTTTTTGACAGGATTGATTTTGACATTTGATTGTAAATAATGTTTTTAGGCTAATTTATAGCACTGTCATTCTTACTGGTTTGTATGTTTTTATGTGGTTATATGGAGTTCACTTTTATGAGCATCAACATTTCTTAAACATGAGATATCAACAACATGTTTTCCAGTAAAAAGTAAGTATGTACATAATTTTTGTGTGTGTACAGCACCTCTGTGTGTTATAGTTAGTGTAACACATGCACTATTTGATGTCTATAGAATAAAATGTGTATATTGAGGGGTATTTTTAGTATAGTGATATCTAAAATACACTTCTCCTTTGTTAATTAATCACTTATACTGATTTAACTGATTTCCTCAATTGCTCCTAGTCAAATCCTATGTTCAGGAAAAGATACATTAAGAAGTATTTATCCAATACTGCGAAGATCACATAAAACATCAACAATACAATGTGAAGAGTCAATGATATTTTAAGTTCTAGATAAGGGATTGTAAAAGTATAAAAATAATAAATAATGCTACATTCTCATTGAGTCCTGCCTGGTAAAATAGTCCAATAGTTTTTTGAGGTTCTTTTTGATTTGTTTGTTCCTTTATTGCCATATACAATATCCAATTACTGTACTATTTCTGTTAATAAAATATTTCCATTTCTATCTAGTTGTTGCTGATGGTATAAAGAATGATGATGCTATAAAGACTAATGGTATAAATATGGCAGGAAGGCTCTATTTACCATGGAAAGGATCAGGGTCTTTATGAGACAGAATTATTAGAGGCAAAACACATTAATTTTCTATGGATTGATATTTTTAAAAACATCTGATATTAAAAATCTAGATCCTTTTCTTGACACAATTCCAATAGTGATAATAATTGAAAAAGGTAAAGATATATCTTTTTTATTAAATAACTCTATGAACATATTGCTAAAAGAAAGCTAATCCTTCTTTATTTTTTTGTTGTCCAAGAAGATTGCTTCAGTTTAATGTACTATTAAATTGCATTATCAGTATGAAAACCATGTTTATACATTGTGAATGAACATTGGAATAAGGCAAGGATTTCCACAATTACCACTGTTATTGATCATCTTTATGTAGAGGATGTCAATGCACGTGGAAAAGAAAATAAACTGAGAGATGATGTAGTGGAATGTCAATATCATTATAAAATTTATCATATGGACACATTTGGAAAACACAAGAAAATCAAATCAACTACTTTTGAGAGTAAAAATTATATGGAAAGTTATAAACTAAACATTACTCAAAGACTTTCATGCATATGAACAGAGCATTTTAGAAAGTATAATTGGATGATAGCTTATTCCAATTTCAATAACAATGTCAAATAGAGAAAAGGATTTTTCATAAAATATGCATAACACTGCTGAAAAACTTTATGGAAGGATATAGAAAACTTGAATGAATGAAGATTTATGCCATCCATTGTAAGAGAATATAAAATACAGAAATGATCACTATCTTTCCAGTTTAATTCATAAAAATAATAGGTTCCTAATCAATATCACAGAGTGATATTTGGTGAACTTTCCAAAATTATCTTAATATTTATCTGAATAAAGAAGATAGTTTTCCACATTAGAAATTTTTCAGTAGATATAAAAATATGGAAAGAAAACAACATGGCACCATCATTAGAATTAATAGTTTATGAGAATACAATAAAAAAGTCCAATTTATCATTATGCTTATTTCTTAGTGTTTTATTTAGGAATTTTACAAATATAAAGTATTATTCATATAAATGAATTTTGGTCACCTTTTATGGTATACTTTTTAAGTACAAAAATAATGTTAACTTTACAAAATGTATTTTCATGTTGGTCTATCTGATCTTTGAACATCTGGAAAAAAATACTTTGGAAAGATTTATTGGGAATATTTTTACTTGCTTTCATAATTATTGATCAAATTAAATTGTCCATTCCTTTTTGAAGTATTTATGGAATAAAACATGACTGTTATTCAGATATTTTCAATTTCTTAGAATGGAACCTGAATGCTGTTGTACTATTATTTGAAGGGAAAAAAACTCTTCTGTTGCTATGTTATATCTTCTTGCTCATGTTTAATTTCATTACGCAAGAAACACACACAGACACAACATTTACATCACGAGTTTTTTTCCTATTTTCTTGATTTTTCCAAACTACTGATCAATTTATTACCCCTACAAATCCTCTATACTCTAATTTTTTAGCATTTGCTTTGATTTTTATTATTTCTTCTTACATATTTTGTAATTGCCTTTTTAGTCTTTTCCTAACTTTTTTTTGTTTTATTTTGCAGTATGTGGGCCTCTCACTGTTGTGGCCTCTCCTGTTGCGGAGCACAGGCTCCAGACGCGCAGGCTCAGCGGCCATGGCTCATGGGCCCAGCCACTCCGCGGCATGTGGGATCCTCCCAGACCGGAGCACGAACCCGCGTCCCCTGCATCGGCAGGCAGACTCCCAACCACTGCGCCACCAGGGAAGCCCCTAACTTTTGAAGTATACAAATATGTCTTGCTAAATCCTAAACATTTAAAGCTCTGCATATGTTTCATTTTATATGTTGAGATACAAATTTAGATTTTCATATGCAGGTCTCATTTTCTAAATTTTTTATTCTTATTTTTTTAACACATTATTTAATTAAAGTACATATTTCAGTAAGGTTTTTGTTAAGTTAATCTCTAGTTTTCTAGCATCATGAGTTGACAATACAAGCACAATTTATTATTTTTGTAAATTATTGAGCTTTTTCTGAAACATAGAATATGCTTACTGTTTTTCTAAATATTCAACAAATATGTTAAAAAGAACCTATAGTTAAGAACATTACTATTTTTCTATAGCATCAATTGTGTTTTTCATTTCATCTATGTCAATTATTTTTCTATATATAATCTCTCCTAAATTTATAATTTTATGATAAATTATCTAACACCAGTTATGTTTCTCTTAAATTTGCTTATTTCTAATACTTCCCTTCCTATTATTTCAAGCTCTATTATTTGGCTCACTGTTGACTATAGCTGTTGTAACTTTATTACCAATTGCAATCTTAACAATGTGTAGTAATACATTTGGACTATGTAATACTTTTCATTTATACTTTATTTCATAAGACTTTTGCCGCACTTGTTTTCATTCTGTTTTGCCTTTTATAGTTCTGGCTATCTTTTCTTTAATATATAGTTACCTTTTTTGTGTTTAAAACAGATGATCACTACTGCCACCTAGTGGCAGTATACTCCAAATTTGCTAGAAATATTACCGATTTGATAAATACTATGTTTGGAACAATAAAGTAATAATAGCTTAGATAATGTCATAAAGTTCTGGAGGTTATGTATCCTTCAATGTACCAAACCACTGAAACTTGTGAATATTATTGTCACAAAAGAAGTATATGAACACAGCATTTTAAATATAGTTGCAAGAGATGTATGGACAGACAGCCAGTAGCAAACTCGAGGCACATGAAGTTAATAAAAGCTGAGTTAGATGATTTCATAGGCCACACATCTTATGGCCTAGTGTGGGACAGTCAAATTTCTAAATTATTGAGATATTGAAGAATTTCTTTAACTAGTAAAAACATTAATCTTACTATTTCCAATTTCCCTTCACCCATAGGAAAAAAAGGAAGATAGTAATTCTCCTACATATTGTAGCAGTCAATTTTTTGAGTTACGTAATTACTTACAGAAAGGGGTAAGTAGATCAACCATTTGAAAACCAAAGTCATGATTATTGGAAGGGAAATTTATCCCATTTTTTGACAAGCTTCATACTGGAGTCTTACTATAATAATAAAGGAAAGTCTTGACTAGTTTCCTAGGCATAGAGTGCAAACAGTTCACCTAGCAGAGTCAAAGTATTTACTTTGTTATGATTTGATAGGGGCTATCAAAGCTTTAGTGAGGTTCTCTGGTATGTCAGAGTTACATTGAGGGACACAAGTATTCTTCAAAGCAAAGGTGACCTTAATATGGGATTTCAAGTACTTCTAGTCACATTAGGATGATTAAATACACTGTATAATGAATTTATTAAGTTATCTTAATTTTATGTCATTAAACATTCAGTTTATGTAACTCCCTGTGTTATGATTCTTGACCCAGAAAACAACTTTTTGATTATGTTCAGTCTTACCATTCCTTACAGGAAAAGAGTAAACTGATTATACTGGGTTTAAGTCTTTTGGCCATTCTAACAGTGATTTCTCAGGGTAAATTAATAAATTGTCTTCTCATTATGATTCCATTCCCCATATAAAATAGAGGTGATGTGGAGATAAAATGGGCTTTTGGTATTTCCATTTCCCTGTAACAGTAATTGGTCTCTATAAATTAATAAAATGATCAGATTATAATTCAGATTTCCATGTAGGTTAAGTATGAGGAGAATTCTCAAATCAAGCACACTTAAGTATTACATTTCCAGCAACAATTATTTCTTTTCGTATATGAATGAGTTGGCTATAGGTTTTATAGATGACCCACCTGAACTTGTTAATGTTCATTGGCCCCTGAGAAATGGATTTATTCTCAATATAGTAACTGCACCAAACCATCTAACTGAGCCTATAAGCTGAAGAGCTAGACTTTGAAGAGAGATAAATTTATCAGGACAATTAATGTTTTCCTAGGAGATTTCCGGTGATTTGACTTTTTTTCTTTGGGAGATTCTAGATACTTCTCTCTGTCCTCTGTGAGCTAAGAAGAATCAATTACATAATGAAATTATTTTTTTTAACATATACCTGGGGATAGACCCCTTACCTCTTGTACTCTGGAAACATATTGACCCAGCCCATTTTTAATGAATTTATTAAGCAATATTCTGGGCTGCCCTAGAAAGATTAGCATGAAGACATGTATGATCCATTACTGCAATGGCCCTTGTGCATGCCTCAGGGAGGCAGCCCACTACCTCACCTTCTTGGTAACTACAGATTATTTCTGCTCTTATTATTACAGGTTTTTCCTTTGATGTATTAGTAGGTAAATATTGTATTTAGCTTTGCAACTGCTGTCTTAATTTAATTGATGAAGTTTATTTTGTCTCTCTTTACCATTTTTTAACCCCATAAACTATCCGTCAGGACTACCTCACCTTTTATTTTAAATGTTTGAAATTTCTCCTTATATTCTATTACTTAGATGATGTTTACACTGTAACCAAGACAATTTCTCCCAAGTCAGTATCCTGGCAGTCTGAGATGGTTCTCATATAAACAGTAATATAAAAGTAAAATATAAACTGAGTTGGCAACATGGGTGCAGTTGTCAATTTTGATTTTCCTTTAGATCTTTCCTAAAAGATCAAAAAACAGATGGATCCAAAGTCTACAGTATTGAAGTATCATGAATGCAATCCTCATATTCTTAAATAAAGGAAGAAAAAAACTATAACAGGTGACAGTGACTTTCATAAAATTCTACTGTTAATATAGATAACTGTTGAACCACATGGCTTTCCACTCAACCAGAGCATAAATAGAATTCCTGAATTCCTGGAACTCTTCCAGAAATTTCACCTAGAATCAGTGGGATAAAATAGCTGTCTGAACTTAGTGAGAGAAACAAAATTCATATAGGATCCTTCAGTGTTATGCTCATTTTTTATATAGCACTCTCTAACATATATCCTGGGATAAATTCAAAGTAGCAGCCTTAAAATATCTGGACTGTGACATTTTCTCCAACCACAATAGGATTAACTTACTGATGTGTTCTTTGTAGTTATGCCATCTGCCATTGTTGAGAATTCTGGTAAGAACCAGTTTTCTGAAGTTTATTATTATAATTATAGGAAAAAATAAAACCTGACTTCAAGGACTTTGCATTCTCACATGACATTCTCTTTATTGTGTAGATATCATTTACTTCATTGTACTGTATATTATGAACTCTCATGGAAGTATGTTTTCTCAGATCTCAGGACCAGACACAATATCATTTGAGAAGCAGATTTACTTTTATCCTATAGATAAGAAATCATATGATTAATTTCTATGAAAGCTACCAGAAAACATAGAACCAGTCATGGATCATTCCTAGAAAACAAAGCAACCAAAAGACTCCAAAAGCTGTACAGTACATGTAATAATCATAAGATTTCAGCCTAAGGATAAGATACAAAACAATGATAACAGCATATGCACAAAGACTTTTATCACAGTTGTATTTATAATAAGAAAAAAAAAGGGAAACCACTTAAATGTTCAATAATAGAGAAATAGTAAGATAGAGGAAAATTACAATAAGGGAAAAGTATATTAATGTTATGGACCACTATGCCATAATTAAAAACAATATTTATAAGGCATTTTAATGCCAAAAGAAATCCCCAGTAGTAAAATGCTAATTAACCAAAGGAGTATAAAAAATCACTATATGATTTCAGTGATCTAAATTATGTAAAATATCATAAATTGAAAAATGAGACAAGGGTTAATAATAGTACCTACCTTACAGGATTGTTATGAGAACAAAAAGAAAGAGTAAGGAAATTAGTACAGTAGTTCTGACCGCATAAGCACTCATTAAGTGTTGGCTTCTATTGTGCAAAATGTACAGGAATGTTCCTCTTAAAACATACAAAACATACATATCATTAGTAAGGTTGGTGCATATAGAAAGTATTCACCTAAAAGTCTTAATTGACAGAAGAGAACAAGATATTCATTTACCAAGGTAATGGTAATGTTCTCCGAGATAATTCTCTCAGCTGGATGTATGCACAACACATGAGGATGCTATTTAAGCAGCTAGCATATGATGAGTTCAGATGGAATATTTGCTTAGAGAACAAACTACTTGTTACCAGGGAGAAGGGGAATGGGGTAGGGGCAAGATAGGGGTAGGAGATTAAGAGATAAAAACAACTGTGTATAAAGTAAATAAGCTACAACCATACATTGTACAGCACAGGAAATATAGCCAATATTTTATAATAACTTTAAATGGAGTATAATCTGTAAAACTATTGAAGCACTATGTTGTGCACATGAAACTAATATAATATTGTAAGTTAACTATACTTTAAAAAAATTTCATTAAATAGATTGATTCAGGCTCCCTGACTTCAGAATACACTACAAAGCTACAGTAATTAAGACAGTATGGTACTGGCACAACAACAGAAATATAGATAAATGGAACAGAATAGAAAGCCCAGAGATAAACCCACACACATATGGTCAACTTATCTTTGATAAAGGAGGCAAGAATATACAATGGAGAAAAGACAGCCTCTTCAATAAGTGGTGCTGGGAAAACTGGACAGCTACATGTAGAAGAATGAAATTAGAACACTCCCCAACACCATACACAAAACTAAACTCAAAATGGATTAAAGATGTAAATGTAAAGGCAGACACTATCAAACTCTTAGAGGAAAACATAGGCAGAACACTCTATGACATAAATCACAGCAAGATCCTTTTTGACCCAACTCCTAGAGAAATGGAAATAAAAACAAAAATAAACAAATGGGACCTAATGAAACTTAAAACTTTTGCACAGGAAAAGAAACCATAAACAAGACGGAAAGACAGCCTTCAGAATGGGAGAAAATATTTACAAATGAAGCAACTGACAAAGGATTAATCTCCAAAACATACAAACAACACATGCAGCTTAATATCAGAAAAACAAAGAACCCTATCCAAAAATGGGCAGAAGACCTAAATAGACATTTCTCCAAAGAAGATATACAGATTGCCAACAAACATGTGAAGGAATGCTAAACATCATTAATCATTAGAAAAATGCAAATCAAAACTACAATGAGATATCATCTCACACTGGTCAGAATGGCCATCATCAAAAAATCTACAGACTATAAATGCTGGAGAGGGTGTGGAGAAAAAGGAACCCTCCTGCACTGTTGGTGAGAATGTAAATTGATACAGCCACTGTGGAGAACAGTTTGGAGGTTCCTTCAGAAACTAAAATTAGAACTACCATATGACCCAGCAATCCCACTACTGGGCATATACCCTGAGTAAACCATAATTCAAAAAGAGTCATGTACCAAAATGTTCATTGCAGCTCTATTTACAATGGCCAGGACATGGATCAACCTAAGTGTCCATCAATAGATGAATGGATAAAGAAGATGTGACACATATATACAATGGAATATTACTCAGCCATAAAAAGAAACAAAATTGAGTTATTTGTAGTGAGGTGGATGGACCTAGAGACTATCATACAGAGTGAAGTAAATCAGAAAGAGAAAAAAAAAAATACCGTATGCTAACACACATATATGGAATCTAAAAAAAAAAAAAAATGGTCATGAAGAACCTAGGGGCAAGACAGGAATAAAGATGCAGACCTACTAGAGAATGGACTTGAGGACATGGGGATGGGGAAGGGTAAGCTGGGACAAAGTGAGAGAGTGTCATGGACATATATACACTACCAAATGTAAAATAGATAGCTAGTGGGAAGCAGCCGCATAGCACTGGGAGATCAGCTCGGTGCTTTGTGACCACCTGGAGGGGTGGGTTAGGGAGGGTGGGAGGGAGGGAGATGCAAGAAGGAAGAGATGTGGGGATATATGTATATGTACAACTGATTCATTTTGTTATAAAGCAGAAACTAACACACCATTGTAAAGCAATTATACTCCAATAAAGATGTTTTTAAAATAATAATAAGTAAATAAATAAATAAATATCGCAAAAAATAAAAATAAATAAATAGATTGAGAGCACACAACTAAAAGACAGGCCATACCAAGGTCCTGGGCTACCCAGATATGTAAATGTGAACAGACCAAAGAGTTGTAGCAGATAGATGAAGATGTCAAAATTATTCCAATGAGAACTGAGCTCAGCCCTCCAACATGTAATAATACAAAATTAGTAAATTATGGTAGCTTTAAATTCATTCATTCTCACATTTATTCATTCAACAAATATATATTGTGCATAAACTATAAGGTCTTGCTTGAAGCTTGGGGGATCATTTTATGGAAAAGAAATCAGGAGATAAAAGTTCCTGTCCTCAAGGAGCATACATTCTTCTAGGTGAGAACAAATATACCAGATGATGATGAATTTTATAAAGGAAAAAATTGTACAGAAGGGGCTTAGAGAGTGCAGCAAGGAAGTTGAAGTTTTCAGTAGAGTAGTCAGGGAAGTCTCACAGAGAAGGAAATTTTGAGACAACTGTCAGAGAAGGTGAGGAAGCAAACTATGCTGATATTTGAGAAAAGAGCACTCCAGTTAGAAGGCACAGCAAGAACTAAGGCACTGATGGGGAAAGATTCAGAGAAATACCACAGGGGAGAAGGATGTTGAGAGTCAAAAAATGGAGGCGTTTTAGAGGCCATTGGAGGAATCTGGCTTTTACCCTGAATGAGATGAGTAGCTAGTTGAGTATTTAGAATCAAGGAGTGCATGATCTTGCATGATTTATATCTCTTTCATCACCAGTAATTAGTCAAGGCTTCCTGTAGGGGTTAAGAAGAGTGCATAAATTCCCAGGCAGGTCTAGCTCTCCATGTGAGTAGGGAGCCAGTAGATTTCAACAGCCTCCAACAAATAAACAGGAGTTGACTGTTGAGGGGTGAAAGCATTCCAGGAGGCTTTTTGCATGGAAATTGTCAAAGAGATCCAAGGAAATAAGGGCGGAAAACTAAAAGCATCTACTATGTGTGACTTAAAAAAAGACTCAGGTTATAGTGGAGAGGTGTTAAGAAATGGTTAGATTCTTGGTATGCACTGAAAGTAGAGTCAACAGAGGTTTTTGATAGATTGGATGCAGGCTTTGAGAGAGTCAAGGAACTCAAAAGCATTTGCCCTGAAAATATGGGAATGTCATTAATTGATATGGGAAAAGTTGTGAGTAGATCAAATTTCTTCTGAGGCAGAGGAAGATGAGAAGATTAATTTTAGACATATTCCGATGACTATGAGACATGCAAGATTTATATAGATAATTTGACATATGAGTCTGAGTCTGGGTTTCAAGTAAGAGATCTGGGCTGGGAAGAAAAAAACAAATTCAAGGGCATGAAGATGGTATTTAGTATAGTTAGGATGAATGAGATCACTGAGATGTGGGGTGCTTTGTTGTATCAGATTACTCAGATTAAGAAATTACCCAAAGGAAGGGAAGTTAATACCGTTTGATGAGATTCAGGAACAGTTGTTCTGATTGGTTCATAGCAATTAGAAAGTGCTGGTCTTGAATTCCCTCTTGGACCTGCTTCTGCTAAGGCACTTTGAGCACTTAACCTAATATCTGCTCTGACATGATGGGCCATGATCTTTTCTTTCTACTTTCATTGGTTCAAATTAGTACAGAATAAGAATTTTGAAAGTCCCCAGTATTTGGTGAAGGAAGAAAGGGAAGAAGGAATCCTTAGTTTTCTCTTTAAACCATCTTTCTCACTGATAAAGTTAGAGTTTATTATATTAACTTCCTTGCATCTATTTACCAATCAATCAATAATCATATTTGACAATCTGAGGTGAGTGATTATATGCTCCAAAGTCTCCAATAAACAACGATTGAACAACTTATAGTAAATACCAAGTACCTAAGTACTAGGCACAAAAGAAAAGAAAAGTCAGATACAGATTCCTTGTTTAGGCTATCCTCATCATTTATAAAATTTACTATTAAGAGAAAACATTTTTCACCCAATCACAAAACCACAGATGTAAATATCAATGAAAGAAACTTGTCTTGATATCAAAATCAGATTATATTTGATGAAAAATAAGATCAAAAATTTTCTACATTGGCTAGTAATATAAAATTACTTCAATATATGAAGGTTACATAAGAGTAAAATGCTGAATTCTAAATATAATGGAAGTTATCCATTGAGTTTGTCCAATCTAGTGGATGAAATTGACATTCTGAAGTTTTGAATGTTGTAGATGAGAATAAATTTGCCATTGTTTAAACTAAACATAAATCAGAAGGTATAAAATAACTTAAAAGTGAAATCATAGGTTCAGTGATGAGTCCAAAGGTATAAGCTAAACTATAAGACGTTAAGTAGAATTCATAGGACAAATATGTTCCAAAGTTGCATGACTCAGAGCAGCTGTACCTATACCCACTGTAGCCATAGTCACATCCACATGCATAGCCACAGCTCAGGACACCATGGTAGTTGCTATAGTAGCTCATGGTTTCAAGAGTATAAGGTTCCGGGCTTCCCTGGTGACGCAGTGGTTGAGAGTCTGCCTGCCGATGCAGGGGGCGCGGGATCGTGCCCCGGTTTGGGAGGATCCCACATGGCGCAGAGCGGCTGGGCCCGTGGGCCATGGCCGCTGGGCCTGCGTGTCCGGAGCCTGTGCTCCGCAACGGGAGAGGCCACAGCAGTGAGAGGCCCGCGTACCGCAAAAAAAAATAAAGAGTATAAGGTTCCTCTAAGAACTACCTACACAAGACCTTTTACATCCATTCATAAAGGAGATATAAAGCAAGAACACTTTTATATTCTACAGACAATTAATGGGAAAAATATCATTAATATATTTCTTTAGGCAAGATCAGGTCTGCACGCTCATTAAAATTAAGATTACTTTGCTCTTATATTATGTACCTTTACTGTAAAATGTATATGTTGGTTACAAAGCTTCTGCTTACTTTCCACCACAGTTTATATTAAGACATCTTTCTTTTTTATTGATTTTTATAGGAGTATAGTTGCTTTACAATGCTGTTAGTTTCTGCTGTACAGCAAAGTGAATCAGTTATACATATACATATATCCCCTCTTTTTTTTAGATTTCCTTCCTTTAAGGAATTCAGCATGTCCACATTGTATCATCTTGACATCCTAAGATGACAATACCCTATTACGACTATTTACTTAATTTCTTGGCTCACATGAGAAACTATGAGCTACTTCAGGGCACAGACCCTGTATTACCCATCCCTCTACCCCATTGTCTCACAGGTTGTCTGACACATAGTAGGTACTTAAATATTTGCTGAATGAATTGATGGATGAATGGATGGATGAATGAATAGATTCGTTTTTTTAATAGATCTTTATTGGAGTATAATTGCTTCATAATACTGTGTTAGTTTCTGTTGTACAACAAAGTGAATCAGCCATATGTATACATATATCCCCATATCCCCTCCCTCTTGAGCCTCCCTCCCACCCTCCTTATCCCACCTCTCTAGGTCATCGTAAAGCAATCTCCCTGTGCTATGCTGCTGCTTCCCACTAGCTATCTATTTTACATTCTATAGTGTATATATGTTGATGCTACTTTCACTTCGCCCTAGCTTCCCCCTCCCCACCCCATGTCCTTAAGTCCATTCTCTATGTCTACGTCTTTATTTCTGCCCCACCATTAGGTTCATCAGTACCTTTTTTTTTTTTTAAGATTCCAGATATATGTGTTAGCATACGGTATTTGTTTTTCTCTTTCTGACTTACTTCACTCTGTATGACCTACTCTAGATCCATCCACCTCACTACAAATAACTCAATCTCATTTCTTTTTATGGCTGAGTAATATTCCATTGTATATATGTGTCACATCTTCTTTATCCATTCATCTGTCAGTAGACATTTAGGTTGGTTCCATGTCCTGGCTATTGTAAATAGAGCTGCAATGAACATTGTGGTACATGACACTTTCTGAATTATGGTTTTCTCATGGTATATGCCCAGTAGTGGAATTGCTGGGTCATATGGTAGTTCCATTTTTAGTTTTTTAAGGAACCTCTATACTGTTCTCCATATTGATTTTATCAATTTACATTCCCACCAACAGTGCAGGAGGGTTCCCTTTTCACCACACCCTTTTCAACATTTATTGTTTCTAGATTTTTTTGATAATAGCCATTTTGACCAGCATGAGGTGATACCTCATTGTAGTTTTGATTTGCATTTCTCTAATAATTTGTGATGTTGAGCATGTTTTCATGTGCCTCTTGGCCATCTATATATCTTCTTTGGTAAAATGTCTATTTAAGTCTTCCACCCATTTTTTAATTGAATTGCTTTTATTTTTTGATATTGAGCTCCATGAGCTGTTTGTATATTTTGGAGATTAATCCTTTGTCTGTTGTTTCATTTGCAAACATTTTTTTGCCATTCTGAGGGTTTTCTTTTCATCTTGTTTATGGTTTCCTTTGCTGTGCAAAAGCTTTGAAGTTCAATTAGGTGCCATTTGTTTATTTTTGTTTTTATTTCCATTACTCTAGGAGGTGGGTCAAAAAAGATCTTGCTGTGGTTTATGTTAAAGAGTGTTTTTCCTATGTTTTCCTCTAGGAGTTTTATTTTGTCTGGTCTTACATTTAGGTCTTTAATCCATTTGGAGTTTATTTTTGTGTATGGTGTTAGGTAGTGTTCTAATTTCACTTTTTACATGTAGCTTAAATATTTGCTGAATGAATGAATGGATTGATGGATGTATGAATGAGTAAATTTTCATAAAAATTATTAATTTCTCAGAATGGTTTTAGGCAAAGAGAATTTATATTTGATAACTCATATTAACTAATTTCTATGGTAAAATTCTGCCAGTCCAATACCATGCCTACGATGAGATTATTTTCCTTAGTTAAAGTTCATAGTCACTTAGATTCCAAATTTTAATCCATCACCAATTTTCACAGCATTACATGTAAACTACTAACCCCATTCTGGGCACTTTGTTAATAATATCTAAGAATCAGTTTACAGCTTAGAGCACATGTTTTGCTGGAGGTATAAGGGGAGACATTCAAAGGATAATCTGACAAACAGTTTTGTTCTCTCAGGACCAAAATTGTTCCACAATCAATAGATTAATCTCCCCTCTTATACATTTTAACAAGTATTGATTAGTTGGCATGAATTCTACCCATGTGAGCTAATCTTTCCAGACATTTAAGAATAGATCGAAGACCAAAATGGCCAATATCTTTTATGTGGTAGTGATATACATATAATTTATATTTAGGAATCCAGTAATGCTGACAAATACCATGTCATTCAGAGGCATCCTTGTTATTGATGTGAGTGTGTTATGGTAATTTTTCATCTGGATAATAACACATTTAGATAAAAGTATTACCTCTTGCTGCTAGATCTTACTACCAGGAGGAAAACAAGAAGCAGTTATTTGGGTAGCCGTGTTTGAACAGCTTAGACACTTCAGTAAGCTTTAAGTATATTTTCATAAAAATAACCAGAGAAATATTGTTTTATGGTTTTTATAAAAATAAGAGAATTTTCTTTAAAAATAAAAATCATTTTTTAGTATTTGAAAGTGACTAATAATTGACAAAAAAAAATGTCCAGGATCAAGATAAATATAATTATCATCACATATTTGTTCAGTCATTTTACTCTAGTCATTTTCTGTTAACTTCTTAAAGAAATATTTCTTCTGATTCTAACATTCTGGTCAGAGCACAGATTTCTTTTCAACCTAGTTATTATATTTACATCATTAAATTTTACTAAGTATAGTTCTGTCCTGAAAACAACCTTCCCTCCAGAGGCATCCATGCTATAAGGCTTTGCTGGAATTTATCATTGAGCACTTTCAGCCTGTCATCATCTTCAGCAACCTCAATGACAAGGCAGCTAATTCTGTCAAAAAAAGAAAAACAATGTTTTGATTTAAGAAGTAGGACATGTGAGACATCAGACATATGTGTGCACTATGTTGTTTACAAATATAGAATCTGTAGCATAGCTTTTTGTACATCCCACAAAACTGTAGCTCTATGGTATTCTCCCACTGGTGATGTATCAAATCCAAACTGATCTATCAATTGGCACAGAAGTGATGCTGGTAGAGCTGACACATCAGGTACAATGAATCTCACTATTCCACTGGCTTTGAACTTATTAACAACCTTTATTGATGTGCAGAATTATTGGGGAACTAACATTTGTTGGGCACTAGTTTGTATCTGATCTCATTAAAATGTCACAAAATCCAAAGAGACAGACATATCCCAATGTAGCATATCAAATAACTGAGGCAGAAGAGATTGATTAATTGGTCAGAGATCACATAAGCGGTAAATAGAAGAGTGATGGTTCAAGTTCACATCTGCCCAGGTATATGATTCTGACTTTGCTTTCTTTTGTTTATTTTGCTTTGTATTTTTATTACAGATGATATCACTTACTCCTCTCTGGAGAAATTAAGAATTGAAATACTTAGGTTTTTCCCCCAACACACTTCTTTGGACCAGACATGATCGTAACATGTCTGGAAGTTTACTCTACTAACCACTTTTGAATATGGAAATTGGAGCAACTGCCAGATATTTTTTCTGGTCATCATGTAAAGGTACACTAAAAATCACCTTTATGTAAGGGAGTACCACTCTAGGTGTGAGAAGACAAACAAGCTGACCAGCTATAAAACCATGAGACACAGCGCATGTTTTTTTTTTTTTAATCCTCTTATGAGTTGAAGAACAATAGCCAAAAGAATATGGAATAGCAAATATAAATTATTGCTATGGAGAAGCTCAATATTAAATTATGTAACAAAGCCATAGGCTGACAGAAAAAGATTCAAAGGCCAAGAGTCAGTGTGTGAGGGAGAATGGAGTTATTGTTTTGGACAGCTGCATTGGTTTTGCTAAGACTAAGTGAGATTTAAAGTTTGTCATGATTAGGGATAATTAATGTCAATTACTGTAGTACAATGAGGAACCCAGTTCTTAACAATGCATGCTCTGTGGAAAACAAGTTTTGTACATGCATTGGTATTTCTGCATCATCATCACCATCATCACCATCATCGTATATCCACATATACATAATATGTATATAACTTTTTCCTGTTTTGTTAACTCATTTATTTTGGAGCCAGATCTCTGTTATAGAAACTCTGCTAAGTGCTGACAACATAGAAATAAACAAGGCAAGGCAAGACATTTAAAGAATTCATAATCACTATATATATTTCTCGAAACATCATGTAGTTTTGTATATCTATACCCTTTTATTGGGTTGGCCAAAAAGTTTGTTTGTATTTTTTCATAAGATGTTATGTTTATATGCTATTTCCTCTACCTGGAATGACCTCCCATCTTGTTTTTATCTGGCTACTTCATCATTGTCATAGAAAACTCAGTCCATGTGTCGTACCTCTGGATGATTTACCTTACCATCAGTCTGATGTCTGTCTTTTATGATCCCATGATGCCTCTGTGTGGCCACCTCTCTCAGAACACTTACTTGTAATGTAGACCCACCTGTCTGTCTAATTCGCTAGACTCCAAGCTCCTTCAGGACAGTGATTTTGTCTTATTTCTCTTTTTATGATACGCTTCCAGTTTATATAATACATGTGAATTAATGAATTAATAAATCTTACTGAGGTAGACCTAAAATAAATAGCTATAAAATAAATACTAAGTCCTATAATAAAGAGAGTTCAGGGTTCTGTGGATGAGGAGTGAAGAGATAATCTAGGTCTGCCTGACATGACTAAGTAGGTTGTGTGCGGGGAAGACAAGGAAACTCAGATGATGCACTGCTCAAGTTGAGAGTTAACAGTTGATTTAGATACAGGCTGGCAGACATCCCGCAGCATGCGGGATCTTCCCCGACCGGGGCAAGAACCCGTGTCCCCTGCATCGGCAGGCGGGCTCTCAACCACTGCACAACCAGTGAAGCCCCTAATTTATTTTTTTATACATCAGGTTCTTATTAGTTATCTATTTTATACATATTAGTGTATATATGTTAATCCCAGTCTCCCAATTTATCCCACCACTAACCCCCCACCAAAGAGATGGTATTTAAAACAAAGTGGAAGTATGATTTTTTGGACAAGAGGGAGGACATGGTTTCCTCTGAGACTAAGATAAAAGGCTAAAAGACAGGTATAAGAAAGAGGCCTGAGAACAAGTGAAAGGATTATCAAGTATCACTGAGGACTCTGCCAAAATGAGGGTGCTGAAAATGTGTGGTGGCATCACTCCATGCTGTTCTGGGATTTTCTCCAGCAGCTATTAGGAGCCTGAGTTTGGAGTAGAGAAGACTGGAATGAATGCACAGATGAGAGTTTACAGGGTAGAGGGATAGAAGGAGAAAAGAGCTTGCTGAAAGAAGTGTGATGGATGAAACAAAAAATAGAGATAGGAAGCCATATATAATTTATTGTCCAAACTAGTACACTTGAATTTTTCATGTGGCATTATTAATAATAATGTCAGGATAATAGATATAAACCATAGAACATATAGGAAATTAAGTAAAGAATAAAATAGATTTTTTAAGAAGGGGGTGTTTAAGGAAAAACTGATTTTGATTGTATAGATGAAATGGCGGGCTTCCCTGGTGGCGCAGTGGTTGAGAGTCCGCCTGCCGATGCAGGGGACACGGGTTCGTACCCCGGTCTGGGAAGATCCCGCATGCCGTGGAGCGGCTGGGCCCGTGAGCCATGGCTGCTGAGCCTGTGCGTCCGGAGCCTGTGCTCCGCAATGGGAGAGGCCACAGCAGTGAGAGGCCCGTGTACTGGGAAAAAAAAGAAAAAAAAAAAAAAGAAATGGCATGGCTGTAATAGACATGTAAGGGACTGGGAGAATAAGGGATGTTAAGATATTGGGCTTAATTTTTAGAAAAGGAGCACTTTCTGATATTGACAAGTGTGAATCTGGGAGTTGTTCGCTAAAGTAGAGCAGAGGTGATGAGGGGATCAAGGAATTTTGAGTCAGAAATGCTTAAATTGCTTGTCTACATGATAATTCAATGTACTAAATGTACATATAATTTACTAAATATAATTTAGTACCAGGTGTCACAGTCTTCAAAGCTCTTGACTTAGAGATTATGATGGAGGTATAATAACAGATATCAGAAAGTGTGGAGAGAGGCTGGATCAAGAGACTAAGGAATCAAGGACCTAGAATGGAAGTCTGATGGTACCCAGTGAAAGAAGAGTTGTCTTTATTTCCTGCCAGGAGACCCATTCAGAGATGCCAGCTTTGAACACCTGCTAAACACAGAAAACACAAAGACAACCAGCCAAATGATTGCTCTATGCCCTTCCCTACACTTGATTCAGTACGGGAGCAAAACAAACAAACAAACAGCTAACAAGCAACTAAAAAGTTTGGCTCTAAAAGTGGAAAATAAAATTATCATGTGCTATCTCTCTTTCCTACTTCAGGCTACTAATCTGTTTCATCTAAGCCACGTACACTTGTGCTTGCTTTTTTATTATCTGTAAAAGGAAAAGGATACTTGAATATACTTTATAAGGTTATATAGGATATTAAATAAGTCTATATATGTTAATCACATAGAGATTTGCCCAGTACTTATGTAGGTGATAGCATTCATCATCATCATCACCACCGTCATCATCATCATTGTGTCATTAGAAGTTGAGTGTGGAGTCTTTTCCTCTCACTAACCTAAAATTTTGCATATTACTAATATTGGGAAGTGTGTTTGAACACCAAAAGTCAGAGTGGAATGATCTAGAAGAGAAGGGAGCAGCAGGAAAATAAATTACAGGGGAGGAAGCAGGGAACAGACTGAGGAGCACTGGAGGCTCAGATGACTGGGACATTTGCTCTGTAAGTGGACACTAGTGAAGCTCTTGTGTAGACAAATACCTCACCACAGTGCAAGTGTATTTGGATGAAACTTTCACCAGATCAGCATCAATGACAGCCCAGAAAGTTGCAGTGTGGTAAATTGTATTATTGTTCTCATGTATTCTCTCTCCCCCACTCTGTAAAAGATTCTACATTCCCAATTCCACTGATTTTGGGTTTGCCATATGATGTGTTTGGTCAAGGAATATGAGCCCTTGTAATTTACATCACATGTGAACACTCTGTTTCAGAGACAAGTTTTGCCAGTGATTCTGTTTTTCTTTCCTCTTTGCAACAAAAATGTTCTCAAGAAGTGTCCTTCCTTCTGCTTAGATCCCGGAATGAGAAAACATGAAGAAGCAGACCCAGAGCAGCTGACCCAAACCTGTAAGGTGAGAGAGAAATTATGATTTGTTTTTGTAATGTGCTGTGTTGTTGAAATCGTCACCTCAGGAAAGCTGACTAATAACAGAAATTGTTACAAGAAATAGTATGTTAGTGTAATAAAAAAAAAAAAAACCCAACTGTGTCATTGGATTCAAGTGTAGGTTGTGGACAAAGGGGAAAGCTGTCAGTGGAGGATGGAAATATGGAGACCTGTGCTACATAGTGCAAAATATTGGGTAAAGTTTTGTTTGCAATCATTTGGAAAACAGAAAATAAACTTGTGGCTTCAGATGAAGAGGCTATGGAGCAGAAATCATTACTGTGTCTTTTTTTTTTCATATTAATCAACTTCTTTGCAATGTTTCAGAAATACAAGGTAAAAAGGCTATAACTGACTTTCTAGAAATGTCATGAATTAAGAATTAAATTAGAAAAAAATATATAATTAACTTCATTTTTACTTCATCAAGTAAAATTCCTTATTTTCTCACCTATTATTTCTTTTGAAATAAGGGAGAGAAAGAGACTATATGGAACATATACATTTTAGTATCTAAATATTTCTGAACTTAAAACTCCTGAGGAACATAATTATAAGAAAAATAAATAAATGAATAAAAGCTGACAACCATTTTGCTGAACTCAGATTATATAGACTGAGAAACTGGTATGGTATTAGTAGGAAGGACCTCACTGAGGTGAATGAGACCATAGTTCTTCTTCCTGGTGTGGTATGTGTTTTAATTTTAATTCAAATAAACATTTAAGCATGATTTACAAGTACTTTGTCTTAAATGATATAATTTAAAATTAGTAAAATACTAGAGATTTATTTTACAAAAATGGAAAATAAACAAAAAAGAATAAAATCCTTTACACATTGACATCACCTTACAATATTCAATGTTGGTAGTATGATGTATATCCTTGCTGTACTTAATTTTTTTTAATTTTAGCATATTTGAAATTATTTAACATCTTTGAAAATTATTACACAGTTTTTATCAATATTTATTTATTTATATTTATTTATCATTCAATTTTTCTAGATTATTTTAATGACTGTATAGAGTTTCCAAACTAATTCATAATTTTTAAATCAATTTTAAAACATCATTATATCTCAGGCCATAAGGAATATCCCTCTGGGAATAAAGACCTACTGTTATCCTATTGAGCTATGTTTTTCTGCTTCGTTTAAACAGATGAACATCTGTGTCAATTTTCTGTTGTTGATTAGCATGCTGTTCCAAAATGTGTATGTCCTTCTCCCAGGAGATAGAAGATTTTGGGAAAGGAGAAAATGTAACACCTGCAGACTAACTTTTTTTTCTATTAGAGAATTTTTAAAATGCCTCTTAGAATACCAAATGAAACAAGAGTGTTGAAATTGGATGTCAGCAAGGGCGCACAGCATCTGTTCTAAGAGAAGATAATAAGGAGGGTCTGACGAATGCGAATGCCCGTTTTTTAAGATATTCACTCACTGAACTTGCAGAGACTCAGCTGCACAGCAGGAAAGTCTTTCTGATGACTACCCTAACTAGTGGATGATACATCCTGCTACTGCTCTAGACACATTTGGAAAAACCAATCTTCGTGCATAGTTCTGCATGTAAAGACCAAACAGCCTGAATATTGATGAGAAATCATGTATTAAAGAAAAAAAAAAAAAAAGCTTTTTTGACTCCCTCTCTTATTCTAGGAATCATGTCTCATTACCATTGAAGAAAGCAATCATATCATATTAACATCTCAATAAGTACCAAATATTACCTAATTTTTCTTTATAAAAATGAGATCATTGTATACATTATTATATACATTTTTGGAGAGTAGTAAATATTTTATTAAGCAGCATTAACAAGATGGGCACATTTTCCCCTTAAGTCCTTTAGTCTTAATAGTATGGTTCAGAAAGCTCTTAGAATCTTTTTTTTAATGTTTTAATTTAATTTAATTTAATTTTTATACAGCAGGTTCTTATTAATTATCAGTTTTATACACATCAGTGTATACATGTCAATTCCAATTGCCTGATTCATCACATCACCACCAACACACCACCACGGCTTTCCCCCCTTGGTGTCCACACATTCGTACTCTACATCTGTGCCTCAATTTCTGCCCTGCAAACCGGTTCATCTGTACCATTTTTCTAGGTTCCACATATATGCGTTAATATACGATATTGTTTTCCTTTTTCTGACTTACTTCACTCTGTATGACAGTCTCTAGGTCCATCCACGTCTCAACAAATGACCCAATTTCGTTCCTTTTTATGGCTGAGTAATATTCTATTGTATACATGTACCACATCTTCTTTATCCATTCATCTGTTGATGGGCATTTAGGTTGCTTCCATGAGCTGGCTATTGTAAATAGTGTTGCAATGAATATTGGGGTGCATGTGTCTTTTTGAATTATGGGTTTCTCTGGGTATATGACCAGTAGTAGGATTGCTGGATCATATGGTAATTTTATTTTTAGTTTTTTAAGGAACTTCCTTACTCTTCTCCATAGTGGCTGTATCAATTTACATCCCCACCAACAGTGCAAGAGGCTTCCCTTTTCTCCACACCCTCTCCAGCATTTGTTGTTTGTAGATTTTCTTATGATGCACATTCTAACTGGTGTGAGGTGATACCTCACTGTAGTCCTGATTTGCATTTCTCTAATAATTAGTGATGTTGAGTAGTTTTTCATGTGCTTCTTTGCCATCTATAGGTCTTCTTTGGAGAAATGTGTATTTAGGTCTTCTGCCCATTTTTGGATTGTGTTGTTGTTTTTTTTAATATTGAGCTGTATGAGCTGTTTATATATTTTGAAGATTAATCCTTTGTCCGTTGATTCGTTTGCAAATATTTTCTCCCATTCTGAGGGTTGTCTTTTCGTCTTGTTTATGGTTTCCTTTGCCATGGTTTCCTTTCCTTTCCTTTCCATTTTCCTTTCATTAGGTCCCATTTGTTTATTTTTGTTTTTATTTCCATTACTCTAGGAGGTGGATCAAAAAAGATCTTGCTGTGATTTATGTCAAAGAGTGTTCTTCCTATGTTTTCCTCTAAGAATTTTATAGTGTCCCATCTTACATTTAGGTCTCGAATCCTTTTTGAGTTTATTTTTGTGTATGGTGTTAGGGAGTGTTCTAATTTCATTCTTTTACAGTTTTCCCAGCACCACTTATTGAAGAGGCTGTCTTTTCTCCATTGTATATTCTTGCCTCCTTTGTCAAAGATAAGTTGATCATAGGTGCGTGGGTTTATCTCTTGGCTTTCTATCTTGTTCCATTGATCTGTGTTTCTGGGTTTGTGCCAGTACCATATTGTCTTGATTACTGTAGCTTTGTAGTATAGTCTGAAGTCAAGGAGTCAGATTCCTCCAGCTCTGTTTTTTTCCCTCAAGACTGCTTTGGCTATTCAGGGTCTTTTTTGTCTCCATGCAAATTTTAAGATTTTTTGTTCTAGTTCCCTAAAAAATGCCATTGGTAATTTGATAGGGATTGCATTGAATCTGTAGATTGTTTTGGGTAGTATAGTCATTTTCACAATATTGATTCTTCCAATCCAAGAACATGGTGTACCTCTCCATGGTATCATCTTTAATTTCTTTCATTAGTGTCTTATAGTTTTCTGCATACAGGTATTTTGTCTCCCTATATAGGTTTATTCCTAGGTATTTTATTCCTTTTGTTGAAATGGTAAATGGGAGTGTTTCCTTAATTTCTCTTTCAGATTTTTCATCATTAGTGTATAGGAATGCAAGAGATTTCTGTGCATTAATTTTGTATCCTGCAAATTTACCAGATTCATTGATTAGCTCTAGTAGTTTTCTGGTGGCATCCTTAGGATTCTCTATGTATAGTATCATGTCATCTGCAAACAGTGACAGTTTTACTTTTTTTTTCCAATTTGGATTCTGTTTATTTCTTTTTCTTCTCTAATTGCTGTGGCTAGGACTTCCAAAACTAGGTTGAATAATAGTGGTGAGAGTGGACATCCTTGTCTTGTTCCTGATTTTAGTGGAAATGGTTTCAGTTTTTCACCATTGAGAATGATGTTTGCTGTGGGTTTGTCGTATAGGGCCTTTATTATGTTGAGGTAGGTTCCCTCAATACCCACATTCTGGAGAGTTTTTATCATAAATAGGGCTGAATTTTTTCAAAAGCATTTTCTGCATCTATTTAGATGTTCATATGGTTTTTATTTTTCAATTTGTTAATATGGTGTATCACATTGATTGATTTGCATATATTGAAGAATCCTTGCATCCCTGGGATAAATCCCACTTGATCATGGTGTATGATCCTTTTAATGTGTTGTTGGATTCTGTTTGCTAGTATTTTGTTGAGGATTTTTGCATCTATATTCATGAGTGGTATTGGTCTGTAATTTTCTTTTTTTGTAGTATCTTTGGTTTTGGTATCAGGGTCATGGTAGCCTCATAGAATGAGTTTGGGAGTGTTCCTTCCTCTGCAATTTTTTGGAAGAGTTTGAGGAGAATGGGTGTTAGCTCTTCTCTAAATGTTTGATAGAATTTGCATGGTCCTGGACTTTTTTTGTTGGAAGATGTTTAATCACAGTTTCAATTTCAGCGCTTGTGATTGGTCTGTTCATATTTTCTATTTCTTTCTGGTTCAGTCTTGGAAGGTTATACCTTTCTAAGAATTTGTCCACTTCTTCCAGGTTGTCCATTTTATTGGCATAGAGTTGCTTGTAGTAGTCTCTTAGGATGCTTTGTATTTCTGTGGTGTCTGTTGTAACTTCTCCTTTTTCATTTCTAATTTTATTGATTTGAGTCCTCTCCCTCTTTTTCTTGATGAGTCTGTCTAATGGTTTATCAATTTTGTTTATCTTCTCAAAGAACCAGCTTTTCATTTTATTGATGTTTGCTATTGTTTTCTTTGTTTCTATTTCATTTATTTGTGCTCTGATCTTTATGATTTCTTTCCTTCTGCTAACTTTGGGTTTTGTTTGTTCTTCTTTCTCTAGTTCCTTTAGGTGTAAAGTTAGATTGTTTATTTGAGATTTTTCTTGTTTCTTGAGGTAAGCTTGTATAGCTATAAACTTCCCTCTTAGAACTGCTTTTGCTGCATCCCATAGGTTTTGGATCATCATGTTTTCATTGTCATTTGTCTCTAGGTGTTCTTTGTTTTCCTCTTTGATTCCTTCAGTGACCTCTTGGTTATTAAGTAGTGTGTTGTTTACCCTCCGTGTGTTTGTATTTCTTACAGATTTTTCCCTGTAATTCATTTCTAATCTCATAGCGTTGTGGTCAGAAAAGATGCTTGATATGATTTCAATTTTCTTAAATTTACTGAGGCTTGATTTGTGACCTAAGATGTGATCTATCCTGGAGAATGTCCCGTGCGTACTTGAGAAGAGAGTGTAATCTGCTGTTTTTGGATGGAATGTCCTATAAATAACAATTAATTCTATCTGGTCTATTGCATCATTTAAAGCTTCTGTTTCCTTATTTATTTTCATTTTAGATGATCTGTCCATTGATGTAAGTGAGGTGTTAAAGTTCCCCACTATTACTGTGTTACTGTCGATTTCCTCTTTTATAACTGTTAGCAGTTGCCTTATGTATTAAGGTGATCATATGTTGGGTGCATATCTATTTATAATTGTTATATCTTCTTCTTGGATTGATCCCTTGATCATTATGTAGTGTCCTTTCTTTTCTCTTGTAACAGTCTTTATTTTAAAGTCTATTTTATCTGATACGAGTTTTGCTACTCCAGCTTTCTTTTGATTTCCATTTGCATGGAATATCTTTCTCCATCCCTTCACTTTCAGTCTCTATGCATCCCTAGGTCTGAAGTGGGTTTCTTGTAGACAGCATATATATGGGTCTTGTTTTGTATCCATTCAGCAAGCCTGTGTCTTTTGGTTGGAACATTTAATCCATTCACGTTTAAAGTAATTATTGATATGTATGCTCCTATGACCATTTTCTTGTTTTGGGTTTGTTCTTGTAGGTCTTTTTTTTCTCTTGTGTTTCCCACTTAGAGAAGTTCTTTTAGCATTTGTTATAGAGCTGGTTTGGTGGTGTTGAATTATCTTAGCTTGTCTTTTGCTTGTCTTTAAAGCTTTTGATTTCTCCATTGAATCCGAATGAGATCCTTGCCAGGTAGAGTAATCTTGTTTATAGTTTCTTCCCTTTCATCACTTTAAGTATATCATGCGACTCCCTTCTGGCTTGTAGTGTTTCTGCTGAGAAATCAGCTGTTAACCTTATGAGAGTTCCCTTGTATGTTAATTGTCATTTTTCCCTTGCTGCTTTCAATAATTTTTCTTTGTCTTTAATTTTTGCCAATTTGATTACTATGTGTCTTGGCATGTTTCTCCTTGGGTTTATCCTGTATGGGACTTGCTGCACTTCCTGGACTTAGGTGGCTATTTCCTTTCCCATGTGAGGGATGTTTTTGGCTATAATCTCTTCAAATATTTTCTCTGGTCGTTTCTCTCTCTCTTCTCCTTCTGGGACCTCTATAATGCAAATTTTGTTGCATTTAATGTTGTCCCAGAGGTCTCTAGGCTGTCTTCATTTCTCCTCATTCTTTATTCTTTATTCTGTTCTGCAGTAGTGAATTCCACCATTCTGTCTTCCAGGTCACTTATCTGTTCTTCTGCCTCAGTTACTCTGCTATTGATTACTTGTAGTGTAGTTTTCATTTCAGTTATTGTATTGTTCATCTCTGTTTGTTTGTTCTTTAATTCTTCTAGGTCTTTGTTAAACATTTCTTACATCTTCTCGATATTTGCCTCCATTCTTTTTCCGAGGTCCTGGGTCATCTTCACTATCATTATTCTGAATTCTTTTTCTGGAAGGTTAC